>NC_089746.1:8187194-8329694 GCF_040412425.1 Macrobrachium rosenbergii | reverse complement strand
TCTTCGTTTTTATGTTTTTCTTTTCCCATATTTCAAGACCTAAATTACTCTAAGCTATTCAAACAATTTCATCATTTTTTTTTCTCGGAAAAGAGTGACGAATAGGTATAAGTCTAGGGAGTTAGATGTGATCAATTTAACTCTTAAAAATAATGCTTCTGAATAGTCTAGAAAGAGTACATCTACATGACTCTTTCTAGGATTAACTGCTTTTTACAAAAGGGTGGGAGAAACATCCAGTCATCTTCAGTAAATTAATTTCCAAGCGGTTTCATAAACAAGACAGCGCTTTGTAGCTTGCTGTCATGGCAACCAGGACTTTTCTAGCAGTGCAGATACCAGTCTACCTCATCCATCTGAAAGAGGCTCTTCTTGCCCACACACGCGATGATGAACACCGATAAGTCTGCCCAACTAGTGTTGACTATGTTAAAGAGAGAGACTCACTTGAATGTGAAAATTAACTAGTGGTTATAAGCACATACATTTTGCAGGCGCGCATGTGATATGGGAAGTAAACGATTCAAGGAAGATGGTAAGATTTTAGAAAAAAAGAAAGTGATAATTTTCTTCGCCGCTGTGTTGAGAATAATGGCGTCGCTGACCTTTGATATTTTAACGCCTTTTTAACCCAAATCACCGAGAAAAACCTCGATCGAGGTTTAACATTCAGTTAATAAGTTATCACAGATCAGGCGAGCTGCAAAGCATTTTTTTTTATTAGAGAAAATATACAACATTTTACATTTTTAATAGCATTGCAATCAGAATTTAATCAAAGTTGACTTAACTTTACCAAAACAAATATAATTTTATCGTACCATTCTGGTTGACAAATATCTTATCGCGTACATTTTATAAACAATCTATGTGTTGGAACATTTCGGTATTTATTCAGCCTTTACCGAGAGGCGTGAAGGTTTGCGCTGAAAGTATTCCAAGGCTTAGGAAAGAGAAGAGTTGTGAGGAAAATTATCGGGGTATTGTAACACCCACTCGGTCATAGCAATTGTGACTATGCTCCTGTATGGCGCAGAGGAGTGGCGCAAGTTATTCCGCGGGTCGATGCCAGTTTAAAAGCAGATCAAAAACAAAGTTCAACTTGGATACATCTTTAACCAACCTTATCTGAGGACGCCGTGCCCTGACCTGGCATAGCAGAACGTGCGCGCAACTTTCCTGCAGTATCTTATAGAAATTCACTGCACATTCCTTCCTAACATTACACCTTTCGTCAGTCTGTGTCCTTGTTCCAATTTTAGACTCATACCAGAAATTCTCCCGTCGTGACTTTCCCATGTGAATGCCTTTCTTCTTTTGTCTTCTGGTTGGCATTATCATTTCTTTTAATGTCTTCATATACTTTTCTTTATCTTCATATGCTTTTCTTTATAATATTACTTTGATTTAATTCCAATGACTTATTGTTCAACAAAAACCATATTCAGCAGTTGCAAACATCACGTGGGCAGAAGTCTTTCATCCTCAACGAAGTTATCAGCGCCTGACCTTTTAAACTACGCCAGTTTTTTTAGTGGTGTCGCTTCTCATCTTTTTGGCTTTTACAGGAATGTCGAAAACGTAAGCATCCATTTGTCACTCCACATTCAGTTTTATCATCCACCTGACTCACGGTCCTCTGATCTAAATGTGAACCGCAGAGTCACACCAACGTCAGGTCTCATTAAGAAAACTAAAATAAATAAATAAAAACTAGTTTCTTTCGTTATATGGTACTATACTCTAAGGAGTGTTTCTCGAAAATGGGAAATTTCAGAAGCTGTACTTTTCTTACACTACATTTTTTTTAAGTACACGAGATAATCTTAAAAACGTGGAAGCTAAGTAACTTTTTTTTGTGTTCATCAGAACACTAAGGTAGCCCATTTACTGCATCGTCATTGCAGCTACTAATGGCGCTGTTAATGATGATACACTAGAAATTGGGTAAACAAATTTTATAGAAATGTGGAGTAACGACTCGAAAATATGTTTGTGATTGTTCAAGTCTACCTTTCCAGTCCGTTAATTGCCGAAACATAACAAGCGATACCTGGCTTTTTAGACACGAGCGGAACACTCGATTAACGAAGCCTTTAGGCTCACACGACCACGAAGACTCCAAACTATCCTAAACAGAACTTTAGAGGTGACTGAAACAAAGACCTATAGGTGTGCCCATTCTTGCACAGACGTATGCAGATTCCTGGTCAGGAAGAAAGGTTAAGCGTTCGATAATAGACTCTTATATCCCGCATTTTGGCAATTGTTCAAGCTGTAATTCTCTTACTTCCAGCAACACCTGTTCCTCGCCTCATAAGACAAAGGTTTCTTATTCAAGCATAAATAGAACACTTGAAACGCTTTATTCACTTGTACGGGAATTCTAATGGTCCCATTCACTATATTAATGGAATACGACAACCATTATGCAAGATATTAAATTTTCCATACGTTCAGACTTAGTATCTTGGAATGATGTTGAATTTTAAAACAATCCCGTTAATTGAAATAACAATGAGTTCGGTCTATGGAATAACGCCTTGGCATAACATTTAACTGTAAAGAAAACAAGCTATCTTCAGATTCTGTTGCACAGTTGTTGAGGAAACGGCCTACTCATGTTCACGGTCTAGATTCCGTGCTCATGTTAAACACACACATACACACATTTATTTAGTATATGACCATCTAGTTCTCCAATCTAGGTAGCTAAGTAACATTCGACATCCAGATAATTCACTTGTATCCACATAAACCATAATGTCTGTGATCTCAAAAAGAGTGAAATTTACGTGGCCGTAACAATGTTCCAAAGAAGACCATGGACGAAAGAGTCGTCCTCGTTGAGAAGTTGCCAGGTAGCATTTATTCTTGTTCATAAATTAAGTCATAAAAAATACATCCTCTTGTCGAGTTTCTAGCTCTCAAGAGAAACGATTCAGTTTTACCCATCAAATACTTCCAGTCTGATTTTCCTAGCTTGAATGGGAAGCCTGAAACTTTTATTTTGTATATATCGGGATGAAAAGGGCAATACTGTACCAGCATCTCCGGCTGCTCTTTATACACAATATTCTCTCTCTCTCTCTCTCTCTCTCTCCACAGCTGCGCTGTGATAGGATGGCCTTGATGCCGGCAAGCGATCTTTAGTAATATGATGTATTTCCATTTAAGAAATTTGGTTAACGTAAATTTTCATCATGGTGTACCTCAAATTTCCGGCCAAGAAGTTTTATTTAGTTGTAAATCAGTAACAAATCGATCAGCTTTTTAATATCGAGGTTGAATCCGTTGCCATTACGCGGGCAAATCCGTGAATGAAGACACGTCTACGCACGAACGTTTTCAGCTCGTGGGGATGACTTGGGAAACAGTCGCCTCCCTTCCTCCCCCCTCCCCTCCCCCATCCGGGTTGCTCAAGGGTTACTGTGATCATTCTTGAAGTATTTAGTTCATCATTACCCCTTTCAGTCTACTCTTCTTAAAGGTCGTACTTCATATTTCTTAGTGACAACTTTGTATGGATTTCGGTCTATTAACTAAAAATGTCCCGCAGCCGCCTAGCGCTCTTACCGCCTATGCTGTACTTTCAGATGCTCTATAAGCTATCCTGAGAGACTTGTTCCTTGTTATGCGTAAAAACACCAAGGAATGACCGTAATGGGGGTGATATCACCCGGATGTTATCATTCAGATATTTCAGCTCAACAAGTACAGCACATCTACCATGTATACAATGCCTGATGCCTTTGAACATAACACACCTGTTACTATATTGGTAAATCCAGACACTACTGTTATTTCATGTATACAGAGACACTACTGTTGTTTCAATTAAATTTAAATCAAGCATCCCCAGTATCTCTTGACTTGCAAGTATGGTCTTCTCAGTTTTGCTTGGCAGTTGTAATACTATTCCACGGAACATTCATTATGGCTTTTTTTTATCACGTAGCCCCAATGTATAAAAATGAGACTCAAAGTCAGTTGAATAACAGATGTTTATTGATTGTCCATTGGCTGTTAACATACGTCGGAATTATTCCTGAAACTGTAGACCGACTCATAAAATATTGTCACAATCTTCTTATACAATATTATTCCGAGTTCATTTTCGATTGAAATTCACATTAACAGACCTAACATTTCTCTATTATTTTAATTATATATATATATATATATATATATATATATATATATATATATATATATATATATATGACTGAGACTCATCGTCTCTTAGGTCTTCAGACTCAGAAACTTGGGTATTCCTTCAGCTGACACACATTTCAGACAGCTGCATACCTGAAAGACTTTACTGGCATTCTCAAGGAACAAAGCGTCTGGCCGTCACGACTTGGTTTCTTTGTTGGTTGGACAGAGTCTACATTTCCGCACCGAGCCTCATATAGGGTATGGGTCTGCGCTGGCATAAGGTCAGCTTCATCTCTTCCAACTGCCACCTGCCTTCAAGTATTCCAGTGGCACAACAAATGATGTCCCATGCATGAAACCCCTCCATGTTCGTCTGTTTCTAGCCATTCCAGGGCAGGCAGGTGGATCTTCTAATTTAAGCTGGATGGTAACCATGTGAGTGCGCCTAATCTTACATGATTTGTTACTAAGAGATTTCGGTAGACTTATGCCAGCAAGCTTGTGATGGTAATCATGGTGTTTGAACCATGCCGCTGCTTAATAATGACAGAACGTGTGTGTGTGTGTCATAAAGGAGATATGATTTAGCTAAGGCATTTGAATTAATATGAATAATTTCTTTTGGATGTCCTGAGCCAATAGCTATTTCATAGCTAAAAAGTAAACATAAGAATGAACAATTGCTCAGGAAAAGGCTATTTGAAGCTCAAATGCCAAACTGCCAAAGACCTAAGATATGCCAAAAGCACTGCAAACGACTTTTCAAAAAAGTAAGAGTGAGAAAAATTATTAAATTTCAGTAAAACGGGAGAGAATGTCTTTAGTCGATATTGCCTTGAGGGAGCCACCATGATGACTCAAACGTAAAATTTAAGCTCGAGATGCCTAAAAAAAAAATAAATAAATAAATAACGGAAATAAAAGCAATAATGCATACTTTCAATGGCTGTAGTAACCACTTTTGTCTGGGATGGGCTGAACAGGTGCATATTTTTACAGAAAGGATAAATGAAAGACAGATAGACGATGCAAAACAACTAGTTAATCTACATCTTGAAGAAATCATATTACAATGTGATCTAGGCTATAAGTCTGTAGCTTGATATGAAACAGCAGAGAGCCATATATAAGACTTGAAAATTTAACCATTGCGACAGTTTTTTTATTTTTCTCCAAGTCGTTTTCATCTGCCCTACTCGCGTTCGTTGCTCGGAATTTGTGTTCAATAGCATATCTTACAAAAGCAGCATATACATAGCTTTTCTAAAGAAGGCATTAGGATCTTATCGTAACCTCACCTTTGTTACAGAATTCTACGCACAGAATTATACATTTTCTCTCTCTCTCTCTCTCTCTCTCTCTCTTATAGAAATTTATTTTTGAACTTGGGAAACTGTCGTCTTAGAATCGAGATATAAGCATTTAAAACGTCAGCAATTTCTCTCTCTCTCTCTCTTTCTCAGAACGTCATTCTTGCAAGCCGACATGCAAAATTATTTTGCGTAGAAACCTAGATAATCCAGAAGGTACTCAATCTCTCTCTCTCCCTCTCAGGACTTCTCTCATGCTATCTCACAGCGTAAATACATGGTCTCCTTCTCTGTACAGAGGCGTACTTCAGCGTAGGAAGAATTCCAGCGGTTGCCATGACGCTGGCCCGATATAGTAAGAGCTGTTCTTTTAAACGCCAAACTACACCCACAAAGATTCTCCCGTAGATTTCTCTCACCGGTTGCGATATCTCTCCGACCGAGGACTGAGATGTGACTGTCTCGTTCGATAGACTTATAAGTCTATAAGTCCATGCAAGGTCTCTTATCCCCTTTCACACCTTGCTACACTTACAGGCTGCCTTTGGGCGAGGGCTATGCTGGCACAAGGACGCTTTAACCTAAACCACTGAACTAATTTTATTTATTTATACTCGTATAACTACAAATTCCAGTGAGATGAAGGACATATGCTGAAATCGAAGGCGAAAAGAGATAAATACTCCGACAGCATGAGCTGCACTCAAGCCATCAATAGTCGTGCTCGATAAACCCAAAGTACTATTTTTTCCCTCTTTATTTTTTTTTTTTTAATTTTTACAGTATTTATAAAAATATTTACACATTACATTTATTTACAGTATACACCAATTACTTTAAATTTTCATCCTAGTACTATAAGTAGAAGAGTAGTCATCCAGAGAAGAAAATACGTTATTTCTGTTCAGGTGAATTTCTTCACAGGGGACGAGCAGGTAGTCGACCGCCAATCCATCAGTTACCAAGAAGTTTCTTTTTTTGTCGATCACCTTTAGACCGTGCGTCCGAATCACTTTCTTTAATGACCGGCTGATCGATAAACGAAATCATTAATTGAGGGACTGCGCAGCTGATGGCTCTGTTGTTTACCTTTGGTGTAAACCTCATGTTGATACCAGGTATCCTTGGTTAGCAGATTACCGGTATGTCATTGTGTGTTGATGCTTGTTAGAGTTATTTCATCTTTTTTGAGGGACTGTAAGTCTTTTTCGGATGAGGCCAAGAAGATAATCTTTGGAAACTCATTTTCCCCGCTTCAGAGAAAATGAAATAATGATTTTTTTTATCCCATTCCTTCTGAAGTAGACATGAGTTTCCCAAGAGCGGGAGAGTTTGCTGTAATTTTAACAATATATCTGAATCACCGGATTCTTTGCGTACTGACACGCAGTGCAGACCGTAAGCGGTACCCCGCCCCTTGAGAAATTATGTATAAGGGAAATACATTTAAGAACAACGTACACTTAGTACGTATAAGCAACAAAGAATATCGTCACGTACGGTACTAACTAGCTTTTCAAATATTACCTAGCCTTTCCACCATCTGTATGACGTATAAACTCGTGAGCGTGCTAGTATCTGCAGGTGCACATGAAGGTGATAAATGAGTCTCTTGTGCGTATATACGTCCGTGCGTTGATAGCGTCATGGCATTCACAGCACCTGCATCCATGACGTGACTTTACACAGAACGATTTCCTGCCATGGAATACCAGCTAAAGAGAGGAGTCAGACCTCACTTGACGCTGGTTCTCACGGTTGATTATATATATATATATATATATATATATATATATATATATATATATATATATATATATATATATATATATATATATATATATATATATATATATATATGTGTATACATATACTGTATATAAATATATATATATATATATATATATATATATATATATATATATATATATATATATATATATATATATGTGTGTGTGTGTGTGTGTGTGTGTGTGTGTATTTCTACCAAGAATCACGTAATCTTACCTACGCATATAAAATCAACTCTACCTATTGCTGTGGACTGCAACTGCAAATTGCTCTCAGTCTCTGAGGGAGTTCAGAGGTTGCTTTGGAACGGCCAAAAAAGAAAAAACCGACGTTGGTTCTCCCTCTGGAACGTTATGTATTGACTCGGCACCCCTAAAGGGCGATGCTCACTACTGTGGGAAAACTACCTGACGGAAACGCCACAGGGAAAGTTAGGGAAATGGGAAGGGCTGATGGCAACAAGATGGAGGGAGGGAGAACTGCAGGACAGGAGCTCATCGAGGTTTGAACAGTCTGGGATGAGAGAGATGGTGTATTACCAATGCAATTCCTTTTTCACAAAAGGACGTCTGAAAGCTCTATCGATCATGAAGATGCAAGATGAACCACTCGCTAAACTTTATTGATTCGGGGAGCCCCGTGAGTCTAGACATGTGAAAGTGTCCTTGTTCAACTACATAATGATAACAATAATAGTAAATAATAAAGTATAGAGGTGAGATACGATCTATATGGGAGGTCGGCCTGCTTCCATTCTGATGGTGTACTCTGCCACAGCTGTTGCCAAATATTTAGCTTACATTCGATACAGCTACTTAGGCCGTTGGTCCATGACACATACATGACTGTACTGTTTTGTCCATGGGGTCACATCCTGGGCGTTGTTAGGAAATGGTTTCTTCGACCTCTTGTTGTACGTGTGACAATATCCGGAATCCCTGAACAGTTGCTCAATTACGCGGAATCGTAGCAATATAATGTTATTGTTTTTTTTTTCCTTAGCAGACAGACATAGAATCGATGATTTTGATTATAGCTCTGTAGATGATACATTACATAACTCTTTGAAGTAATAGGTTAAACAAACGTTTGAAAAGCATTCAAGAGAATAAAGGTGAATGCTCATTAAAGATAGCCGTTTCTTAATCGGCAGTCGTGAAGAAGGCAGTTTGATTGCATACCAGACTTTACGAGATGAAGTATTTCAATTTTGACACGACATTGTTCCTAAAAATCACACTTTTAACTGTTATAAATCATTGCAGAACATTAAACTATTGTCTGCTTTATATATATGGTCACTGAGTGTTTAAGTCTGGGAATAAAAAAGAAGCGGGAAAATTAACACGTTTCTTCTTCATTTTGCAACAGCTTCTCTTTGACAGGGAAAACTACAATTTCCCATCTCGAATTTGAATTTACGTTATCTCATCGGATAACTATTATTATTAGTTATGTTATCTGTACAGTGATAAAAAAAAAGTGCTCGCCAATGGAACCATAGTTGCTCTTAGTTGGCATTTCCGGTTCTGAACTGTGAACCGATGGAGCGATCATTCAACTTTCGGAGGAAGAGGACAATGGCTGCCGGTACCTCTCTTTCCAGGAGGCGCCGCTTTGGCGGGCTTAGCCCCTCTGGCCTTGAGAGCTCAATCGTCTCGACTTGAGTCTTTCCCGACGATACATGTCATCGTTCTCGTTATGCCTTACTTTAAATCGAACACTCCGAGAATTGGGACTTTTCAGTTGTGATTTTTACGGGTTTAAAATGACACTACTATGAAAAGTGATTACGTTCACCATTAATCGGTAGGATGACTTCTTGCTATTTTTTTACGTAGAGCATGAAGGTGAAAATGTTTCTTAGTTGTATATATCCCATCTTTTCCCTCATTGCTTGGCATTTTTTTCCTTGTATCTACTTTTCTTACGCTGTTGCTCGTGTCCAGAAGAGAATTTTATGCTTTTTTTTTTTGCCAGTTCCTCGGTTGCACCTGGCGAGAATGAAACCCCCTCTCCCTTTTCCGTTACAGGAATTCAAACGCTAACAGAAAACTGCATCGCCGAGAGGTGTGTATCTGGATTTCAGGCTCTTAAATCCGACTCCATTTACAGCAGGTCAGATACGCATAATAGCCGCGGTAAATTTAAGGGTGGTGCTGTGCTAAGGGGATAATAGATAACCATCAGGAAAAAACACATCTTATTCCCTTCAGCCTGATGGTGTGATCCAGTAAGAAATCGGTCTTTCCAGTGAGTGTTCATACATATATATGCATATATATGTCTGTGTGTAAGTAAACGATCTTTTCCTATAGAAATGTATATACTAGATTAGTATAGTTCATTTCATAAGCCTATAAGGAAGTCACAGTAGCAGCTCAGCAACCACCCACCTGCGCATACACTGCCTTTCACCTAGGTCTTGCACACACTGACGCTTCCTGAGCTGGTAGATTTTAAACACATCGAATCACAAAATTTTCCCTTTCCCCCTTCATACCCTCGTGCTGGTCTTTGAAATCTATAGAATCTACAGAATCTCTATAAAATATAGAATCTCTCTCTCTCTCTCTCTCTCTCTCTCTCTCTCTCTCTCTCTCTCTCACGGTACCCTACATAAATTAATCATATTTTTCCCCTCTATAAAAAGGATTAGGTCTGCATTTCTTCACTGTTCGTATAAACACTTCTCATTCAATCTTTCTGCAGAGGTTCTGTTGACTCCATCGCCTCACATACGTGATTCCAAAATACCTATGAGAGACTGCCACTTTCAATATTTCACAGTTCCATTCATACTAACATTCATCACTTCATCATCATCATGATTCTCATTCATTCTCATTACATTTCTCTTGTTATCATTTTCTGCAACGTTCTCCTCTTACAAACTTGCAACAGTCCATGCAGTTTCTATTCGTCATTACCAATTGATATTAGCATCCACAAATCATTTCCGTTGGTTGGTAGAGGGCCATGGGTCCACATCAGGCCTGTTAACCCCTTCAACAGTTTACATCACCGACCTGGCCACTTTAAGCCATTGCTGGTTCAAAGTGGGCTTAATCTATAGGCATTTCATATTTCATTCACATCCCTTTCAGCTTTCGTTAGACTCCTTAATTCATCCAAACATTTCTCTCATCTCACTGCATAATCGATTACTCAATCAGCTACAATCAAATTTGTACATTTCGTTTTTGCCAAGTTAATCTTACACTACATAATTATTAAGCGTTTCTAACTTCCTAACACCACGCCTGTACAGCAATTTCACCACACGCATAACTTCCCCAAGAACGGTCTATATCTTTCGGAAGGGAAACGAACACCTGCGCGAACAAAAGGTGGATAGCCCCTTGGGAGACAGTGTATATACATCAAGAAGTCTGGAGTTTCCGCTGAAAGGCAAAGCAAGGCAAGGGAAAACTGGGATAACTGCAAAAACTAGTGTGATAATAAAATGCTGTTACACGTACACACACACATACGCCCAAGTTATATCGCAAAACCAAAACGGAGGAAACGGCTCTTTTTCGTTGCTTCATATTTAACCTCGTGAATCTTCATCTTTGTCCTTAAAAAAGCTTGCGATAATCTCTAATATTAAGATTAGTATTGATATAGATAACTGCCAACACCGGTACAGGATTAACTTCCTTTTATAACTGCTGTTACTCTTATTTTATTATAGCGTCCATTTAGTTTTCTTGCTGTACATATTCGTTCACCAGACATATTATTGTAAGCATTTTTCTCTGCTTGTATCTGGCTCTAGGCTGAAACAAATTAATATTATTATTAAACAGCCCATTTTACAAGATAAATTAAACCGTTTAAAACACGCCCAACTATCATTTGTTGTCATGTCATTGCGCCCTACGCATCGTAAGACATGCGCCATCCATTACCACCAAGCATAAAAGGCAGCACCCAAACACGAGGGGTCAGTAGTCTTTCATGAGCGACCTCACGGTGACCTCTGTTGCTCTCTTCGCCATGCCCTTTGTTGTATTTCATAATCAACTTCGTCAGGATGCCACAAACCCCTGTAGTCATGAGCCTCCAAGCCAAGCAGATAATGCAGAAGAAGAAGATGAAGATTGTGACCTACAAGGACGCACCTCATCACGACGAGAAGTTTTCTTCCTCTTCTGCAGCAGCTGTCCAGTGCCAGGGCTCTTTGTCCTCTGCTTCTGCTTCTTTTGACTGTGACCCGAGTCAACAGGCCCTTCCTCAGGTCATCGAAGAAAGCTCCTCGTCTGCGTCAACGTCAGTGGCCCCAACTGATCACGATGAAGAACTGAACCCCGTGCTGACCACCTAACTCGTGGCGACGAGGGGTCAGGATTGCAGAAGCAGAGGAAAAAGAGTCCATGTGTCTTCCTGACAAACGAGCAAGAAAGGATGTTGGGGGATTGGTTGCAGGAGCACACCTTTTTGTATGACAGGGGGCTAACTGACTTCAAGAAAGTGGCCAAGAAGACGCGGCTCCTTGCTGAGATGGCCAAGTCCCTCGACCCGCCTTCGACAGGATCTCAGGTAAGTACCTGGTTGAGCTCGATTCGCACCAGGTATGGGCGGCTGACGAAAGGAAAAAGCGGCCAGGCAGCAGAGAGGAAACTGACGGAAAGGGAGAAGTGGATTCTCTCTGAATTTAAATTCTTCGGGAAGCACATTGTCCGTCAGAAGAAGCCCATGACCCTTGGATTGAAAGAGGTATGTCAAAAAATTGTTCTACCCTGTATTGGTTTCATGTTATTATGGTCAGTTTGTTTTTCATTATTAGTTAATTTCATAATATACATTTCAAGCAGTCATGAGGCAAACAACATGTAGGATTTTATATAATATTGTTTTTCACATTACTTAATTTCAATATTGGTTTTATATCATTTTGTCTCCCAAAATTCTATTCTATTCATTCTTTTGTTGCTAAAAAAAATTCCCTTTTCATGGTTCATTAATGATACACAAATCAACCAAAGTAATGTATACTGTTTCCAAGATTAATAATCCATTTTCCTTTTTCTTTCCCTACAATCCGCTGCTGCCGCCGATGACCCTCCTGAGGACCCTGGCGAAGTAGTTGTGTCTGCTGGTGGGGATGAAGGCGAGGTGAAGGTCATCCCAGCCATCGAGGAACATAGGCCTAAAAAGAAGAAGTTTGAGTACGAACGTCAGCGAGGCGAAGGCTTCGTCCTTGGAAAGGTAAACATTTGATTATTTTCCATTTAACTTAAAACAAAAAAATAAATTTACAAACATGTTGATTAATATTTATTATTCTTTTTATTTTTTACGTTAAAATGTATAGATTTTTACTGTATCAGTGCTTTTGCAGTTCCTTTTTTTTCTCTTTTATTATACACGTAGATGTTTCTAATGATTTAGTGTTTGCCTGTGTGAGTGCGCAAGTTCTCATAATAAGTGCGTCTTATTGTGTATGCCTGTATGTTAAGTTTCTGTTTTTCATTGTCTGAGATTAAACATAATAAATCAGCATTCTATAATGACTAATGAAATGTTCCATTTTCTTTTCTCATTTTCTTGAGGTGATTGAAAACGCAAAGGCAGCCAAAATGGCAATTTTGGAGAAGATCGAATCTAACCCAAAGGAGGCTTACTGGAACCTTCACCTGAAGAAGGTTGCCAAGGATTGCGCTGAGATTGACTATCCTCTATCCATACCTGCAAAGGGAGATCGGCTTTCTGGTGCGGAAACTGCAGGAGGCCACGGATTTGTTCCCGAGCACCAGACAGACGTTTCTGGAAATGGAACAACATTCTTCCACCAGATCTTTTCCTTCCCACCCTCCTGCACCTGCGCCTGCACCAACTTTCGCACAACCTGAGCAAGTTTACCGGGTGACAGGGCACCAGCTGGCTATGCTCTTTGGCGCGTTTGCCAAAGGAAGTGGTATCACGTGATTACAATGATAAGAGGTTTAATAGTTTATGATAGGTAGAATATGCTCGTTTTGGGTTTGTGGCTGCTAGCATGAGCAAGGCCAAATGTGAATAGCCTTGTAAAATACACAGTATGACAGAAATAAAGTTTAAGAGGTTACTGTACTATTTTACTTCCCAGAATTGACAGTTGCACACACGCACATGTTAACCTGGTTTTTAACGCGTTTCATTCGAATGAGATTACAGGCTCAGTGCTCTTTTTCACCTTGTTTACAACCCTACGCAGCTGACTGGCTACTACTAGAACATTATTCCCAAAGGTGTTTCCTCTTCGTGGAATCGATCTCCAGTCTCTACCTATTGGGGCGAGGTTGTAGAGAGGATGTTGAATGCCGTTCGTTTATCAGTACAGGATAAACGTCACATTCTTGTCACTTTGCAACAGTGAAAATGTTAGACGATAGACTTGTCAGTCTAGTTAGCCTGCAGAAAAAAATTGCAGTATAACTTTTATACCCACATGATAAAAATAAACAGGTATCATAATTGCTAGGAGTCCACCTTCTGCCTGCCACGCCAATAATAATAACATAATTCATGTTACCGCCGCTGCATATTATATTTTACTACTATCTTTCTCATCCCACGTTTTCCTATTATTTTTCCTGTGCGAATGTACACTGGCTTTATTATGGTAAATAATGTCAAGAGAGGACTAGAAAAAAAATTATAAAAAGGATTACATCCGTCCGGTCGTTGTTATCAGCAGTGTGTTAGTATGCAATCTTCCCACTCCGCGGGGAGTCAACGAACTTATTTTAGGCCTATATGCTGGATCTCGGCCTTAATTTTTGAAGTAAGCAGAGAGGGGACAATTGAGGAGAACTGTACACCACAGCAACTTTACACCATAGGAATTATGGGAGGAAAGGGAATTTTTGTAGATAGAAAGAAGTATGCGAAGAAAAAACAAGACAACGTACTTACAGGAGAAGAGCAGAGCTGTGTGGTTTGAAAGTTTATCTTAAAGACAGTTCAAACTTGCTCTTAAATTCTCTACGTTTCTAGTGAATGGAGTCCATTCATATTATTTTTGTCTTCTTTATTTTTAAGATTAAAAAAATATTTACATAATACCTAAATGTTACATTAATTAGCAATTTATATAAATCAATTTACGTTTATGTTCCTTTTCATGAGCTTTAATCTCAAATATATTTTTTTTTACATTCTTCAAATTTCCTTTATTACATTTACTTGATATTTATCATAACACTAACATCACGTAGGATTTAGGCATATGAAAACATTAGCCAAAATACATAGCCCAAATACTCTTCTGTTACTTTACTTTTTATCATAATGCCATTCATATTTCTTATAAACCATCACTGATAACAGTCTACGTTTTAACATACTTCAAGTCCTGGTAATGGTGTGTAGGCTATAGTTCTAACAAATATTTCTGCCTTAGTTGAGGCCAGTGTTCGAGAGTTAATTGACAGCTCTCACACTGTTACATAAATGACCTCTGACGTGGATAACCAAAAGGTTCTTATTATAAATTTCGAAAACTGAGGGCTGGGGACTACGATTTTCTTCTCAATCGCAGTTTTTGTAAGCGATCGGCAACACACAATATAGCTTTTCCCCCAGTTAGATCCTAGACCTTTCTTGAGTGGTGTTCTTAAGGGTAGTGTTTTGAGACCTCTGTTAATTTTAGTCTTTTCTAGTGGCGTGTATGTTAATCTAATAAAGAAGATAGTACATTATGCAGACAAAGCAACTCTGCAATTATTTATTTGTTGACCTAAAGACGACAAAACCTACGAAATCTAAGAAATTGTTTCTTCAGAAGCACTTTTAGCAATTTGCACGATGCGATGTCTCCAAAACACATTAGAAGCTAGTAATTTACCTTGACCAAGTCATGGGGCACCATTCACACAATAGTTCACATGGTCAAGATTTAATTAAGGAAGAAATAGAAGTATTCAGGACTGAGTGTGGAATAAAAGGGGGTTGGAAAGTGGAGGTACAGGTCACCAGTTACGGAGACTACGTCGACGAAGGCATGAACAGCAGAAATCAATAGCTTCGAGGGTAATATGGTTCTTGTTGATTAACATTAAGCCGGTCCTATGCCAGCAAATGCACTTGTCCCGCAGTACGTAGGTCTAACTAGCCGCACGATGGACTAATACTTCTTCGTTTTAACGTGCTTTTTCCCATTTTTATATGGGGTAAGCACGGTGCCTTCTTTTGAAGGACTTTGATTCTGGGTTATTATTTATAGGACCAAGCCTTCGATTCATCTCCTCCAAAGAGACTGGCATTCCAAGGGTGAAGAAAAATTAAATTTATAAAGAGCATTTCCGCTGATAACATTTCCAAAACATAAATACCAAAACCAATAGGTTGCGTTCCCACATCAACAAAATCATACCTTTCTTTGTAGCTTACTTTATTTTGCTTTCCCCTTTTTCTTTGAGTTATACAAATTTTTCTAGTTTGGCTTACGTTGTTTTCACCAATGTTCAATGCTTCCGTGAATTCTTCTCCTTCTTTTAACGTGCTTTTTTCCCATTTGTATGGGGTGACGCATACAAAATCAGGACATGAAATTTTAGTATTGAGTACGCTTCACAGCATACTCACGTTTCCTATATGTATAGGCCTGTGCCTTGCAAGTCTACTCACTGTAGGCAGGTTGACCAGATTTTGAAAACTGAAATAAGAGACACCTAAACTGGAGAGGTAGTTGAACAATATAGACACACAAATTACGTGAAGTTACGCACGCAGTGACGCAGCGCAAAGTCCTTCTCAGCGGGGTCCAGATGGTCCAGGACCTACTGTAAGTACTTCGTTGACTTTTCTTTTGTTTTAAAGTGAGTTCGTTGTGGGTTTTGTTACAAAGAGCTGTTCATTACATGTGTCAAAGCATTACAATATGGCAATCAAGCATGTTTTGCAGCTTTAAAGGATATTATAACTAAAGTGACTTGCCATAATATATTGAATAAATTGCAGACAATACTGTAAAATACATATGATGAAAACCTTTCCATAACCCTTTTAAAATTATTTCCCTCGTTGTTGTTAGTATGTTATTTTTCATTTGTCATATTTTGCACTGGATCCAACTGCTCTCAAGAGATGGTGTTTGGTTTGAGCATATGTGATGAACTCAGAACAGGATAGTGTGAAACTGCACTTTATCTGTAGCTCTGGCTTGATCAGCTGGTTCCTGCACCCACCCCATCGTTGGCCCATCAGAGAGAACACTCTCTCTACTCGAGCGTTTGAAGGCCGCCTTTACCCCGTATTTTGCAAAATTTCACTAGTGTATTGTATTTTTTTTTCAACTATTGAAAATACGGGACAAAAGGCGTCCCGGAGAAGGTCGATACGGGACACGGGAAAAATGTCATAAATGTGGGACAATCCCGTCAAATACGGGACGTCTGGTCACCCTGACTGTAGGTTAAGAAAATACTTTAGGGATTGTAACCTAACTCCTAACAACTTGATGTAAACCGCAAGGCAGCCTTGCGGCACCATCCCCTCCTAAGAGTGTAAGTGCTCAAGGTATATATATATATATATATATATATATATATATATATATATATATATATATATATATATATATATATATATATATAGGGCAGCCGATCGAGACTACAAAGTCTACCCCAAAGCCAAATCAAAGTCCTTCAAATAGAAGGCATCGTGGTTACCCCATACCAATGGGGAAAAAGCACGTTAAAAGAAGATATATAATTATATATGTGTGTGTGTGTAATTTGGAAACTCACTTTGGAACTCATCAAACGTAGCTATTTATTATTAGTATTTTTTTTTATGAATGATGCTCTAATACGTCTTGTATTGTTTACTTGAGTTGTGTAATCAACCGATTCCTGGTTATCAGCTTGAACTTCACTCAGGAGGCGGTTTCTTCGTTCCCTATTTTCGCAGCCTCTCTGTTTCATCTCTTATCGATTGCTGTTGCCGATTTCGGCTACTGTCCATGAAAAGCAAATGCATAAATACAATTAATGTTAATAAATAAGAACCGATACATTCCTGTTAAATCAACAGTGGGAGTGAAAACATATTACCTAGAAATATTTGGAAATTGTGTGAAAGTGTTACATTTACCAAAAATACATCAGCTGCGAGTCATACTAGCATGTTGTCATTATCATAAGTATTAATTTCCATTAATCGTATAATTATTCTGCAAGAAATAACGTTCAGCAACAAAGAAAGTCTTATGTTGACGTTAAGGGTTTCAAAAATCATCGAAAGTATTTCATTCTGCCGTTGTTGGCAAGACTTCCAGTCAGTGTTCAGGAAACCGATGGACTAAAAATTTGATGACACTCGTGTGGAAGCACCGCCACCTCTTGCCTCGGTTCGTTGGGAGGGGTGACTGCGCACATTGAGAGAGAGAGAGAGGGGTCGGACTGTTACTTGGTGGTGGTTGGTTTGGGGAAGGCTCGGAGCGGGCCATCTCTCTCGTACATCTGTCCTTTGTGCTTTCTTACCGCCAACCCCGCCTAGACTTACTCTCCGAGTAATTGTACTCTGTGACCCGAAAACAAGACTGGCGTTAATGACTATTATCATGACGGTTGTAGCTTTTGTAGTACAAACTAATCGATAACGAAAGGGAATGGAATATTTTGTGTTTTCCAGGGTGATGTTCGTTTTGTAAAGAGGGAAATCGTAAACGGTCAGTTGTCCATTCTAGGGCGGCTGCGTAAGCATACCATTTACCTGGTATACACGAATATTAAAGGTCAGTGTTACTACTGAAAAAAAAGGAAGTAATGGCAAAAGGGAACACCACCAACACGATATTATGTGGCATCTTGAAAATGTTGGAAGGTTAGCACGCAGCATGATTGGAATGGCCAACGAATCATGCTCCACAGGAACACTCGGGGCTATCTCGAGCATTGCTCGCCATTGACCACGTGCTTAAGTTACTGGTCACGCACAACCAAATCGCTCTTAACCAAAATACTCGCACATTCAGTGCAATCGTTGCAGCAATATCGAGTATTCATTTACTTTTTCTGGGCCAAGAAAAGATGATTCAGTTGAAGAAGTACGTTAATATCAAAGCTAGATTCTTCTCAAGATAACTTTAGGCTTAAATTTCAGAGAGATCAAGCAAGCATTTTTAATTTTCCGGAGCCAGCATAACAATTTATGGAAGTTGAATAATGCAGCATTATAGTGCTAGTGCACAAAATTAGAAGTAATTTACACTAATGAAGCATAAGTAAGTTGACGGAACTCGGGAGTGCATCATTTCCAACTTCAGTCATTTTGTAGTCAAATGTCAACGGGGAGACAGCTTAAATTTTGGAGAGTCGCCTACTAGCCACCATTATTCATGCATAAGAATACAGGAAGGATCCTTTAGACGATGTAAACATGCAGTTGAACATGATCGATTGAAATGAATCCAATACAAGACAAACCTGTTAAAACTGGTTTAAATCTATTGATTTTATAACGAACTGCAGTCAGGTAACCCTTCCGTTACTCATAAATACGGGTGTAAATTTTATTTGCTTGTTTACCAAGTGAACATTCAAATGGATGGCGAATGGTCGTGATGTTAAGCGCTTACTATGATGTCTTAATCCTTTATCTAAGTAATACCCTGTAGGTAAATTATAAATATAGTACAGTAATAACCCTAATTCAGAAACATTTTCTCTCTCTGACGAAAAGACGGATCACTGCGATGAGGTGATCTGGTCATGCACATACAATGAGAGATAAGAGAACCTGAACATTAAGATAGTAATATTTCTTGTCCGTATTCTTATTTTTCCTGTAAATTTTAGCCATTTTTCGTCACTAGCCACTGACCATGTCTCATCCAAAAAGTACTTACACCACTTTATTCCACCCACTCGAAGACAAGTGTTGAAGAGTACGAGGCAGAGATAAGGTTAACAAAGGTGTTGACCTTTGACTTCCATATGAAGAGGGCTGTTATCTCGTCTTGTCTCTGTGACCTTGACGCTTGAATGTGTTGGGGGGAGGGGCCAGGAACTTTTGTTCTGGAGAATATTCCCTAAAAACCTAATGGTTTCTGGATAAGATTTGAAATGTTTGCACTTGAAATATACAAATGCTGTAAAATATGATTGTGAATGACGGCAAAGAAGGAAGGTTCCGCACACTTGCAAAATACTTATACCGCTTAGAAAATCCTGATACATGGTGCTGGCATAAGGCCGGATTAATCTAAACCAATCAATGATATATGAAAAAATAATGTTGTAAGTTTAATTCATGCCCCCGTTGGTTAAGCAGAATCCAGGAGACCACGTCAGGCCTCTTATCCCCTTAACACCTTACCGGCTTAATCTAAACCAACCCAGGAATTTTTGCCCGGTTCTTCAGCGGGAAAACTATCACCCACATGTGAATTAATCCCGTCCCAAGAAGTGCACTACCATCCTGGTAATACCCATCCGCTCAGCTCCCCTCTCCATACGAATAAGAGAAGCACCCGATAAAAAGAAAGAAAAAAAAACTTTCCAAATGTTTAGTCTCCACTACGGTGAAGCAGCATAACGAAGCTTTTGGACTTCTTGTTCGAGAAATTTTGCTACGCAGCGCAAAAGAAAACAAGTTGTGGAATATCACAGACGAGACTTTGCCCAAGGTCCTGGAAGTAGACAAGACCTTGGTTATACCTCAGGTGGTGGGCGGAGGTGAAGGTCCTGGAATTCTTGACGGCAGATTAACTTCTCTCGGGTTCTTGTCTGTAGCTTCTGTTACACCATTTCATCCCTTTATCATTTCATTAATTAAACTTGCACACCGTTTGTTTTCTTAAAAGAGTATTGCGTAGCATTTTCACACAATAAATTGCATATATATATTATTCCCGTTCAATCTACATACGCAGACCGCAAATGTACCAAAAGAAAAGTCTGGCATGGAATAATGATTCTCTGCAGATTTGGAAGGGCGCAGGTTAAGACCTTTTCTGGACCTTGGGAATGACCATGTGGGTTCTATAAGGTAAGTGTAAGACACTGTTCTCAGCAACACCGTCACCCAGAGGTGATCAGTTTTCAAAGATGCAAAGTACCGTGAAAAAACAACTTTTCAATAGCGATGTTTAATGTGAAAGGGAATTAAAGCCTTTGAAAATAAGAGGAGAATGACTTTTTCCTCGTAACTGCATGGTACGAAAAACATTATCCCCTCTCCCCTTTGAAAAAAGACGAAAAATAAAATAATCACCTCTGGCTGCTGGCGGACAAGATTTGAACAACATTTAATAGCAAAAGAAGCAGGGGAACGATTGATCTAGGCCGAGAGATATCTTTCAGGGCCGTCCCATCAACTGCGTTGTGACAGTTAACGATAACCTTGGCTCAAATATCACAAACGTTTACGTATCAAAATAACGACATCTGATATCTGGACATTACGTATAATTAAACCCGTTTTATTCTATTCCGAACCGGCCTTTCCGCGACAGAGGAATCTGTCCTGTTTCATCGCTGCGGCCTTCAGCTCCCAGCCCTTGGACCTGATGACCTGGTTTCACGAGCTCTAGGAATGCAGCCTATTTGCCAGCCCTGTCGTGCCTTTTAAAACCAACTGTTATTGCGTAGTGGAAAATGCCAGTGAATCGTTATTGCGAATTTATGTTCGCTTACTGTAGGTATAGTTAATCACAGACAGAAAAAGATAAGGAGACTCCATGGCTATTTCAATGCATTCCCTTTTGGGGTCCTTGGGTTCGTAGCAGCCTTCTTTTTCAACTATGGTTGCAACTTGGGTTGTAAGAATAATAATATTACAATTACCCAAAGATTTCAGCACCGGATTATCATGGAATTTTGAGCGTCCCTGGCATCATTAAATATGCAGGTTAGGTCTATGGCGATACAATTTTTCAATATAAAAAGGTCAATGAGAATGGCTGGCGAAGCAGCGTTCACAGGATGTAAAACAACAAAACTGTCTGATTACAATCCACAATCGATTGAATATGGCATGAAAAATTTTTTAGGTTAGCCACAGTCTTGTGATGAATGTTTCGTCACCCCTGGAATGAACCGCGAACATTTTGCACGTGCGTCCATCAAAACAGCAATAAATGTCACATTACCTAGTTTCAATAATGTATCTTTTGACGTCTTATAATTCCTTTTCTCCCCTTCTCTCTCTCTCTCTATGTCAAAATTACAGAGGAGACGTCTGAAGTCACATATGTATTTCTCCTCCCGGTACGTTCGAGGACATTACAGTGGGTGAGCTACCAAAGTAAATTTAGAACACTCTAGGCTACATACCTCGTTTCTAAAGTTTGACGCAAGGCCTTGCTGTTATGAATATATTAGCCTACACATCATTATACACGCTCTTTATATAAGTTCCTCTAGAGAAGCTGAAGAGTTCGATCACATTTATTTCTTGTTCCCTGCGCTATAGTGAACATCGATTAAGTAAACTACTGTAGAATAAAAATAATAAGAATATGCATCTCCGAGAGAGGATGTTATTCGACTTGTCCGAAAACGCGGTTTTTAGCCAACCACTTACTCACCTTTTATGGTAACTCCACTCTTGGTATCCTTTAACGGTAAGGAAATCATTATCTTTTGCGTGTCGTTTTATCGGTCTTTCACATTGAAAATGAAGCTCTCTCTCTCTTTCTCTATAAAAAAAAAAGTTACATTTACTATGTGGCCACTTGTTGCTCCATTTCTCTTGATTTAAGACACTACGTACCCAAGGAGACTATAAACCCCTTGCCATATCTATAAATACTGATGGCCTTTTTTTATTTTTTGACTCTTCAGTAATTTTTCTTTTTTTTTAAGTCGTTAGATTTGACGTCGCTTCTGAAAGTTGAAACATATGTGCCCACAGATGGTAGAAAAGAATCTAAACCACTAAGAAAATAAATAATAATTAAATAATTGATGTCCGAGTTATCCCGAAAAACATGAAAAGTTTCAATTACTAAAAATCTTTCATAGACAAAAAATTCTGAATCTCATATTTCCAGGCTGATGTAAACGTATGCTATATGTGTTGGGTCCAGTAACTGCGGCTTTCGAAATGTCTCCCATTATTTCAAGGATAAAATTCAGACTGGTCTGGTAGGTTCGTTATAAATCAGATGTAAGCGATAGCTATAAAATAGCGTAAAAATATCCTGTCTACCAGACTATTTTCTCGCTGTCCAGTGGTTTGGACAAGCCTCACCTGCGAGAAATTCAGTGTGCGATCTACGTTGGTCTTATCAAGCCAGCATGATTTGTTAGATCCCACTGTGTGTGTGCGTGTGTGTGTGTGTGTGCGTGTGTCGGTGTGTGTGTGTGTGCGTGTGTCTGTGTGTGTGTGTGTGTGTGTGTGTGTAATTATGATCAAGCAGTGTGCTCAAAAAAAGAAGAGAAACTTTCCTACTCTGACTCACATCCCCAAGTAATGTTTATCACTTCTTGCGATCCAGTCCTTATATAGATCAAGCACAGGACTCGTAAGTGGTCGACGGTTTGGTGATCCGATACTGGCACGTTTACAATCTGGTGTAAACAGACTTGAGACTCGGGAAGAAAGTGAAATGATAGCAATCCCTTGAAAGTGAATATAGTTGTTAATAGTATGGAAAAAATATATTCTACTGTTTGGTAAATATTGTACACAGTATTTGTTTGTGTCTAGGACAGAATTTGAAAAGGACCAATCGCTATGACTTGACGTCGTAAGTGGCTTTAAAAAGATCATCACGAGCGATATAAGTGTGCTCTTGACCTGCATCTTTCTCCGCTTTCCTTCACACGTAGTCATGTCCAATAAGAATTTGTTATTATCAAAAAACAGCTTCCTAAAGGAAGTGTCACACTTATAATTTCTTTCAGAATTTGTCAATTTGTTATTTTCTCGTTGCTGTGTTTCTTCCCACCAGTGAAATCGCCCAAAGGTGTGTTGTAATCAGGGCCGAACAGCTTAATACTGATTAGTCTAATACTAATAGTCTAACAGTAACTTTTTTTTTTTATTAAAAACTCCATTGTACTGTCATTTTGATAAGTCATACACGAAGCGTCATAAATTTCTTTACAAATGTTTATCAGCTTGAATGTCATTGGGAAAAGACCTCATTCTAAGCCTGTCAGTTACTTTTTATTCCATGTCATTAAAAGGAAATTCAGTTCTACGAACATTCCGTATTATATAACCCAGTTAGTAATGGTTACTTGTGCAGCCATTTATTTATCTTGTAATTTGTTAAGCCGGTTTTTTTCTTTCGCTAATCTTCCCTTGTGAACAAAGGGGGTGGTATATGCCGACAAAAAAAAAAAAAAAAAAAAAAAAATCGAGCAAAGTCTGGCGCAAGCTGTAAGCAGGTGCTAGGTGATATGCTCTGCTCGTTAGTCATAAGGATGATGAATGCTTTCAGCAAACATGCACAGTATGTTGATTAGCTACACACACAAACACACACACACACACACACACACATATATATATATATATATATATATATATATATATATATATATATATACATATATATATCGTGTAGTTTCAATTCGGAAATTGACGAAGGACGGGGAGTTTTTCTTGATATCATTTATCTGTATGACACGGGAGGTCGCCAGGTACATACATTAAAAATGATACTTTGGTACCGCATGCTGCAATTACAACACAGAGTTTCTGTGTCATATACATTTCTAATGCGTAGACCTATCTTCATGGTATGGCTTAATTGGAGTGGATAGGTATATGAGTCAAAGAAAGGTCTGATGGATAGTTTGCTGTAAACCTCACGGCTGATTTACAGGTTGAGCCTTGCTGAGAGCAAGGGCTGCGAGGTGAGTGGAGCGTGGCTGCGTGGGGGTTGTGTGTTTGTGCGCGTGTTTTTGGCCTTGGCGGGAAATGGTTATGGCGGGGATACGAGAAAACTTTTTTTTTTTACTTGTTATGGAAAAAATCACAGCTAATTATGGTCAACGTATTGCTCACTGGCTGACAGACATTTCATGTTACTATGGTATTTCGCTGAAGACGGGAACAATGAGGAATTCTCGCCATTCAAGATAATACAGTATGTACCTTATGAGTAATGACGGTTTTATGTGAAACTTTGTGAATAGGTCATGCAGTAAAGTCACTCCTTGGCATCTCTCTCTCTCTCTCTCTCCTCCTACATTATACATGCTGTAATGTTAGGTCTTGCGAGTTCTGAACTAGTCATGGAACATAATATTAACCTAAAAATACTGTAATCGTCAAAATGTTAAATATTCAACTGACACCGTACACTACAAAATGTACATACAGAGGTTATATTTACATATTTGCATACAGGTGCTATTTTTTTTTGTATATATGACTCGTGCACAGTCTACATGAATAGTCGGAACTCAGACGACTTGTGAAATAAAGCAAAGGAAACATTCATTACTTTTGGGGCGTTAATAACCAATATAAATTATTGCTGCATGCATTTTCTTGACATAATCTTAAAGCTCTTTGTATAACAATTTAGCCATTGAACTTTGTTTAAACGGTAGACAGAAGGTTTTAGCTTAAGATAATGATTATCATAAACGCATGATTACGATAGCGGTATGATAGGTACCGTAGTCAGGCCCAAGACCGTGGTCAGGTCAATCCACGGGCATCGTGGGTCAGTGTTCACTCACTGTCTTTCTTTGGACCTGGGTCTAGGATCGAAACGCAGAAGAGTCTGGTTCGGGGTTCCACTCAAAACGAGTTTTTATATATACAACGCACAATTATTTACGTAAAAATCCAGACTTTCGAAATTCGATTCCCATAAGTGCCACCAGACATTTTGTAACAAATCCTTCTTTAATAGGGTCTTGCGTAGGTCTATCAGGTAAAACCAGTAATACGGCTTCCTATAAATCTAAAAAGATCTATACTATCTGAAGGGACCTCAGACAACAGGTATTCAGTGACGGTAGTCCAAACTCTTCCTGTTATTCGAACGATTATGATCGTGATCAACATGAGTTTTAGAATTAGGCTAGTAGTTCTACGGAATCTTTTTGATACTGGAAATTCTTCGTCCAGTTTTAGTAAATCAACTGTTTTTATTTAGTCAAGCATTACCCAACATATTTCATCTCTCGTGCTTTCTTTAGATCTGAGTTAGGAAAAGGCATTAGGTTTCCAGCTCCAATAAGAGGCCTGATGTGGACAGTAAATCCTTCCTTTTCTTCATTACCAAAACCTAAAAGCCACATCCAAAGGATATTTTCTAATGAGAGATAATAACATTGGGCCCAGGGGCAAGATAAAGTTTAAGTGGTTGATGTCTGGATAAGAAGAAACCAAAGGGAACAGATGAAGTGTAAAGCAGAAAGCAATGCAACTGTGGCTGAAAGGAACTTTGTAGCATCCCTTAGGTCTAAGTTATGCATTTCTTTCCCCGTAGAACAACTTCTGACTCTCTCCTAAGTTCTTGCCGATATGCACCTCTCAATTTTCATTACTTGTAATTTTTTCCTCACTCACTTTCTTCTTGGCCACATTACTTCAAAGACCCCTCGCCCCCACTCTCTTTCTCTCGCCTTTTTTTTCACTACACCTCTCATTTCTACACTTACCGTTTTTAATATCTTTTTCTGCCCTTTTTCTGTTCCTACTGACTTTGTTACACTCCGCATCTTCAGTCCTAGCTCATTTTTCATCAAATTTCTCTTAATATGCTCTTCTCCTTTCATTCATATTAAAAGCCATAAGTATCATCAGCTGGACAGGACGAGTCTAATCTCGAATTCTAAATCATTTGAATGACATATCCGAGAGAGAGAGAGAGAGAGAGAGGATGAACATTTTACATTAGCAAGCTGATTACAATAGACCAACATCCGGGTGCCTAAGCGACAACAACCTTATTTTAATGAGTCAGGGACTTCTGCGTCAGTGCGCTTTGTTTCCCGAAAACGTGAGTAGAGTATAATTCATCCAAGAATGAGAAATATACCGTTTCCGTAAATTTAATATATATACATACATATATGTATGAGTGTATAACTGAATCGCGAAAACATGGAACGTGATGAATATATAAATAAAGGCAATGCCACGAAGGAAAATGAAACAACGGAGTGGTGCTAAGTAAATGACAGTAAGTCGAAAGGTCTAGCACCACTCCGTTGTTTCACTTACCTTCGTGGCATTTATATATATATATATATATATATATATATATATATATATATATATATATATATATATATATATATATATATATATAGTTGCAGAACGTTCCGATTCCGGCGGAGAAACATGAGTCTTCTTGTTGAGTTCCAAACGCTTCATAAAACCAGTCTAGAGGCTAATATAGCCTTCAGTGGCTGTATTATCGACATATATCTCTTTTAATCTTTTTATCTTGTAGATTTGCTACTTCTTTTTCCCTTCTCAGGTTTACCCTCTTTACCCTTGATTGATTTACTTTATTTTCCATTGCATCAATAGATCCATGTTTATCGTTTATTTTACTTTATTAATTTTAAGATTTCATCCTTCACCTCATCAACAAAAAAAAAAATGTGAATTTCAAGATCAGAAATTAAGCAGAATGGCAAGAACATGAAGTTTATTCTTGAAAACAATGTAGAAAAAGGAAACAATTCATAGTCTGTCCACAGTAGCAAGGGGATCACAATAACAAGACAGGCATTATCTAAAGGGCGCTGTATGTGATACTAAAATTCTGGAATTCATAAAAAGAGACATAAATGGATTCATTTCACAATATGGCGCAACACATAGGACTATCTTGTTATCTTGCGCCTAGAGATTGACATCACCGAAATTTCTCCGAGAAATCATCTGGGAGCTTAAAAGACCTAAATGTTAATCATTTTACACAGAGAGTTAAATATTAGTACTAGATTTTATTTTAGCAAACAGCGACCCTCTGCAACGTCTTTCACCGCTAGGACTACACCGATTTCAGCCCGTCACATTTCTTATGAAAATCGTAAGCATTCTTTTCTGTATTCTCTTCTTAATCTACAAACAAAAAGTGAACAAAAGGAAAATACAAAAGAAATGAGAGGATTCTAGAACCAATGGAGCAAATTCCTGTAACGGCAGATATAAAATAATTCATGGAAAAACTTTTTAGGGATAATAATAATAAGTGGAGGCTATTACTTTACGCACATCCCTATCGGGACGACCATCCGGGACGTCCCATGTACAGAACCGGACATGACCATGGGGTTCCCAGATGTCTGGACGTTTAAGAGCACATTTCTCCTCGTTTTTCTTTTGCGTCGTGTACTTTTCGTGAAGAAAACTTTATTATTATTATTATCATTAAAGAGCTCGGAATAAGAAGTAATGGTATTATTAGATGAAATTCAGGGAAAAAATCGCAAACAGCAGGCTTCACACGAAAAAGAAAGATTAAGGGGAAAAAATTTATATTCCCGAGTGAACTGAAGCGAGTAAATATTACACATAGAAAGGGGATGAACCAGTACTAACTGGCTCACCAGCCACCTTCGATTATTTCCACTTGAGAGAAGCCAAGCTCAACGAAACATGGCGCAACTTGTCTAAATGCACAGTTGCTGATAATTGCACGGTTAACTATGTTCTGTCTCTATTTGGGTGTTGGTAAATATCTGCAGCTTCAGTGACATCGTCTTTGGGTGTTTACCGTCAGCTCAATAAGGAAAAAAACGTGCTGGCATGTAGCCAGTCTAATCAACTTGCTATCCCCTCAAAAAAAAAAAAAGGAAGTGTTTAGGGCACCGCCTTCACGTGGTAACTTTACCTGATGTGCATTTGAATATTAGGTAACATATATATATATATATATATATATATATATATATATATATATATATATATATATATATATATATATATATATATAAAAGGAATGCTGACATTCAACTCGTTTGTGACGATTTACATTGTATATGGAGCTACCTGCAGAAGCTTGGTGATGGCGATACCTAACTTTTTATGAAAGCGAAATTTAATGACTGAAGATGGTTATTGGGTATTGCATATGAAAGAAAAATATAGGACGTTATTACGAGAGAATTATTAAGCGCAGCATTGTAATTACATGATGTTGTCAGTATTGTACACTGAACATTTTTCGATGAAAAATAAAAAGATATGCATTTGCCATGACAACGAGGCAAGATATATTGCAAAATGGACCCATTTTTGTGACTGAGAAATTTCAATATAAAAAACATTAGTTTCGATGCTAGGATTTTCATTAATGCCTTTGAGAGAAATATTTCCATATGCAGTGAAGCTGCATTTGTGGTGATTCTAATCAAAATGTGCACTTGTCGAATTAATTCCATACAGCATTAGTAACAAAATGTATGAAACTACATGACTGAGAGGCTTCGGTGAAACGCTGAACTTGGTACACCTTGTGCTATTTGGATCACGACCAAATCAAGCAGCTGTGAGGAATATTTAGATTATATTGATATGCTCTCAGGACTATCCAAACTACCCCTAGTAAAAAAAATACATATTTGAACGTAAAGGAAAGAAAGGGCTATAAATTGAAAAGTGACAATACACGAATCAACGGAAGTGACAGAGCATAGCACCTATACGTATTGGCTCTTCCTTCTTTCCTAGAACTACAGAACAGGATTAATCACTCACCACATGGCATATGACGAAAAAAGGCATCTACTGTCGAGTAAAACAAAACAAAAGTTTATGTGACAAATAGATCAGTGATTCACATAAAATCAGCCAGGATTTCCCGTCCCTGGTTTTGATAGCCGCAACCGACAATACGTGTTAGTCTCTGTGACTCTGGTTCTGGCTGGATGGGATCAATGGCAGGCGAAGTTTCTCTTTACACACACACATATACATGAGTGTATAGTTTCCACTAGGAGGGTGGCTCCAGAAAAAATGACACAAATCACTTTCTCTTGAATCATGGTTGAACTGCCGTGCAATAATAATAATAATTAACACCCCTACACAAAATGATCCTCTGCAGCACGTCAAAACCCACTAAAATGTAAAGCTGTTCCTGCTCTGTCCCTCTTTTACGCTAGGTTCCTAGCCCAGGATCTATTTAAAATGCTTGCTTAACAGAATGCATCCTATATCTAGAGAGATAGGACTCAAAATAAATCTAAAAAAAAAAAAACAGAAGTACTGAAGACAAAGTATGCATAGAGGGATGAAATATCATAAGGAGAAGGAAGTAATGAAACCACTAGCAATAAGGGGTAATATACTTTGTATTTGACCTTATATGATATTGATTTCACTCTGCAATTCTGCTTCGTAAGTGAAGTATGCAAGCCAAACATGAAGTTTTTGTCTTGCATAGTCCTGTCTGACCTATGGCCTATAAGTGTGACCTTGACCTGGCGCTTGGATGCATCATATAAAATATGGAGTCTCCATCACCAATACCTGATACATATGAAGGCCGATCATTTGTCTTTAAGATATTTTATAATTATAGTTGTTTAAACGGCTAGAAAAGCAAACGGCCGGGCAGACAGACAGGGCAATTACCAGTTGTGCCCAGACGGTAAGCCGGGCCATGAAAATGATTGGTTGAGTTTCACCATTTAATAAAATCAGAAGAACGTCCGCAAGAACCGCAACCAGTGGCGGATGGAAATCAATTCCTCCATTCATGAGTTGATGAGTCGTGTTATCCAAGAACTTAGTGTAACAAATGTACTCCTTACAAGGTTACTTACGAACAAAGCTTGAGTAATTTACCCCGCTTATACATTTCATCTGCATATGAATTTTTTTTTTTTTTTTTTTGATCACGCGAGGTAGGAAAAGTGAACGATTTTCTCACAGAAACTTGTGAACCTTTTAAACGGAGGGAATGAGCAGCTCAGCAAGCCTGAGTTCGCATAAATTCAAACAGAATGGGAGATGAAGTCATTTCGGTGGTAGTTAAACGCTTTAGGTATGATGTCTGTATCTCCACTCTGTGCCTTTCATGTAGCCTTCTACTAAGTAAGCGGGTTTATTTGAGAATATCATTAACCATGTCATAATAACATATATCGACACAAGTGAACGGATCTGCAAGTGCAGGAACACCTGTTGCACAAGTTCCACACTGGTTTGGTCTATCGACTGAAGCAGAGAGGCCAGGGTAATTCCTTGACTTTATTTTTATTTCAGGAAAAACTGGGATAGAGGTGCCACTGCGTGACGTTCAACAGAATAATAATAATAATTTTCCCTATTCAACAGTCATAGATGACCCCATTAAATAACAATAAATATGCACAGCTAACTGAAATACACGCATCAACGAAAATTCTATCATAATTAACATAGGATTCTGTGAAGAATGCAAGATATGCAAGTGACTAGCCTATAAAGATAGGTACAAACAAGACTTGCACACTAGCACTGAACAAATAGAAAGTTGACAGATATAAGGACAAATGTAAAGAAAAAGAATACTAAAAAAAGGACAATGGTGATGAGAGGGTAGATTAGATGGAAAAGTTCCATAGTTGGGAGACGAAATCAGCAAATGTTGCAGTGAACTTGGATAAAATAAGAAAGAAAAGCAATGGCACTATTGTATTTGTAGATTTAGACCTAGGATTGAGAGGTTATTAGAGGCACTTGAAACGTCAGCTGGGAAAAATGGAATACCTTAATCTGGTTACCAGACGAGAGAGAGAGAGAGAAGCCAACTGAAATAATCATTCTGCAAACAGAATAGCAACCGAGAAGGGTGACTGATTAACTTCTTAATACTGGAAGTGGTGTATAACAACAACTGCTGTAAAACAAGAGGTGGAAAGAACCCACCAAATGACTGATTAAAATGGTACTAAAGCAGTAGATCAAAACAGTTAAATATGGGTCTAACTGTGTTGACATTATATGTTGAAACGCGTTTCGTCGTATTATTTTCAACTCAAGAAAATTACAAAATAATATTGACAATCGTAAACGACAGGACAACATAAAACTGCGAACGGAAAGGGCGTCCATAAGGAGAGGAGCGGGGTGGGGAAAATGCTCTGGTATTGTTTGAGGGGGGTGCTGGTTATCTCACCGTACTGTAGGGTTAGTTATGTCAGTACAAGAAGAGCAAAGTTGACCAATACGCATTAAACCATAAAGATGACGTTCCCTGCTCTCTGGGTGCTAGGCACTCGTTCAAAATACTTGAATTGAAAGTTCAGTACTACTTTTGATGCTTTTTTTTTCTGCTGGGCGTGGAGGGGAGCTCACGTCCCCTCCTTGGTGGGGAATGGGTTACCGGTCTCTCCCCTTCTGTTGTCGGGTTGAATCAATAAAGACGAGGATTTCCCCTTACCAGATCCCCTCTCTTATCGATTAATCTTTTATTAAAGGGTAGGAGAAAAAATATCGAAACGGCATCGGTTTCCTCGGCATTATAACAGTTTCAGGAAGGATAAAATAATCGTATCGTTAAAATATCCATAAATGACTAAAGGAAAATAATTCCTCATTTCGAATTCATGGCAGTTGAACATCACCAGTTTAGTGTGATTCCTACAATATTCATGGTGCTTCGTTCTAGGCACACTCAATTAAAGAAATCCTTCTTTGCCCGGTATAACGATCCTCGGTGATGGCTGCCACTTGTGATCAATGCCGCTTGCCTGCCACAGCGTTCCCACTTCAAGCTGAAGATAATGTTCTGTGACTCATTTTCATCCTATCATTGGGTTTCCATGTGATGACGGATGCGTACTGTGGCTGCCTTATACAAAATCCAGGCCAACGCGCGCGAGAATCACTGGTTGAATCATCTGAGAGAGAAAAGGGGGTGGGGGGGTGAGGAGAGAGAGGTTTGTATGGGTGGTAGGAGGCAACAGCATCTAGTTTTTCGTTTTGATTCGCAGGGGGGAATAGTCAAAGGTCACGGCCATTTTTTACACACATACAGTATATACATATATATACATTATTTGAAATAAGGATTAAGACAACATGTAGGCTGTTTTTTGAACTGGTTATAACCCGACACACTAAATATGCTAAAAAGATTCGTTTACAATACTAAATTGACTCCAGAAGGCGACTGTCCAACTTTGAGAAGAATAGCCACAGAAGGTTATCGTAACATCGGCAGCATCCGTTGATCTCTTTGTGTTGAGCGGTGCTCAACCAATACCAAGGCGCCGGCAAGGCAAAATACTGGAGAAGGAAACATACATTTATATATTTACATATGATTCTTGAAATGACGTAGATAAGAGGTTTGTCTTTACAACATCAGCAGAAAATACTGACGAAAACTAAATTTGGTATAAAACTCACCTTATTTTATCGGCACCACAACTTTCGAATGAACAAGTCGCGACGATTTATGGTACTATTTAACACAATAGCAATCTTTAGGGCAAAACTTCGTTCACGCTGAAACGGATCTAATTAAATGGGCTAAATGAAATTGTCGGCTAGCGATGCTTTTTTGCGAATACAATATCCCCTGTGCATAAAGTTAGCAAGGGAGAAAATATGCCAGCTTCATGCAAGAAGCAAATTGTACTGTATGTTTCCTTAGACTAGGGAGAGGCACTGTAATGCTCCAGTAGCAGAAATGCTCCCACGAACATGCCATTACCAAAGGAACGCAGATGTGACCGTATTGTGTTTTCAATGCCTTTTCTGATAACATAGGTAAATGAACTGGCGTTGAAAACTTCCATTATAAGTTATGCCATTAATTCAGCACTAACAGATGAACAGGCGCTCCAACTGTGACCTTGTTAGTTTTGAGAAATCGCATTTTCCTGCAAAGCTGTTTTGAGGTTCGAATATACGTTTGGAAATTGACGTGTTTGCATCTCTTTACTACTCAAAACATGGACGTATTGCATCTTACTTTCATTGCCTAAACTTGGCAATCAACAGACACTGAAAACTACCATTTGGCATTATACCTCGGGCTGTTTGTCAAGACTGGCCGTTGCTCGGATATTGTCAACATGATATGCTCGCTGCTTTTGGTTGTAGCCGGCTTGATAAATCGATATACATTTTACAAATGTAAAGATCACCCCTAAATAGTATTAAAGGCTAGACTAGCCTTTATTTTTTGCAATTTCCTTTTGTCAGGTCAAGATCTTATAGGTAGCAGTGGGTAAGCAAAAGGGTTGACAGGAAACGTGGTGTTATGGAAGTCAAGGTATCAGAGTTTATGGTGATTGTGCTGGTAACGAAACAGAGGACATTTTAGACAAGATACTGAACATGGATGAATCCGACAAACTGAAAAACCATTGATGTGGAAATTAACCACAAACACTAGTACTGAATACAAAAGTGAATGTCTTGAATTACTTTTGTCGGAAATAGAACACTGTAAATTAAATATGATAAAAATATTTTGATGTCGACATTCAGTGTCGCTGTTGTAACCTAATATTAATTGCTGACTGTGATGATTGTCTTAAAGGTGTTTACGCATGTCTGAATAAAAATGAATATTTATAAACTTGCAAATAAAAACAGAATTTATGTTGTCGGGTACTTTGATACTGAGGGCCAGGCAATTTGTGCGATTCGTTTTGGCGAGGGCCGGCCTTGGAAAAAGTCTGTAAACAGCACGAAAGCCAATTCGGTTTTGACGGTATCCCAGGAAGCAAAGGCAGCGAGGGTTGGCGATCATCACCCCTAGAGAGCTCGATGACTCCTCCATCCAAAAGTTCTCCTTGGCCTTCACGACCGCTCACCCCTCGGGGAAATGGCGTACGGCTGGGGATGGGGATAAAAGGGGGTTGAAAAGAGAGAGAGAGAGAGAGAGATTAAAGAGCGAGATGGTACGCGAAGGTGGCAGACAAGGCATTTAGAAACATTTCTCCACTCAGGTTCAGGGACAATCTATTAAGACCATACATGCAATGTTGATGGAATTGTGTCCCCATCGCTTACACTTTTCGGTTAATTCTCCCTAACCGCTCCAAGAAACGGAAGGCCGGGATGGTCCAGTGTGTGACTGTGGATGATGTTGGAGAGAAGAGGCGCCAATAAGCGAGCTCTCGTCAATGGATTTCTAAAATTAGTTCTCATGTTCCTCCCACTCTCTCTATGAACTGCAGCACTTATATTTCCTTGACTTCAATAACCGAAAGGTAGTTTAGGCCCTTTATCAAATATTAGGTAATTCTTTCGCTGACATTAAAATACATGCAAATAATGTCGTTTAAATGAGAAGCTATAATAAGTGTTTCGGTTTTTATATACTTTAAGGAATGAACACGTATGCCACCAACAGAATTTCAATTCTGACTTCTTTACAGTTTTAACTAGTAGTTACATTGTTACCTGAGTTAATAGCAACAGGTATTGCATTAAGATATTTTAAAGGGAATTACTCTACGGACATCAATACCGATAAAGCAACTTTTCAAGTCAGCGTGAGCATATTTATTATAATACAAATTTTCACAAGAGCATGAGCATTTATTTTCAAAAGATTATAATGTATTTCGAGCTCATGGTTTGGTGCTCTCTTGGCTTCCCTTAACAGCAGCTGTCTTGTCAGATGGCCCGCGCTTTTAAGGTATGCCACATGTAAAATAAAGGACAGGAGTATTTTGGTTTGCATTTTAAAAATTAGCTTGTTTATTAATCAAAATGTTTTTAGAAATTGTAATTTACTTTATTATGTTAACTTATAACTTTAATACAATTTTTTATCAAAATAACACTCGTACAGAAATCGACTTGGCAATGGCGCACGTAAATCTCAACTTGACTCCTCCTCAGGGGGCGGAGCGAAGTGTGTTGTCATGGAAACGATGCGTTTTTATTGGTCGGCGTTGGTGCATTGTGGGAGCCGCAGCGCGCGCGGGAAATGCCGCGATTCAACGGAATCTTCTCTCTTGCCTGACAAACGCGGAGTAAAGCAGACCTCTGTGGTGTGCCGCTCTTCATTCACTCCTTTCTTTTTTAACCTCCTTAATTCCTTAGCGTATTCGTCATAATGGCCGATACCGCACCCGAGGCTGTGTAAGTATTAAGCAATTTTTATGTAGAAAGTGGAGTTTTTCCAGAAAAGTGAATTTATATGAATTTATTCCGAGTTGCCGGTCGTGTGTGCTTGAGCTGAAGGCCGGTGTAGGCGAATGTGTTTTTTTTTCCGCCTATATACCTTCTCGTGAATTAGTGTTCACGGATGGCGTTCACCTTGTGGAATGTGAAGTTTTGTGATTTGAGCCGAAATGACGGAAAGTGGAATAGGAAATATGTAGCACCTCGTGTTCTTGTAAGTATGCCCGTGTTTTATCGAATAATTATCGTGTTACGTTATTTATTGGGGAAGTGGTTGGGAAAGAGTTATCCTTAAAGATAGTTTTTTTTTTTTAAATTCAGGGACTGGTTTCTACCCTACAACCTTTGACCCGCTTCCCCCCCTCCCCCCTTCCAGTCACCAATGACCCGACGACGCCGGTTTGGCGGGAAATTAATTTTCGCGGTGCGAAATTCTTTATGGTTTTATTTTTTGTCAGTTTGTAGTGTAAATCTAATTAGGCTGGTTGTTGTAAAGTACCTGATAATTAAGAAAAAAATACGTGCGTGCTAGAAAGAACCTGCGAAGTTATGACCATTTTAGGCCTAACGCCGGCTGCGATTGGTAGGCCTAGCAGGAGTATAATTTGCAGGAGTTGCCATATATGTTTTTCAGTTTAGGATGCTTATTTTAAAACGCTAGAGGGACCATATTACCCTACATAGGTGCTGTTGCTGGTTAACTGGAATCTAACGAAGTGGAATCCTTGTTGTCTAGACGGTAATGGCTGATGTTCACGGGGGCGGGGGAAGTTTTCCTTTGTCTTGGTCGGGTCTTCATAATCCTAAGCTTGCGGCAGTCATGCTGCCTCAGAAATGGAATAGGTTTTGGGGGGACGAATATAATTTATCGGTATCTTTTGGAATAGGATAAGGCACATGTTAATAACTTTTGTTTTAGCCACGTGGTGTTGCAATCCTCTCCCCCCTCCCTCGTATTATGCTACATTTCCTGGGATTGAAGCAGCTTACGATATGAGGCGTATCAGGCATGTTATCAACTTTTTACTGATTTCATTTTGAGGAAAGTTACTAACGTTCCGTAACCCCCCCCCCTCTGAACACTTACAGAAAATGAATTTGCTTCATCAGCGTCAGTGAAACTTGTAACCCCCCCCCCCAACTACACATAACGCCTAGACCTCTACGCTCCTATCAAAGTAATTTTATCCTAGATTACGAAGTAATGGCATATTTCCGATTAAAGAGGTTCATTAAGGCTTAACCGTGCCCGGTTTTAACACCGGCCATGACGCGCTCGAAAGTTTTACTTTAAAAGATTTAAAAGCAGACGAGTGACGCAGTTTCGATATTTGCTGAGTTACGTGCAGAACTGCCCAATTCCTGTGTTAAATCTGCAAAAAAAAAAAAATCGCCCATAGACGCTGATAGTTGTTTCCTTTACACCACTGGTTAACGCTGATGGCCATCGGGCCATGGACGGGGAACTAGCGAATTTGCGGGACGCCAGAGCGCTAGATATTTAAATAATTAGGTAGCTAAGCACCAGAATTAGGTTATGAATTGAGTAAATGTATTAAAAGTTCATTATAGTTTGAAACTATTCATTATTGGAACAAACTAGATTCCCGAGACATTTTCAACGCTTTTGCTGTGAACATTACGATGCAGCTTTTTCGCGTATTCCTATCATATTTTTTTTTATTACATTATATATATATAGTGTAATATATTACATAGTGCAAGTTTTGTCAAATATAATAGTGGTTCAAGTAAAAACTTTCGATTTAAAACTTAAGCCTGTATTTTGACGTCATCGTGACTTGTACTGGTTCTAGATATTGTCATGACTTGTACCGGTTCTAGTTATTGTCATACTCAAATTGCATTTTTGCCAGTGGTAATATATGTACACGTTACATGTCTGAGAAGTTTACGTAAGGAAAAAGGTAGTAATATGGACTTAGAAGTCCTAACAATACTAGATTTTTCATGAACAGTTCACTAAGAAGTCCTAACTTTTTTTCATGAACAATTCACTAATACGGCGTCCGCTCTCGATTGTTTGTGGCAGCCAGATGTACAATAAGTGGAAAATTCTTCTGGCGTGCTGTAAACCATTCTGACATTTTAAGTGGTATTTTGAGTGAATTAAGAACAAGTGTATAATTACCATCAAATTACTGTGGAGGTACAGTTGTGATGTTAGTAAGGATAAAACCACGGATTACACGGTAAAAATTCGTTTGTTCAACCACGACCCCTGGGAATTCCAAGTATCAGCTTTCACTAGTATAGGCAACAAATGTTTTGTCTTGCTGATTACAACTTGAAATCTTGAGTAATATCGATAGACTAGCATATAAGAAGAAAGCATATCTAAAAAACTAAAGACTTATGCAGGAAGTACGATACTGACGAGAAAACACTGACAGATAATGATGAAATATAAGCAGCACATTATTTTGAAAACGTGCAAGGGCCAGCCGGAGAGGGAATTATCCTTGAGGGCTGCACATTAAACCAAACAAAGTGATGAACAGTACATATATACGCAATTATTTTTCAGTACACTGTTAATGACCGCTGGGAAGTTCCCATTGTGCCAGCACTGTTCAGGGTCTTTCATCAGTTGGGGGGGATTTTATATTGGATTCAAAATTGCTTTGAACATTGTATGGCAGTTTCCTGTAGCTCATTTTGTTAATGAAACTTCAATCTTTTGAATGGTTGTCTTAAAGGTTAAATTTTTTTCACCAATTAAATATACAGAAAAATCAGCATTTGATGTCATGCCTGGTCACTTAACCGTAATGATAGTTGATATTGAGTTGTGGAATTTGTAAAATTCCGTTCATTAGGCACCTCGTAGGTGGAAGGGAACACACACTTACTCGAGTTTGGGCTGATAGGAATTTGTAAGTAGTCCTGCCATTTTGTATGCTGCACCCCCTGGCTGGCTGGAAAGTCAAAATAGAAAATGGAACCTTTTATTGGTTAACGATTGAAAGTTGTCCATGTGGAGTTTTCATCCTTCAAAATGTTAATTTTAATCAAGGTTATTTCAGTGCTGTAAGCTTACACTCTTAAAGTATAGCCTACAAGCAAGTTAGCAGGTAACCTACACCACAAAGGTAAAGGTGTATGCACATAGGAAACCTAAGCTAACACTCATTGGCTGTATTTCCCGGTCAAAAGTATCTTCAGACGCTCAAACAGGTTACATCCTAACCTCGCTCTCCTCTCAACATAACTTTTTTCACTGAACAGTGTTAGTCTTGCCTTACTCTTTACTTTCAAATGACAAGGGGAAAATGTGGAATTATTTTCCGCATTTGGGTACGTCATGTTCTGATTGTCTATTTTCATGCTTTCTAATACTGCAGAGCAGAGTATTATCATTAAAATATAAAAGGCAACACAGCTTGAAAGGCAGTTTGGCTTGCAGTGGTACTAGATCTGGTAAGGCTTTTATCTCGTTTCGAACCATCAAGACTTACTAACCTGCTTTACTCTGCAGTAACTTGTATAATTCCCGATGGGTGCTGGCAGACTAATTACCACTGGCAAAGTGAGCTAGTAAGAATAGCAAATTGGACTGTTGTACTGTAGCTGGCTCTAGTTTATTCATGTGTTTCTGGTAACAAAAAAATTGGCCAGATGCCTTTGGTAGAATCTGAGTATCGAGTTTAAGGTAGCGGGCATGTGGATTCATAAAATTGTTTATAGCAAATGCAATTTTTTGCTCTGCGACTGGTTTATTTCATGTGCTGAAAAAAAGCAATATGTGCAAGTGCATAATGTGCAGCTGACCTTAGTTTAAAACAGCTTTTAGTTGTCTGTAAAAGAAAACTGTGCCGGCTTTGTCTGCCCTCGGGTTGTAAGAACTACTGAGGCTGCAGGGCTGCATGTTGATCATCCACTCTCCAATCATCAGACAGACCAAATTGCAGCCCTCTAGCCTCAGCAGTTTTTATTTTGTTTAAGGTTAAAGTTAATCATAATAGTGTCTGGCAACGATATAACAGGCCACCACTGTGCTGTGGTTAAAGTTTCATGGGCTGTACCTCATACAGCATTATACTGAGACTACTGGAGGTAGATGTCTTTGATTATATGCTGTACAGAAAACTTGAATGTGCCTAAGTACCGAAGAAACTTGGTGCACTTGGTGCAATTTTTTTTTTTTAGTGCATAATTGAAGTGCATTACATTAGCTTATGGATGTGCACATACAATGTAGTGCAAGTATGATCTGTACATGGTTAGGTCCTGCTGGAGATAGTTTATAATGTAAGGTTTGCATTGATTTTGCAAGTCTAGGAACCCTTGGGTTAGTCCGAAGGTGACTATGATTTTTAATGCTCCACATATTTGATGGTTGCCTAGTGGTGTATGAAGGTGCACCAATATATGGAAGTTCCTTTAACCTTGCTTGAATTTAACCCTTTGCTAGATGATGCTGCTCAACTAGAGTGGATGTAGCTTATTGTTTTTTAAGGGTTATTCCTTGTTGCTGTTTGCCTTCTACGTTTCATTTCATTTGTGCTCATATCTTCCAGGTGGACCAAGATCTCTATTAAAATTGCACAATCACCTGAAGGTAGTTTTCAGTTTACGAGGTACGCTATTTACATGAAAGGGATTTGTAAAGCCTGCACCATAGAGTTCAAAGACAGCAGGGCTGGGTATCACAGCATAGAGTTCAAAGGCAGCAGGGCTGGGTATTACAGCATAGAGTTCAAAGACTGCAGGGCTGAGTATCAGTTAAGGGGTTATGGACTAAATGCACCAACACTAGTCTGAATCCGCCATGCATCATGGTCCGAATGCACAGTTCTCTGGTCCCAGTGCACCATATCCTGATTAAAGGGCCTATTTCCTTGTGGTCCCAATGCACAACTTAATTCACATAACACCTGCTCTTTGGGGAACTATATATCTTTTTCTGATGGTGAATCATTTAAAAGTGAATGCAGTAAGAATATTACAAAACCAACGAGACATCATGCTTTTGAGGGAGAAGTTTAAAACTACTACCTTGCTAGGTAGCTGCCTCTTAAATTTTAACTACAAGCCTAACTGAATAAACCTAGCCTCTTAATTTTAACTACAAGCCTAATTAAATAAAAATAGAATATTACAAAACCAGTGAGATACTTTAAGGCTTCTCCTAGGAAAATTGATGGCCTATAGACCAAGCTGGGGTACATAAAATACAATATTGATATCAAATATAAAAGGATGAATGATATAAAAGCTTTAGTAAAGAAATAAGACTACTTTAAATTACCTAAACTATGCTACTTTTAACAAGCTAAAAACTGAGATTTAACCATTTTCTAGTAAGAATGACAAAATTTGATACCAGAAACAACCAGACAAGGACAATTTTATGCAGTGTGGTGCATTCAGACTAGATGGTTGTTGCATCAAGACCAGGCTGATGGTGCATTCAGTCTGGTGCATTTTGTCTAGTTTCCAGCTATGGCACAAGTAGCCAAAAGGATAGCTATAAAAAAGGAACCCCCCCTCCCCTTCCAGTTCGGGGCACAGCTCTTTGGGGAATGTGTTACAACGTATTTAAGGGATGTTGGCAGTAATTGTAAAAATGCCCTCTAGGCTTTATTGGCTTCATGAAGGCTAAGGAGAATCCAGTACTTCATGAAGTTGATAACTGAATGTATTGGTTGATGGTTTCTCACAAAAATTTACCCCAAATAAAGATCGGGAAACTAAAAAAAAAAAAAAAAAATAGTAATTGTGATGTGTTGATGGCAGTTATTGGTGCTCCATGTATTTTGTGCATTTGATGGTAATTTTGATTTATACTAAATGTAATTCATTTAAAATCTTGCATTAGTAAGTGGGGTGACCCTGTTCTTTGTGATTTATTAGTTTGGCTGACCTTTCAAATAAGCTAGTAACTGGGTAAATCATTTTGAACAGTTTCTGAGTAATTGCATAGTTCAGGACAGCACAGACACAACATCCATGTTGAATTTAGGTTTAGTTTCTTAGGCTCTGTCGTGTTTTTGCAGTTAATGGTTTTGTCTAACCCCCCCATAATAGGTTTTTATTTATTTATTTTTATTTATTTTTTTTTTTTTTTCCATTTCTTGATGGGCGTGTTGGTTTTCCCTGTAGATCTTTTACTTAAGCTTTTGTCCATTGATAGCCCAGAATATCTAAGCTTTTTCTTAGCATCAGTTATTAAAGAATGAAAATAGATTATTCCAGAAAGATAAGCAAACATAGTAAGCACAAAGCAAGTGCATCTTCAATGAAGGCATTAACATTAACAAGGCAATTTAGATAAATGTGTGTACTTACAAGTTATTCCCTCTTTTAGCATTGGTACTAGAAATTTTAAAGCCCCTTTGCACAAGAGTAGTTACGTAGCTAAGACTTTTAGGTTAAGGTGAAACTATTGGTTTCAAATCATGAGTGCAGTGCGCCATAACTAATTCCTAATTCCTGATTACAGAAAGATACTTCTAAGTTTTGTTGTTCCATCTTAGTCTTGGTTATAACTTTGGTGTATCCTTTCACTTCTCAGATTTCTTCCTTTTGAGCAGTGAACTATGGATGTGGGTGTTTTGCTGCTCTGGCACCTCCTGCTCCTGTCTCCTTTGGGATGTCTGCCTTGTACTCAGTAGTAATGGGGGCCACGATTGTGGGCCAGTTCAGGTGGGGCCACAGTAAGAAACCTGATTTGCTGCTCCACCTGCAAACTCTTCTCCGTAGAGGAGATACTTGAAGGGGAGAAAGTTTGGATCTTGGTGTCAGAGAAAGATGTTCACCTTCCTCTTTATATAAACCTGTGGGCTAATCTGGCCCTGGAAAGCTGTGTTTGAGAGTCATGACAGGTTATGGTCAAGAAGGGGTTTGCTGAGGATCATGTCAGTTGTGATTCATCTCTTGAATCACGATTGAGGCTGTAATGTTCTTTCTTACATGTCTCCACATGCACTTGCTTCAGTGATGCCTGAAGCAATGGTCAGCTGCTGTCAATAATTCACTACGGCCATTTCTGTTGAGCAATAGTGAAAGATCTCCCTTGGTGCTATACATCAGCCGCCCTGTGGGAGTTCTGCTAAACTCCCACTGGTGATGCTTCAGTTTTCAAACATTGAAGATGAGATGGGCCATGTACATGAGCTGCTCTTTTGACTTTGGTGTGAAATTAGAGGAATCTCACCTGGATATTCTCAACAGACTTGGCTCTCTGGGCAGTGTAAACATTTGAGGATCAGGTGTTGGAAAACTGGGGTAGTTTCCAGCCCAATTAACAGGTGTGAGAAAGTTCATGGTTGGGCATTTTGCTGTTAGTGTCGGTGGGATTGTGTTGCTCATTTACGTTGCCCGATTGTTATAGTAACAGTTGTTGTCATAGCCATTATTCAGGAGGTAGGACTAGCTCCTCTTACTGCTGTTAAAGGTCACTTGCTAAATTAGGGCATAGTTGTCTGCCTGCTTGAGGGTACCATACTGTTGGACAGGTTTTGTCTGCTGTGATCTGTCTCCATAGTCGGAAGTAACTTCCTCTGTAGTTGTATCCTGGTGTTTGTGGACTGAGTTATGCTCAGTCTTACTAGTGTTAGCAAAGAGTGGACAAACTGCATGGTCACTTTGACTGAATATGGCACTTGGAGGAATGCATGTTGTTCATGTTCGTTTGAATTTGAAGTCCTTTGTCCCACCATCCCTTTTTGACCATTTGTGTCCATGTGACAGTTCCTTTGTTTATGCTACCATGCACTAGAAAGTACATATGAAAATGGTCTTGTTCTGGCTTGTTGAGGCTGACAGTTGGGCAAATGAGTTTGGTGAGACGGTAGGTGAATCCTTTTACGCCCTAGGCAAGTGCTGTCAGGCATTGCTTGTCCCCCCCAGTGGTCAGGAGGAATACTCGAGGGTAGGTGTTAACTGCTCCAAACCACATTTGTGTGAAGGATATCCTTAAGTCCTTGTTTACTCTTCCTTAGGACCTGTGGTAGCTGTTCAACTTGCTCAGCTGGTTCATCTCTCCCGAAGGGCTGGTGCACTGCAGGCATTAAGGTTCTGAAGTGTCCTTCAGCCCCTGGCTGCAAACCCCCCCTTCTTTCTTTCTTCTTCTTCTTCTTCTTCTTCTTCTTCTTCTTCTTCTTTCTTCTTTCTTCTTTCTTCTTTCTTCTTTCTTTCTTCTTTCTTTCCTCTTTCTTCTTCTTCTTCTTCTTCTGGTTACAAGTCCTTCCCTTGCTGTCCATGACCAAAAAAATCTAAAATCTACATGTAAAAGATAGGTCATGATTTCTTGATGTCCTGCCCCAAAAATCACTAATTTGCAAAGATGAATTTTTGTATTTGAAGATACACAAACCTATGTTTCTTGAAATCCCACCTGTGTTCATGTTGCCAAAGGAGTGGTTGGGTGTTTCCCACCATCCCACGTATTAGCAGCTAATCAACTACCTTTTTTATAAAGTTATTGTACAATTTTCAACTTAAGATAATTGTGAACTGAAAAATGCAAATTCATGATTGTTTTTGCATTGATTTATTAGCAAATGCTGTGTTGCTCAACTAATTGTAATGAAAATTGAGTTAACCAGTTGTCAAGTCATGAGTAGAAATTATACTTGAGGCCTGAATCTGAGTGATGTTCATTTAAACCAATTGTGTTGCACTGGTAAGCATATGAAATGGTACTAAAATGGCAAGGTTAAGACTTCTGGGAATAATTGTATTTTAATGTTTCAGGGAAACTCCTGAGGTCACCAAGGAGACCAAAGAAACTAAGGAGACCAAAGAAACTAAGGAAGTTCCTGAAGAAACTGAAAAGCCAAAGGAAAATGGTGTAGAAGCTAAGGGTGAGACAGAGCCGGAGGCTGACAAGGCAGAGACAGATACTACAGATAAAGATACAAAAGATGAAGACACTAAAGGTGAAGATACTAAAGATACAGATACTAAAGATACAGATACTAAAGATACAGATTCTAAAGATACAGATTCTAAAGATACAGATTCTAAAGACACAGATTCTAAAGACAAAGATACTAAAGACAAAGATACTAAAGACAAAGATACTAAAGACAAAGAGGAAGCTCCCAAAGAATCTGAAGAAAAATCTGAGGAAAAATCAACCTCTGAAGAAACCAAGGAGCCTGAGACAGAAACAAAGACTGCTGAAACTGAGGAAGAAAAGACCACTGAAACAGCAGAGAAAGTTGAAGAGGACCCTGCTAAGACAGAGGAGGAGGAAAAGAAAGAAAAAGAGGAGGAAAAATCTGATGAAGTCAAAGAAAAGGATGAAAAGACAGAGGCAAAGGACGAAAAGTCAGAAGAAATGGAAGTTAATGGATCAGCACCTGAGACCAATGGCAAGGTTAGTAAGTTCCATCTGTTAGCATATTGACATTTAAGTTTCATACTAGTGTCGTCTTGGAGTTTTGTGGAAAGGTACTTATATTTGGTCTTTGAATGAAGTAACTTTTTTTTTTCTTTTTTTACAGGCTGAGGAGGAAATGAACGGTCATACAGAGGCAGAAGCTGCTACCAATGGCGAATCTGGTAAGGAGTTAATTTTAACAAAGCTTATGGCACTAGGATTGGTAGCTCAGGTCGTTCTGACTAGTTTTATTATTAGTGGCAGTGGATTTTGGTACTTGGGACATGTTATTGCATATGCAGTATTTTTTCCATTCAAAATACCAGCTAGTTTAAATGTATGTAATTTGGCCTATTTTCTTATATTTGTAGTCCTTGGTTTTGCTAATGTGACTTTTCCCTGCACAGAAAAACGACCAGCAGAGGAGACTGAAGGTACTCCTAGGAAGAAGGCTAAAGTTGCTGAAGAAGCTTCTGCAGATCCAGTGGAATCTAGTGCTACAGCCTAGTCCTTTACCCCAAGTTTACACAGATTTTTTTTCCATGTGGGGCTCATCAAACCCTATGGGCTCTTTTTTTTTTTTTTTTTTTTCCCTTTTGTACCATTTCTTAGGTAGAAGCTGGCAGTTATTTTCCCCCTCATACTTAACCCATTAATGCCTTTTTTTTTTTTTTTTTTTTTAAGTATGTATATTTATATGGTATGTATTTTATGCATTTCTCATGGTATTTGCCCATGTTTAGGACCACCTACCTATATATAGTAAGTCAGGCAGGTAAGGGTTACATTTTTATGGAGACTTTTTATAAGTCCATTGGTATTTTGTCATTACTAGGAGGATGTATTAGAAACACTAAATAATAATGGTTTATTACAGAATATTACAAAGAAATATTACAGTTCACTGCTGAAATTTATTGCATTTATAAGCCCTACTACTGTTGCACGTGCTGACAATATTTGAATACGTGAAGTTGACACTTCTACAGGTGAAATGTTTTAACAGAAAATTGTGGTACTTGCTGTTGAATAAAATAGAAATTAAACTGGTTTATGGTTTAGAAAGGAAATTAATTCATACTTCTAAAGAGCACGATGATGATACTCAACAAAGCATGTCACGCATTGGAACACATTTTATACACCTTGCAAAGGACAAGATTTGCAAGAAGGTAGAGCACATATCCATGCCTGTTTTCCAAAGGGTTTGACCAGGTAACCATCTTGACATAACATACATCTGGAATAATGCTAGATATTCATCTTGGCCAGCTTATTCCCACATGTAGTTCTGTCTACTGAAGGTGTTCTTGCAGTGTAATGCCTGAATGACAACAGTGGAAGGTTGCTTTCATCAACACGAAGGATCCAGCACTTTTGAATTATCGCATCAATCCAAGAAAATATTGGCCATCACCACACTTTTATTCTAATGGATATAAGATAAGTTGAATCAGTACTGGTCCATCCTGTCAGTGCCACCCATGCGCCAGTTCATTTTGTCCTTTGCTGATTGTCAAGGTACATTTTCAAGGGGATAAACAGGGGAAATATTTGATAAACTTGCCTCATCTTTCCAGCATACCAACAGGATCTTGTGAACACTATCCCCACCAACAACCATATCTCTTGAGGAACCACCACCCATTTCGTTTTTGGAGTTTATAGGACAAGTCTGGAATTCAGTTGTCCCTTATTGTTCCTGTTGCTCCATAGTTTCTCTCTCACAGGTGATTTAATTAAAGGTACTAAAATGGCAAGGTTAAGACTTCTGGTGGTATATCTTTGTCTTTGTAGTTTTTCAAATAAAATCGAAGTGCCCCCAACTTTTCCAAACTTCTTCATAGTGACTATTCAACCCGAAGGCTGTCCCTTGATACACATAAAAAATAACTAGTTATCCAAGTGGAGAATTTAGCCACCAAACTTTGGATCCAAATCTCGGGCTTATTCGAAATGCAGTTTGAATCCGTGCCTACCAAAATATTCTATGACTGCTTTGTCAAGTGGTATATGTTGATCCAAAGGGTAGGACATGGTAAATTTTGTTCAAATGGTTCTTTAGAGGTCGAAGTTTGGCAGTTAGTCTCTTTTTTTAGTGCCTGATTATCAGTGAAGTGCGACAACTTCTTCATCAGCATCCAGAGACCATTATATAATTGGCATATTTCTCGCAAGCATACCTGCACGTTTCCTGGGGAAGCACATTCATGTTTTCAAAGAAGTATTCAGTGTTCTCCACAGGTGACTTTCCCTTCAAATTTGAGGCAGGTGGTGGTTTACCATACTGTGTTTGACTGACTGAAAATTGAATACTACTGCATGGTTTTTTTCCAGTTGTATTCCAGAGACATCTTTTGATTCTCTTCCTCTTTGATTATTGCTACCCCTCTGCATAACTGACATTACTGTTGGCAATTTCATCTCCACCTAAAGTTCTCCCATTATGAAAGAGACTTTGGAATTTGGATTGTCAGCTAAGCCACCCTCATCTTCAGCTAAGCTTTTTAGACACAAGCCAAACGAAATAACTTGTTACGCTGGGCGATATTACTCGGTAATAGGGAACTGAAACAACTAAATGACATTAGCTGCAAAGTAACTTCACCAGCTACTATACTTTAGCTAAAAGGTTGAGACTGGTTTTTTAAGATTATCCTGTCTGTCCCATATTGTGGCTTCATATCTGCTTGACATGTATATAGTAGGTAATGAAATAGAGCCTGTAATATTTGTTCAACTATCTCGGTTTCGAATATATGAATTGATAAACGGTTTTCAGTGACGTATGTATCAATATAAAGATGTTTCATGAACTTTTATAACCATGAGCTCAAATCAAAAATGTGAAAATATAAAAACATCCTATACACCTTTGGTATTTTTTTTCGGAAGGTAGAAAATACAGATACGTCAAAGAAAAACTCCTGTCTACAGTAATTAAATAAAAAAAAACAATAGTATGCAAAACAATAAGAAAAACATGGAGATTGGTATGTAATATGTCCTAGCAAATGCACTATATACATAGTAGGTCAGGCATTAATGGGTTGAAGTACCTGTCAGGTTATAATCGTTAAGAGGCAAGGAACAGTTTTTATTGTAAAAAAAATGGTAACATGTTCCTTTTCAGTGCTAAACAACTGGTTGTATTGTAGTCTTGAATGTATATAACATTCAATGTTACCTTTTTAACAAAGAAAAACTTGATATTTCTGGACCATTAGTGAATGGTTTGATGTATGTGCCGTGTATATTGCTAGATGTATGAATGTTTTATTTCTGATGAGGTCTTTGCAAATGCTCATTCTGTATTGTATACCCAGCAGAAATTTTGTATTAATTGGCTCTTATATTGGCTTAAGTCAATTACTGGAGCCATTGCTTATGTTTATTGTCAGGTTTTAAAGGGGTAAAGGTCACAGGGTTGTAAGATTTTTCAGTAAAGACTACGTTGTCCCCTGGTTGTAGGATATGTTCTGACAGGTATACTTTGCAGGAGGAGTAACGCTCATCTACTTTTCCCACCTTTTTTTTCAAGCGAGTCGACATTCCGTTTAATTTATCAATCATAAATGGGTTACTGTGTAACCTATGCTTGTGTGACTGGATACGTATTTTTCAAATAAATTGTGACTTCACCAATTGTTTTTTTGTGATGCCTGTTTAATGTAAATTTTTGTTGAAATTTGAATTTAACAGCTGTACTGTAAAAACACTAAATTTGGTGTAATTTGCGTTTTGATTGCATTAGCCAGGTGTACTGTTATTACATGATAGTTCAATACAGTGTATCCCTTACAACAAGCATAAAACTGAAATTTCTGGATCAGCTTAACAAAAAGGTTCCATTTACCAGGGCAGTTGAGATGCATAATTGTTTACTGGACTGGATATGTTTTATGTTGCTACTGGAAGACAAGTGATTCATAAGTTAACCCACACTCATTTTTCTACACAATCCAGGCAAGCCTGTTGACCAAGGGCAGAATGTAACGTAATCTTAACAGCAAAGTGCTGTAAAACCACTACTATCAAATGCCATGCTCTTATATTTTTCCCCTATTTATACCATTTCTTGGGTAGAAGCTGGCAATTTTCCCCCCGATACTTTAGTACTTGTCGGGTTATAATCATTAGGGAAGGAGCCGTTTTTATTACTGTAAAGGAAATGGTAACGTTCTTTTTCATTGGTAATGTGGTTGTATTTGTAATCTTGAATGTATATAAAACAATGTTACATTTTTGACAAACTTGATAGTTCTGGACCATTAGTGAATGGTTGGATGTATGTGGCATGTATATTGCTAGATGTATGAATGCTTTCTGATGAGGTCTGCAAATGCTCATTCTGTATCGTATAGCCAGCAGCAATTTTGTATTCACTGGTTTATAACAATTACTGGAGCCATTGCTTATGTTTAGTGTCAGGGTTTAAAGGTCACAGGTTTGTAAGATTTTTCAGTAAAGACTACGTTGTTACTGGAGCCATTGCTTATGTTTAGTGTCATGCTTTAAAGGTCACAAGTTTGTAAGATTTTTTAGTGAAGACCACATTGTACCCTGGTTGTAGGCCATGTTCTGACAGTATACTTTGCAGGAGTAACTCTCATCTACTTTTTTTTCAAGCGAGTCGATTCCGTTTAATTTATCAATCAAATGGTTTACTGTGTAACCCATGCTTATGTGACTAGACATGTATTTTTCAAATTGTGACTTCACAAATTTTTTTTGTGATGCCTGTTTAATGTAAATTTTAAGATTGAAATTTCAGTTAGAGTGAAGTCGGGAATGTTACAAAGGAAAAGTAAATAAAGCTGGAAGAAAGTCAGATGTAATAGAAATGATTAAAGCATTGGGAAATCTGGGTAGAATGGGTGCACTTGCTATTGGAAAAGATCTGGGATGTAGATGAAATGCCAAGGGACTGGAACGATACTTGGATTATTAAAATGTATAAACAAAAACTGTTGAACTGGGGAACTACAGAGAAATAAAGCTTTTGGAGCATGTATTCAAGATACTAGAAAGAATAGAAGAGAGGTTGATAGATATACATGAACAGCAGTTTGGGTTTATGAAAAAGAGCACAGTGGATGCTATTTTTATAGTAAGACAAGTCTAAGAAATATTTAGGACATCGGAATGTTTACATGTGTTTTGTGGATCTTGGAATGGCATATGACAGGGTACCAAGAAGAGTAGTTTACTGGTGTTTGAGTAGTAGAGTATTATGTACCAGAGAAGTTGGCAAGGTTAGTGAAATTGTGTTAAGCGGGCAAGAACCAGTGTACTGAAAATGTGGGGAGACAGGCGTTCCCTGTGGAGGTTGGCCTCCATCAGGGATCAGCTGTTGTTCCTCGTCATTATAGACACTTTGACATCAGAATTAAGGAACAACGAAGGACTGTGGGAACTGATGTTTGCTGTTGATTTAGTCATTATAGCAGACAAGAACAACTGCAAGAAAGGTTTTGTTTTTAGCATGGGAAGGAGCCATAGAGAAGAAATGGTTGACAGTGAACAGTTGAAAGACAGCTAATGATTAGTAGTAATGGAGGACATGAAGTAAGCATTAAAGTGGTAGATAGTACAGAGCTAAAGCAGAATGATGAGTTAACTACTTGGGATCAACAGTAGTAGAGGAGGGAGGTACTGAGAAACCAGTGCGACAGAGTGAAAGATGCATGGTGAAAATGGAAGGAAGTAAAGTTGTTTTAGACAAGGAAATGCTGTTAAGGCTCAAAATGAAAATTTATAAGTTATCAGACCTGTGCTATTATATGGGGCAGAAACTTGGGCACTTAAGAGGAAAGAGGAGGGACTTGGAAAGAACGTTACGGGCTGCTCCGGGAGCAAGAGCCCGTGCCAGCACAAGGCCGGCTTAATCTTAAACAAGGAAAGAACCGAGATGGATTGCTGGAATATCACTACTGGAAAGAAGGGAGAGTCAGGATGAAAGAAGAATGTGTGGTATATGTAATGTAAAGGAGAAGGCTAGGGAAGCTCGTCTGAGATACTATGGTCATGTAATAAGAAAAGGGTGGAACCAATCAAGAGAGAACATGCCAGTGATGGGGAGGAGTGTGGGGCATCAGCGGGTCAGACAAATGGGTGTGGTGAGGCAGGACTTTGGGAAGCAGATGCAAGGAATGGAAATAGACGGAGAAAGTTTACTGGAGCAGCCAACCCTGCCTATAAAGTGGGATTAATAAGGTCGAAAGAAGACGACTGTAAAAACACTAAATTAGGTGAATTAAGCATTTGTATTAACCAGGTATACTGTTATTACAAGCGAGTTCAATTTATCCCTAACAATAAACATAAACCTTTGAAATTTCTGGATCGGCTTTACAAATAGGTTCCATTTATCAGGACACTTGAGTTGCATAATTTTTTTCTGGACTGGATTTGTTTTATGTTGCTACTGGAAAAGAAGTGATTCATAATAGGAAGTTATGATTGTTCTACCTAATCCAAGTAAGCCTGCTGACTCAAAGGCAGATTGTAATGTGATGTTAACAGCGAAGTGCTTTATTTTGTCCAGTGAAACCACTTTAGTTTAACAAAAGGGAATTACAATCTAGTAGATAGTTTTACCAAACGGAACTACAATTGAGAAGATTAAGGGACAGTAAAAAGAGATTGGGTAACCTAGAGGTGATACAAGTGGGTCTTTTTTTTTTTTTTATTTTACAGCCACTTTTCAGTTTCCCTGTTTGGTTTTATGTACAGCTCTCCACAGGCGTAATTCCCTCTCTGGAGGGACCATGTACGTTTTCAAAATAAGGTGCTTCTTATATTTTATAATTGTCTTTCAGTGTTTTCTAGTCAGTATCATAGCTCCTGCAGAATAGGAAAGTCTTTAGTTCCATTTTAAATTTGTATTCTTGTAAGCTCTGCACTTCAGGCAGTATTTTGTTGTATAGTCTTGGTGGACAGTGTACAAATGCTCTCTTGCTTGACTTACAATTTATTTTAGGTTCAAATAGCCTATATGCTTCACTTGCATGTCTGATTACAAAGTTCATTTCGGGTCTAAAGAAGCTTAAGCAGTTTTTCAGATATGTTTGTTCATCATAATTTAGTGCTTTAAAGACTGTAAGTAGTATTTTATATTCTATTCTAGCTTTTACTGGGAGCCAATGTAGCTCAATTAGTGCTGGAGTTATTCTGCCACGGGAATGTAGTCCTTTTATTAACCTGGCGGCGCTATTTTGTACTCCTTGCAATTTTCTTAGTAGGTACAGTAGTTAGGGAGACCGCAGTATATAATGTTGCAGTAGTCAAGCCTTGAAAGTATTTGGTTGCAAACTGCTGTTTTCAGAGTATCTTCGTTTAGGCATTTTCTAATAAATGCAATGTTTGTATTATGATAGTTACAGGTTTTTGTGATATGCAATATATGGCTCTTCATCGACAATTTATTATCAATAAATACTCCTAAGTTCCTCACTGTGTGAGAGAGGTGCAAAATAATGAGAAGGAAGACAAGTACTGCTACTTTATTGATGATGTTTCAGATATAGCTGTCCTTGTGCCAGCAAGGGCTCTTGCTCCTAGAGCAGCCTGTAAGTACTTTATTGATGATTGATGATGTTTTGGATTTAGCTGGCCTTGTGCCAGCAAGGGCTCTTGCTCCTAGAGCAGCCCGTAAAGATGATTGATGTTATTTCAGATTTAGCTGGCCTTATGCCAGACGGGCTCTTGCTCTTAGAGCAGCCCGTAACAAGGTGATTGATGTTGTTTCAGATTTAGCTGGCCTTGTGCCAGCACGAGCTCTTGCTCCTAGAGCAGCCCGTAAAGATGATTGATGTTGTTTTAGATTTAGCTGGCCTTGTGCCAGCACGGGCTCTTGCTCCTAGAGCAGCCCGTAACTCTATGTTGATGATGAGTCTGTGAGATGGGTAGGTTGGATGAAAACTTTATTATGATGCGTGAAAGTGATTTTGGAGGGGGAAGATGATTGATGAAGCGAGCTTCTTATAAAGCAGCCTGCAGACAGGGTTGTCAGATTCTTTTAAGCAAGAGATGCCAAACTTCATTAAAAAATGTGCCAAACACCCGAAAATTATGCCAAAACACTCGTTTATGTCATACACAATTGTGTGTGTATGTATGTATATATATTTATATATATATATATATATATATATATTTATATATATATATATATATATATATATATATACATACATACACATATATAAAATTATATATGTATATATTTTCATTTGAATTGGCTAAATGTGCTGTACATTTGCATGTAATTTGAAGATGAATTTTCTTGATGAAGGGATGAACCACACTATAATGTAAGTAGATTATGAAGCAAAATGAAAGAAAAATTAACAAAAGCATAATAGGTAGACTAAGTGCAAGATCAGTGTTCATCTACAAGAGTGAGCAGTTTACTTAAGGTCAACATACACTAAAAAATTATAGAATTAGATTTGAATTCATGAATAATTACCTGAACATTGCTTGATAGTGCTGTATTACGTAAGAGCCACAAGCTGGAATGGAATTTTATTTCCCAGCCACAGAAAGCAGTGCATATTTTTTAACAGTAATTAACCACAGAAAAGGGTGTAAACCAAGTATATACTTAGTTATTAATTTTATTTTTTAATGCAAAGTTTCAAATATTTATTTTTATAAAAATAGAAATAGGCTAAAAGAAAGCTTTTTTTTGTTTTCTGGATTTTGACAGTGCCCACTGTCTTCTTTATTACATGAATTTTCATAATCCTATAACACAGTAAAACTAATAAGAAAACAAAATACCAAGGTATGTCTACTGGACATTCAAGTATCATGGTAGCACAGTTGCAACAAGAAATCAATACATCACAGTTCAAAGGTATTCATGCAGATCTTTATCATGTATACTGTACTGTACACTAAGGCATCATTACAGTACAAACAAACTAAACTAATAAAACACCAAAGCTCAATCATACATTTATACATATCAAACTTGAAAACATACATCATAAATATTGCAGTATGACTAAAGATCATAGCCAGATCAAGCCTCATCAGGTATACCCTGCCACATGTTAAAGCACCATCAAAAGTGTAATTACACCATACTGTTTAATGTTGGAATATTTTGTATAATTCATCAGTCTCTTCTTTAGCATGTTTACTAGTATAAATGTTAGATGAAAATAGTGTGATCATGTGTGAGGTTGGAATAAAGTCTTTACAGCAAAGTTCCCTAAACTGGAGGTGGCATCTAATACGTATGATTCCATCTAGCATCCTTGTGCTTACACTATTTCTTAATTTTGTTTTCACCACTGAAACTTGAGAAAATATTCTTTTTACAATGGCATTACTTGAAGGTGTAACCAGTGATGAGAGTGCCCAGTCAGATATTTCACTGAAAGGGTGCTCACCTAACCCATTTTTAAAAGAACTTAAACCCACCCAAAACGGAACTGAATCACACGGAATTTTACCATCAAACACACACTCATCTCGCCAGTTCACAACAAGTAAATTCCTGTATTGTTGCTGAATCTTGTCCATTTCTTCTGTTTTCAGAAGCTTAAAAAATGGCAGATTTTGAAATTCAGGTCTAGCCATTTGGTTTAGGATAACTGATGGATGTAAGTTGCTTAATGATTTAAACAAATTTTTGGTAGGTGGAAGCCTTGCTTCCAACTGTTCAACAGCATCTACAATGAACGTGTGGCAACGGTTCTTTACTTCCTTCACCCTTTGCAAGTTTTCATTTTGTGGGTTATTCCTCAAATATATAGCCAATTCTTGTGCAAAGCAGGCGCCAAAATCCACTTCATTTTGGCTTAGGTTTTCACCCCTTGGGTTAACAATCCTTGCCTTCATTGTTTTGTACAGCATGGTGAGTTCATTTTCCATGTTATGGGGGTCAAGGTCAACACCTTGAAAAAATGCATTTACTTTTTCAAAATCCAAGACAATTGGAGTGACACAGTGGAAATAAAGTTTATTAACTCCATCTGCTAACATTTCTTTTAACATTCTTGCCTTGAATTTAGCTTCTTGTCCACAATTTTGTTCTGCCAAGATAAAGTAAGCACGCAATTCTTCCCAACTGCATAAAATATTATTCATTACCTTTCCTCTCACAAGCCATCTTGTTACAGATGCTTGCTGGAAAGGAGTTGGCAGTCCTTTCCTCTCTCCATTTGGGTCCATCACCTTAAAGAGAGATTTGTAAGCCTCTCTTCTAAGAGAGTTTTTTGAAAACCACTTTGGGATTTCCGATAAAAGAAAATCCAAGTTGGAAGGCAGTTTATCAAAAGAGTGTTGCATACACAGGGCAAGAGAGTGGCAAATGCATCTGACTTGCACACAGTGTGGCGATTCTTCTTTTATTTGTGTCCACACTGAATTATTATTCCCTATCATCACAGATGCACCATCACTGGCAAATCCGAGACAGTTGCTTAAACTTTGACCAATGTCTTCTATGGCATTCTTAATCACTTTGAATAATATTGCACCAGTTGCCTCCGTAACTGCTGCAAGGCTAACCAATTCTGTGACAATTCTTTTTTCTTTTTTACTAAAATACCTTATTGTAATACAGAGATGTTTATCTGTACTGATATCTGTTGCTTCATCAATTAGTAGAGCATATTTTGCATCTTGTACATCATATATTAATTCTTGTTTGAAGGCAGGTGATATTACTTCACTGATAAGTTTGCTGCATTTTGTTCTGTGCAAACTTATGCTTCCCAAGGTACTGCCCTTACCATTTTTCTTAATTATTTCACTAAAATGGTCAACTGTCAGCAAAGAGCAGTGGCAAGAGACAGCCAATGCTAGCTCCAGTTCTGTTCTCTTAACAGCCTCACTAGGTCCACGGGGTTGAAATGTTATTAAGTTTGTGCACTTGACTGCCAATTGCTTTTTCTTGTGTTTTTCCGACTGCTCATGTTTTTGAAGGACTGGCTGCCTTGGAATTAAAGTGCAAAAGCATAACTTGCAGTATGCATATCCTCTCCCATCTGGTGCTTCTTTCAGCCATAAAAACTTTTTCTCCCATTCATTTTTATATTTCCTTTGGCCATCATAGACATTTTTCCATTTAGGCATGGCACTGGTGATTATCTTATTAGAAAAGCTACCTGAGAAAAGAAAGAAAAATTAACTTTCCTGGAAGTAACAACTACAATTCTAACAAATGGCCCAGTCCATAGGGCAATAACAGCTATAGCTAGGTAGAACGGAGTTCATCAAAGCAGTTTACGTTAAATATTTTTCATGATATTTCATATTGCAGTAAATACAAAACATTTAGGCTTTCAACATAGGGAACATAAGGCTTGAATATCTGGCACTACTCATAACTAGGCTACAGTAAAGGTTTGGCTATAATAGGGCTGGTCCCTGTCTCGAAGCCCCTGCAAAATTCACCACATAATCCCAGGTTATGAAATGTACCACAACTAACTATATAATTTAGTAACAAAAATTTTATATTGGGTTTCATATTCAGCCATAACTACATCATTAATAGAGTTAATAATAGACTGAACACAACAGGATACAAGTAACAAACGCTATGTAGGCTACCATCACGGACTAAGAATACTAAAAATTGGGAAATCATTACCGTCATCTATCGTATAGTTTAATTAATTCTGACTGTGGGACAAGACAGGTTCTGCAGATGTAAACAAACCTAACGTTTCCTAGAATGCCAAGTCCTGACCTAACCAGCCCTTACCTACATAACCTCACTTAGGGCGCCGTGCCCTGACTGGGGACGGATTCCGCAGATGTACTGTAAATAAACCTACCCTTTCCTAAAATGCCAGGATTCACCTTAATATTAAACAGTCTAGCATATTCAATACATGAACCTGGTATGTAAACACTTGCTACTCACAGTTTTAAGTGTCTTCCAAAGCAAGTGTTTATTCTTCTTGGAGATCCTGTTGCATGTGCTGACTTCCACTTTCGAGACTGAGGTCCCTTTATTTGCAGTTTGTTTGAAACTAACGCTTGTTTTTTCAGCAGTATTAGTAGTAGTAGTGCGCAGGAGTTGTCTTTGAAATGACTCCCGTACTCAAACATACAGGTTTGACAGAATTTTAATAAATAATGTTAGGAAAATATTCGAATTTAAGCAAATATAAGAAAATGTGCCAAATCAAAATTTTGGATGCCAATCAGGTTTGAAAAGTGCCAAATTTATCGAATTTGGCACCCAACATGCCAATTTGGCAACCCTGCGTGCGGACGTCTGCGTACTTCGCAGAGACCGCGGGTACAAAGATTTACAGGTGACCTGAGGTCAAACTAATTCTCTACAAAAAACAGGACAGGTTCATACAGAAAACATAGCGATCAATGATGTCTGATTGCATAACAAAAATACTTCACATGTACATAAAGCATGGTCATTTAGAAAGACAATAAAATATGCAATTTACAATTATGGTGGAAAACATGTGTTCAGGCCGACCCCAGGTCGATGCGAAGGCACCGCAGAAAACTGGATGTTCACTTTAGAGAACGCGTTGAGCGGGGACTTTACAACTGCTGCTACAATATTTATTGTTGACGAACCAATAGTTATTCTTTTGAAGTGTTCTCATTTTCGTAGTGCACTGTTAGATCCAAATAGCATACAGTCAGTTTTGTCTTCATTAAGTTTCAATTTCTTCGCCAACATCCATTTTTTTATATCTTTCATTATTGCATCAGTTTTACTAATGGTGTCTTCTACCGTTTCGACAGGAAAATAGAACTGGGCATCATCAGCACGCAGTATTTTACAAGGTATAAGTGATAGAGTAGGTTAAGATTTATTTTTGGAAGTTGTAGACAGTGAAGATCAAGGGTCCTCTGTATTCCTTCTAGGCCTTGAATAACGCATCCTTGAAGTGTTTTGAAGGTTGCTGGAAACCTCTGAATGTAGACAGTGGTAGCCTCTGAACATGTAAGTGATTGGTACTTTAGTCTTTAGAATTGGCTAATTATTGACGTAAGTTTGACAGGGTACAAGAGTTTGGGTTTAAGTGCCATGAAACTAATCTGACTTAATCGGGCATGGTTGTATGGAGGCTTGGCATACTTGATTCCGTCCACAAGTTTTCAAGTTTCCACTCGGGTACTGTATGGGACAGTCAACCACCCCGTGTCCCATTTTTTATATTTCCCTTTCCCTAATGTCTCCTACCCAAGGTACAAAGAAAAGGCGTAGCTACTCTTATGTGCTCGCAGCATCCTATTGGCCCCTAATTGCATCCATTAACATATTACTTGAACAGAATGGTTAAGTATTGTACTGCCACTGAAACACTGGCGTCAGTTTTTGGACAAGAAGAGGTTTCTTAAGATTGCACACTTGAGTGTGCGTTGTAAGCCTATATTTAGAAAAACTGGGCAGTAGAATCCATTTCGCATCATTTCTCGCCATCCGTTTTGCCCCTGCCTCATTCCTTTTTTACCTCTGGTGACGCATCTTTTATTTTTTTTTGTCGTAGTATACCTTTAACCTTACCTTGGAGCATCTTCATACAGCCTGACGTAAAGGAGTAGTAACTATAATTACAGTACATGGCCTCGAGTCGTGATGAGCAGTCCACGTGTCTCGCCAACCAGAAGGGTTTCCTGCACAGATCAAAAAGATACAGCATGAAATGACTCTTTCGGTCTTTTCTTACTGTCCAACCTTACCGTGCCTCAGCTTCCAACTCTGATAAATCCTACACGTGAACCCTGTGGTAGCCTAAAAGTATGGCTTGGTCTCCAACCAATAATAGTTGCTGCCGGCAGGTTCTCATAATGATAGCTGATTTAATAAATTTGGCGATACAACTTGTAAATGTTAGTTTTTTGCTGTTGCTTTGAAAATGAAGTTTGCCTCGATGTAACCACATCAAAGTACACTAAACAAAACATAATACCTGCAACTTGACTTTCCGAGAATAATTATTACTTTGTAAATTAAAGATTTTGAATTTTACAAGGGAAGTTGGAGCACCCAACACCATAATAATTAAGCTGCTCTGGGCTGCGGCGGTTGCCGATTGCCATTTCTATTCCTTTCCTACTGGTGGCGAACATTGTCATCGACATAATATTACGTTCGTTCTGCTTATCTCATTAACTCTATCTGTCACTATGCTGCATAGCTTTGGGCCATATATTGTTCCTTGTCTCACAGTTTCCGTTATTTCAATTGTTTCTCTTATTCCCGCAGGATATCGTATCACTTCCTTGTCATTTTCATTCATCTTTCGTATCAGTATTGCATCTTTCCACCCTATCTTCTTCCCTGTCTCCTTGATGTAATCCTTCAGGTCTAGTTAATCAAATTGTGTTGTAGTCAGTCACTGCGTTCAGGATTAGCAGGTGATCAACTGTGGGTCGTCCTTCTAGTCCATCACATTGGAACCTCCTTATTATCTGCTTTATCTTTTCCTTCGTTATTTCCATCCTCAGTTTTTCAAAAACCTTGCTCATATTGCTAGTAATGAATATCCCTCTCTTGTTTTCCAATTCTAGTTTGCGGCCTTTTTTGTACAGTGCATCTTGGGCTGCCGTACCTTTGTCCCCCTGATTCTCCCAGCTTACACACTCTTGTGTGATGCCATTGCCATGTTTTAGCATCCAAGGTATCACACACACTGTATCTCTGTAGTTCGCTATTACCTCTGTAAAGTGCTTGTCAGTGAAAACTTCACTTACGTGGCCACAAAGTACAAGAGTAGGTCTGATGATAATTCTGCCAAGCACAAGAGAATCCCTAAAGTTACTTAAGTCTGACCCAGAGAACCAAGATTCTTGATGTAGTGCACAATGAGGAAAGATAATAGCAGAACTGGCTAAAAGAATAGGTTAAAGATAAGCGTTTAGTGAAGACAGAAAAAGATTTTAAATTTGTGGTACATAAACATAGAACGAGTTCTGATGTACAATGGCATATTGTGCCAACAGATAAACGACCGGTGTGAGGAATTTGTTTGACAAAATCATCTGTGGAACGAGGGCTGAGTGATGTAAAACCAGGCAAGCAAAGGATAAGTTGAAAATGGCTGCATCTTCTGTACATCACGGTTTAAATTTAATTCCTTCACACTCCTGATTTCTTTCACGATCCCTACTGATTTCCTCTCTAATTTCTCTTTTCCACCGAAGCCTTTATACTGTACTTACTGCATATTACTTTTACTCTGCTGGTACGGCAGTTTCCAAATGGAGCTTATGGTTGCTTTTCCATTATGTTTCTATTCTCTTTTCCTCCATAGTAAATTATGATATACAATGAAAAATATTTGTATGCTGTATTTTGCCTAAGACTGACCATATACCTGTCTTCGCTGGGAGTTCCTAGTAAGAGTATCATGCACTGCACCTCCCAAAATCCTCTTCGTTTTAGGTTTCTCTCAAGGTTGCAAAGAAGTGCAGGAACGTCCACCGTTTCATGTTATTTGCCTTATTCTGAGGAACTATATCCTATTTTACTGGAAAAGTATTTACAGTGCCAGAAGACCAGTATTCTAGGTTCCAGAAGAAAGTATTATGTAGTTTATAGATATAGAAAAAAATATTCTACGCTTTGACTCGTCCATTAAGCTCCATTTTCAGTAATCCCTTTAAAATTTTCCATTCCTTGACGCTCTTTAGCAGCTTATAATTTACATGTTTAATTTTGTTGTTATCCTAATTGTTTTGGTAATTACAACGAAGCATTACCATCTGTTGGATGCCATCATATTGTTAAAGGTAAGCACAAGATATGTGCTGAGGTCTAAGAAAATCCTAATCAAAATGGAACTTGGAAGTTATGGATCAATTGTGTAACGAGAACTCAGTAGATTTTAAGTTTTTATTTTTACTTTCATAAAATCAACAATTAACACTAAACACTACCATTGTGAAGCTTCGAACAATTAAAATGAATAACACGGCTACAAAACCATCGAACGGCCGCATTATAAGTAATTTTATCAAAACAGAGGAACAAGAAACAATTTTGGTTATGGAGTGTCCGCTGATGAAGCATGAGGAGCCGTAAACCAGGACCATTATACACATAACTATATAGACAGGGAATAAAAGGAAGGATGTGTGAGATACAGATGAATTATAATTTTATTACGTGAGTAGCCGAACCAAGAGATAGCCTAATTCATACTGTAGACTGGTGATTACGAAAGGCAGTCCGTTTACTGTATTTTCTTTGTCGTTTATGTTTATGATAGTTACTGACCCCTGGTTATGTTTTTACATTCTTCCTTAAAGGGCTGGTACTAAACACGGCGTCCATTTCGCACGCGAAATGGTATTTACCGAACTAGAGGGGCGCGATAGTAGTCATCAGTTTTACCCTGCCCGAAGTGACAGCTTTGTTCAGGAAGAACTGTCAGACTTATTTCAATATGCTCCCAATCCTGTTTGTGTCGGTTACCTTGTCAGGCCAGTTGTGATACCACACAACCTACAGTCAATAGATCAATCAATCCCAAGTAGAATTAAAGTTTATACTGTGGTGAGACATGACAAAATAGGCTTAACTAAACACTCAAATGCAATGATACTAAAAGACGGAAGAAAAACATTACTGCTCAGAAATAGTTATTTTCATTGGAGAAGTTGTGAGCTAGCCTATGGTCTACAAGAAAGCAATTGTACTTAACGGCAAACATCATGTAATTGATTGTCTTCTTAGCATCTCTAAGTATTAGCTCTGCATTGACTGCATGGAGCGGTTCCGCGAATACGAGAGACATTAGGGAGCTATATGTTTAAGAAGGGATTGGCTAAGGAAATCTATTATTAAAGGAACCGTACTAACCTACGTACCCTAACCTATCCTAGTAGGTCTTGTTACTTAGGTTGGGGTGGACTCCTGGTGAAGGAAACTCCACTTTTTACCAGAAGTTCCCTTACAACACTGTGCATGCGCAGTGCAAAAATATAATTAGTTCTGAGGTTAATTACATGTTAATTCCAGTCAAGCAACAAAAAAAACCCAGTAAATTCTTGATAAGCAACCAAGATACGATAGAAAAAATCAATATCCAAGGTTATACCCGGCGCGGAGCTAATACTTAGTTCCATCGTCCTCTTAGTTACCAACCCTGATTGCCAAATGGTTGGATCAGATTTCTGCTTGTCAGTTCACACTGACTAAAAGGGGTAAGAGAGAGCTTTTATTGATTACTAAGGATGTAATTATCTTTAACTCAATCGAGTAAAGGTAAATATTTTATTGTACAATATAGATTTTTATTCAATTACAGTATATTTAATATAGTATATTTGACATTTAACATTTCTTCAGTATTATAACTTGTATATATGGTGCATCACTGTACTCTTACCAAAAATAATAATAAAAAAGCCACAATAGTGTATATGAGTGACTGTATTTTTCAAAATACAAAAAAGGTTAAAAAAGGGAGCTTTGACCGTTTGCACAATGGTCCTCTTCGTTATAAATTATATGTGAGCCAGACGTTGTGATCTTCTTAACGAGCGTCTCTCGATTGTATGGTGCTTGTTACTAGCGACTAGGTGATTCATGGGTGGTGAACGACTTTCAGTATTGGTGCCTGTTGTTTTTGTGACAACTGCCACTTGAACAACCTGTGTGGGGAGAGATGAGGGTGACACAGTATCAGAGTCCTCAAGAAACTGCTTTAAGTTTAAATTTATGGAATGACAGACTATCCTATCTGTATGTTTGTCCTCCTGCATAAAGGCTTTATTGCCATCTAATGTGTTGTAAATATTTATCAAAGCCCCCTCCAGTACTCTTTTATGGGCTACTTACCTACTTCTATATATAGTTTTAGCTCCCTCCCAATCCATGATGTGATTATTCTCCCAACAATGTTTAGCAATAGTGCTGTAGCAAAGTCGTTAACCGCTTTTTTATGTTCTTGTAATATTATGTCCCTCCCTCTACCTGTCTCCCCAAAATAAAGTAAATTACAGAGCTTGCATTTTATAGAATATACTCCTATATTTCTCTTGTTATTATCACTACCAATTCTGCTGCTATTATTCTTAGTGAATTTTGATTTGATTGAATTTTCATATGTGAAGTCTACTTTATTATTACCTATGTTATGAAATTTCCCATATTCGAAATACTTTTAGTGAAGCGAGTTACCCTTCCCATATTGAAGATGCTGTACTTAAAGCTAAGAAAAAGTTTTACAACCCTTCACACAATCAGATTGATCACAGCAAGAGATACTTAATGCTTCCATATCACGAGAAGTTGAACTCAACAGCTCAGTTAATCAATAGCACAAGTATCCAATTTATATCTTTACTCATCATCCAGCTGAGCAGTGAAATGATATACTGTTTTGCAGTCATGTAAATAATTGAAAGAAAGGTCTTGCAGCAAACCTAAATACAAGCTTAGTAGTCTTGTGCAAATTGGAGCCAAAAGCACATGCGCAATGATTGTATCCTTTTTTTTTTCCTAAATTGGAGAAAAATCATGAAGTATTAATTTCCTGATAAGGAGTGACATTTTAACTTGTCCAAAATACAGTATCTGAAAACACACTGTATAAGTTTGATTGATTATGGGTTAGGAAGTGATCAGTCAGGAGAAAATGAGCACCTGACAGCATAACCAGTTTTTAAAAATTTTCAAATTTTAGTTATATCATAGATAGGATTTATGCCATCTAGTTAAACAAACGTTACAGTTTATCACACTGAAGGATTGGGACATATACATTGTTGGTATAGTCAAAATCTCATCACATGAGTATTCATTGTTTTTCAGATTGTGCTGTTGCAAGTATTTTTTATTTTAATATTTTTGTTGTGATTCAGTAACCTACCTGATTGTGTTTAATCCATCCTAAGGTGCTATAACCTGTTTTAGAAACTTCACCAGTACTCTAAGTGACTGCCATAATTGTAAATGAATTGTGCATCAAGACCTCATTACTAGATAACTCATTACCTGAGGTGGGGCCTTGTCAGCTCCTCTACTTTTATGATGATTTTATATTCAATGGAAAAATATGTAGTGTTTGTTGATATGCTTCTTAATTTATTTCAGATAATTACAGTTGATGGACTAATGTAACACTGGACTGGAGTGAATGTGGAAGAAGAGACAGTTAATTGATGCATAGGTCATGGCCCATTACAACTGAGGATACTGTGCTTGTTAAGTGTCTGGCCATTAGTAAAGGAGTAACTTCTGTTGCTGATTGCATCTGTTGGTATGCTATGTTGTTTTGTGTTTTGTAGAGGAGAAATTCTCACATGTCACCAAAGGAGGTGTAGGTAATGTATAGAGTGGTGAGAAGAACTTGAACTACTATTTGTTATTTTAATATTGGAATACACTTATTCTTAGAATGTTATGCATTATAATAATGCATCTTAGAGATTACATTTATATGGAAGTGGACTTGAAGATAGAATTTACTGAACTTTAACAATATCAGGGGTACACAGTTAAAACTTAAACACTGATTTGCATTGGAACAAATTGAAAAAATGTAAATATTGATTCAAATGCAAAATGAGGCTTTCTTTAATACCAGAAGTGTACTGTAAGTTTCACAGGAGCCTTTGTATGAGAAAATATTTGAGGTATTCAGATTTTCATTTGTGAATGTATCATCTTGATGTAGTTTCGTATAGATTACTTATCTATGTGTAATCTTTGTTTTGCTTGTGAGTCATTTTTCTATGTACAGTGAATTACTGAGTATCACTTATGGATTATTTTGCAAATCTTGTTTGCAGGTAGTTGTTACATTCTTGAATGTACGTTATTAAGATATGTTTATTTCGCTTTATTTATTGTGCCATTATCTTTCTGTCTTGATCTGTTGAGTTTCAGAATAGAACAAATATGCAGTACCCATTTCCTAAATAAGGAAGAGGCCTATCAGTACCATATTAATGGTTGCCAAATTTTTTGTATTTGACAACAAAACATGTACTACACTGCATAGTTCCCTGTATATTACTAAGGATGGATATGGAGATGACATATATATGTGGCTCATGTGGGAAGGGGTACAAGAAAAGTGATCACTTGAAAAAGCACCTCCTAATTCACAATGGCAGTCGACCATTCCAGTGTAGTTCTTGTGGGAAGGCATTCCGGGAGAAAACTCACCTGACAGCTCATCTCCTACTTCATACAGGAGAGAAACCATATAAATGTTCTCACTGTGGAAGGGCATTCAATCAAAATAGTAACTTGAAAAAACATATAAAAATTCACCTAGATGATAGGCCTTATGTTTGCAACATCTGTAAAAACAGATTCACTCACCAGTGTTATCTTAATGAACATATGAAAAACCACACAGGTGAGCGAGCATATGAATGCACAGATTGTGGTAAGAAGTTCAAAAATAGCAGTCATTTAAGAAGCCATAGGAAAACCCATTCAGATGAACGGCCATACAAATGCTCTCTCTGTGATAAAACTTTTAAGTACATTAGAAACTATAGTTTGCACAAAATGGGCCATGGTGGTGACCCCTCCTGCAACTGTTCCGAGTGTGGTAGACAGTTTTTGAATAGAAATAGTTTGAATATACATATGCTTTCTCATAGTAATGTGAAGATACTTTCTCATAGTAATGTGAAGATATATGAATGTTTTGTGTGTGGAGAAGAATTTCAAAAGCTTGATAAATTCAAGAGACACTTGCAGGCTCATACTGGGGAACGCCCATTCAAGTGCTCCATTTGTGATGATGGTTTCAAATCTAGTTCCCACTTGAAGTTTCATATGATGCTCCACACGGGAGAGAAACCATTTACTTGTGAAGTATGTGGAAGTGGTTTTAGGTCTAAGTCGTATCTCACATCTCACATGGTGTCTCACAATAAGACTCGTCATAGGTGTACTGTATGCAGTAAGTCTTTCAAATACAAATGCAATTACACACGTCATGTGAAAACTCATGGTGGAACTGAAATGCAGCAGAGTTTAATACGTATATCAACTGGCATGCAGCAGAACAGCTCAGATCTAGAAAAGGTTATTATCCAGACTATAAAACCATCATATTCATCTTCACTATCACCCAGTGGGAAAGTTGCTTTAGTGGCACAAAGAACTGGTGGTACTGAGACAAAAGGAACATCTGTTATATCTGAAGGAGAAAAAATAGGAGGGGACCAAAAGGTTACATTGGTTTCTTATTCTTCTGAAGTTGGTGAAAATTTCAATAGCACAGGTAATTATAAAACTCCTAGTGTAAGAGATTCTAAAGATAATTTGGGTAATGAAGAAAATACTTTGAAAATTGTAATGAGATCTTGTACTGATGACTATCCTTTTCCCTGTACACACTGCAAAGAAACTTTTCGACATGAAAGCCAACTGGAGGAGCACTTGAAGTTTCATGTACCAGGACCTGCATATTTCAGAGATGATAATTATTTACAGATCCATGTACCTAGTCATGAGGTGGAAAATGATAAAAGTCTGACGGTGGTCAATACTGAGGGAGAGAATTGTAAAGTGTGTGGAATGAAGTTTACAAGGAAACATCTGCTAAGGCAGCACATGCAAATTCATTTGGACCAGGAAAGTTTTGAATGTACAGTATGTCAGAAGAAATTTAAAGATGAATCTGAATTAAAAACACACACTATGTTACATTCTTCCCAGAAAACATATGAGTGTACTGTATGTAACAAGAAATCTTTGCAAAGTAGTGACTTGAAAAGGCATATGAGAATTCATTGTGCAAAAGGGGAAATGGAAGATAAACCATATTCTTGTAGCATTTGTGAATTAAGGTTTTGTTATAAACATAATCTGGATACACACAAAATGATCCATGTCATGAGAGAAAATGCACTTAAGCATCAGAGGCAAGACATTGTTCCTAATGGTTATACTACTGATGCTACTGACAACACCATAAGTGATAAGAGTATAATTCACACACTCATGGAACAATACTTCATTAGTAGTTCTGTATCTGAGTTGGATTCTGAGGAGGTGGTAACTCATATCATTGATGAACAGGAAATGGATAGGAAAGGAAATCAAGATATTTTTGAGGAGAATAGGGAATGTGAATTGACCAAAGTTACAGTTCCAACAGCCTTTGAAAACTGTATAGAAAGTAATACACCAGAAGAGAACTTTGTATGCATAATTTGTGGGGAAGATTGTATAGAACCAAGTCTGCTCAAGACACATTTGAGGCAGCATAAGTTGGAGTGTCCACAGTGTGGAAAAGCTTTTAATCGATTGAACAATCTTAAGAGACACATGGTCATTCATACAGGTATGCGCCGTTATGAGTGTTATGTGTGTGCTAAAAAATTTAAGGAAAGCGGACATTTGAAAACACACTTTTTGCATGTTCATAGTGAAGAACAATCTATTGAATGTAAATTTTGCAGTAAAAAGTTTTCTCACAAGAGTTATTATCAGAGACATCTTAAAATCCACCATGGAGAGAAAGAACCTATCAAAACACATCACAATATACATGTCAGAAAAGAGTCAACACGACATAATGAGTATCTACAGAAGGCTTTGGAAAACATTGATAGTGATGTTAGATTTAATGTAAAAGAAATGGGCAACACAGATAAATCAGAGGTTCCAAAATGTGAAGGTTGTTCAGCTTCCTCTGATGGAGATGAAAGCAGCACTCATAAGAGCTCCCAGTGTATAAAAGGTTTCAGCAAAAGGAGTAATCTTAAGAAGCACATAATGATTCATACTAATGAATGTGTATATGATTGTCCTGTGTGTGGGAAAAGATTCAGAGAAAAAAAGTGTCGAGATGAACACAAAATGGAACACACTGGTTCACGGCCACATCACTGTACAATTTGTGACAGAAAATTTACACAAAAATCTTTTTTGAGCAGGCATAGAAAAACACACTTTATTCTTGATCCAAAAGATGATGTTGAAGAGAGTGGTGAAACAAATTTAGATAGGGATGGTAATTTATGTGGCATAGGTATGGATGGGAGAATGAAATCAGTACGTATTCCCCAAGGTGATATTGAAGTAACACAAGAGATTCTTTGTGATATCACGGAGCCAACAGTTGAAATTCAGGTGGGAAAAATAACAATTCAGACTATATCCTATGAAGCAGCCATGAAAAGACGACAGATTCTCAAGGAAAGGAGGTTACATAAGTGTCCAGTTTGTAACAAGTTATTTAACAGAAAAAGTAATCTTGCAAGGCATGTTCTGTGCCACAAAGACAGTAATGTATTGAAGTGTAATTGTTGTTCAAGTACTTTTAAAAGTAAACAGCTTTTAGAATCACACTTGTTGATTCATGGTAGAGAACCAGCAAACCAACCTGATTCCTATAGAAAAACAACTAATGAAAATGAACCTCAAGGTTGCATTGGCACTCAAGATGTTAGAAATAATGAGGATCCATCAGTTCAAGGTGATGTTATACATATAAAGTCTCTCTTAGGTAAAAAATCTTTGTTATGTTCCATTTGTGGCATGAAATTCCACTTTCAGCATCACCTTGAGAATCATCTGATCATACACAAATTGAAAAAGAAGATAGGGCATGAAAAGAGAGACCCTTCTAAAATTGATCATGAAAAGGGGGACCTTCCTAAAATTGTTATCAAAAGCAGGGGAAGTAAAACGGGAATAGATGATAGAAGAAGTAAACCTGATAGAAGAAGTAAACCAGATTTAAACTACGGAAATGGGTGTCAAGAACAAGTGGAAGATCATGGAGAAAGTAAAATAATTATTGTTAAGGAGCAGTCTTTCACTAAGGATGAGAGAGATGAAGGTGAAATGGAAGTGGGCAAAATTACAGTAAAGACTCTTCCCTATTCACTAGCTCGTGAGAGACGCTTGAAGGAAAGAGGTAACAAGAAGCGAGTAAATTGCAGTGTATGTGGAAAAGATTTTGCTTCTGGTTACAGCTTGAAGGGCCATATGAAGCTACATACAAGAGGAAGATGGCATAATTGCAAGTATTGTGGGGAAAAGTTTCATGCACATAATTCACTTGAGAATCACATTAATGAATTGCATAGAGGAGTCAGTATATTACATGGAAGTAATAATTAAACATTTTTTCATGGGGAAATAAATAATTGTTTTTCATGCTTTCACTCCCCCTCCCCCAAAAAAGAATGAAATTGTCTGAATTGTAATTGCTGGTTAGGACCATAGTTTGCTGCTCTGTGGTGTTAGTTATCAGCTCTTGTTGTAAGAATATTCGTAACCAGTTTGAATTGTTTTACTTGTATTCATCTTGCCTAAAATGTCAGTACACTGCTGTTTTTTATTAAATAAATCTCATATTGAAACATTACAGTACTTATGAAGAGAGAAAACCCACACTTTTTAATGAACTTATGCATGCTCTTAACAGCTTTGGGGTTAACTAACCAACTCTTTATTAAGAGAAGAGGAGTCAAAATTCTCAAAGCTGTTTTGAGCTTGTACAATCTTATTTAAGAGTGGAAACTTTATGTCTACAATACTGAGTGTGATTTTTGTTGAGGTAATGGTAATACGTATTTGAATGGATATTAAGATAGAGAGTACTGTTCTCAGTTTGAAATAGTACAGTAGTTTATTTATTAAGGCTTAACTTTCTTTGCTTTATTCACATGTTTATACTCTTGGCAAGTGATATATGATTTAGTACAGTGTTGGAAAACTTTTTAAAGGAAGAGTACTTAAAGGTAATGGTAGGGTAAGAAATATGCTGACAATGAAATTGACAAGAATATTGTTAATTAGTGATATGAATAGACACGCAAACACAAGCTGTGGTGTTGAGGGCTGATAGAGAAGTGGAGCAGTTTTGACCAGCAGTATTTGTGTAAAAAATTTTATATATGTACAGATAACTAGCTCAGTAGTAGATACAAGTGTTGAAAATGCTAGTCATTATATACAGTAGCTTCCATTTGTCATTAAGTATAGTGATATATTGATCTCCAGAAAAGTAGAATCCAGTTGAGTAATTCACTAAGGAAGGTTTATTCAAAAGTAAATTGATTTTCATATCCCAGTCACTGCAATAAGGTGAGATATGTATACAGTTTGTACAGTTGTAAATGAAAAGTGGAAATTTGAGCTATTTAGTGGAATACTGTATTCAATGTAGAATAATCTAAGTGGGAGTGAATGGATTAAGAAAAATTGGAACACATCTCACATGATAAATTTAAGCTAAGGCCAGTAAGTGGCCACAGGGTCATTGTAGGAAATTAGTTTCAGAGGGAATCTACAGTTCCATAGCGTATCTTGCCATACAGAGTGAATTGTAATATAAAGGGCTATTTTGGCTTAACTTTTGGAGCATTTGAAACATAAATTGAAACTTACATTAAGATATACAATTTTTCAAAATTAGACAGCTAATTTGTTTTTGACCAGAACTAGAAAATAATGTAAGCCGTATGACCATAGATATGTAAAATGGAAAATTACAGGAAATGAACATTGCATATCCCACGTAAACTGGGATTTGTAGAAGGAAACTATATAATGAAAACATGAAGACAGTCATTACTTGGTACAATTTTGACTAAAGAATGTGGGTCACAGACTTGTTACTAGTGACTGATAAAATAACTAAATTTTTATTAAAGCTTTTGTCAGTACCTGCACTGGTATTGATACAAGTTATAAATTTAATAGGAAGAAAAATAAATTCATAATCTTGAATACTTAATACCATAAAGTATATATATGTATAGTGCCATTTGTCTTTAGATGCAATCTAATTGTAACAGTTTATTTCATGTCTTATTTAGAAACCAGTAGGGTATTAACAGATCAAAATGAAACCATGAATTATGTAAAGGTAACATTATAAGATTCTTTGTTAAGCCAAATCTATTATATCCAGCTCTCACTGTTCTTGTACACCATGATCTTTTATGACACCCATAATTTATGGTATTGTATAATTTTTTCTTCTCACAGGTAAATTAATAGCTGTTTTTTTTATCTGAGTCGTGATGTATGTTAAGTTGGTAATTTAGTGCCAGAGTGATGTTAAAGTACCAGTTAGGTTCTAAACTTATATGAGAAAGGAAGTGATTCTCACTACTGTTTTGATTATGACTTTGATTTGAAACCGTATGTGAACAAACTTACCTTATATAAAAGTTCTATTTTTGTATTCAAGAAAGGAATTGATACCAGTTCTGTACGTTTAAATTAGATAAATGAAAATCGATCTAAATTAAGTGACTTTATACAGTACTTTGAATATTTTTATTCTAAATTGTGTGTAATAATTAGACATCATGGTAGGTACTCATTCATTGTGAAAGTAGAAGAAGGTATGTTTATTGTTATAATGTACCCTGGAATTCTTTTGTTTCAAGAAGTATTGATTGATAGTCTGTTACATAAACAAAAGAAATCTCTCTGTAGATGTTTTAAATGTGAGACAAACTAATGTAAACATGTATAGTAGAGGAAACAGGGTGGTGTAAAAAATGAAGAAGAAAAGGAGCAAGTGTAAGGGATCCCTGTGGAAAATGCCAAGATAGGATTACACAGTAATCTGATACTGTCTTTGGAGTTCTCCGTAAATGGTTTCTTGATAGAAGTCATTGTACATTCCACCAAATTATGTAAGAATGGAAATTTTATTTCATTTATTATAGATATTACATTACATCACAAGAAAATTTGAAAGATTAAGAAAAGTTGTTAAAAGAAGAAATAGTTATTGAATTAAGTCTCAGGGAGGCATGGAATTGTGAAAATTTGCCAGAAAGACTGAGGTAAGTTGGTCATGTGATTAAGGTTCTTATTTGACATGAAGAGCTTGTCTTGAGGTCAATTGGAAATTGTTGCAGCTCTGTGAAGATATTAGTGAAAACAGAAAGTTGTCAAACCACAGGGCTGGAGGGTTTCATACGAAATATAAGTCAAGTTAATGGCTCAAAAGGCATAATAGAAATTTTGATAGAGGGAGCTTAGTTATTTTGTATTTGTGAATAAATAGTAATTTTTTAATGGCCTACTTTTCAGGTTAGAAGTCATTATGTACATATGTAAAAACTGACAATAGTTGACTATATTTTTATGAGTGTATTTATTGTTAATATTTACAATAAAAGAAAGAAAAGTATATGTTGTAACAATAACCTTCATCTCTTATAAAAAAAAAAGTAGCCACCAAAAGTTCAGGTGACTCTAAAATACAAACCAATACTTTTAATTATTAAAAGCCTGTTACCTCAATATTTCAGTGTAGTTAGACTATAAATTCACACAAGACAGCAGTTTTGCTTTCATGAGGGCAAGAATTGCCACCGAGGGATGGTGTGTCCCTTGCTTCTTGACTCTTTCATCAGTGTCGAGCTTTGTTTTGCATGGTTATTTAGCCTGTTGTGCTCATTAACACAACTTGACCTTTTCCTTGAATATATTTTTATTGATCACATCCATTATAATCAACCAGATACAGTTTCTGATTCTTGCTGCTTGCACCAGACCACTCCATGTCTATTTTGTGCCATATCAGTTTTATAAATAGCCCAGTTTATTTGTTTGTATAGCCTATTTCTATTTGCCATGGGCCTAATTATGTAAATTTTGATTGAGAGTATTATTTATGTAGTTCATGACAGTTTTTTTTTTTGTTGCACCTTTTCTGTAGGATCATCTTGTCTCCTTAGTAACTGAACATGTAAATTTATGTCATCATTTGTGCTTTATCTTCATAAAATTAGATGTGTATGAAGAAGTCACAGTGTAACACAAGTAACATATGCATAGGAATTTAATAAGTACACACTATGAAGCTCAAGAGACAAGAATTTCCTGTTGTACAAAGTATTGGATTCCTCCTTAAAAAGAGGATGGGCTTCATCTTAATTTAGCACATGGAAATTTGATGGTTTTGGCTACTGAAGAGTTTGGGAAGTGCATTCAGGTTACCTGTAAAGTTGTCAGTTGGTCGGATTATGTCTCTTAATTACTCATAATTAAAGTCCTACCAAATTGTGACAAATGACAAAAATACCAATTGGAGTGGAATTTGAAGAGCTGAATTGCAACTACAGCACACTCATCAGTCATATGTATCCACATTCTAGGTATTCAAATATCCCCGGAAATTGACTTTTTTTGGCTAATTGACAAAAGAAGATCAGTAGTAGCGTGGTGCATGTGTCACCTGGAGCCTAGGTATCAGTCAGTGACATGCCCCATTTTTCCTTTTTGTAGAGCTCTTTGCAGCAGAGCAGAATCCCCTAGACTTTCTTTTTCTACAGATTGCTGGTATTTGTCATTATTCCTAAGTCATTAATTCATTCATACTGCCCATATTTCACTTTGCTCACAACTTTTCATTCCTTTTTTTCACTTTCATAAATGATAAAATATGAATTTGCACCTTAGCAGATAGTTATTCTATTTGGACCATTGTTTTCTAGATTACTTGCCTCTCAGTGTCAGTTGCTAATTGAAAGTAATTCTGCTTATATTTTTCTGAGAGAAGGACTTTGCTTCTGTTGATGATTGATCATATGTATTTTAGGTTGTTATTGTACATAATTTTATGTATAGTACCAGATTGGTGTTGTAATGTACTGTAGATTTAGTGCTTACCACTAATGAGCAGTTAACTAACAACTTTGTTGAAGTTGGTTTGAAATCCTGTTATCCGACTAATGCAGATATATTTGGCTGTATTGTGAATGAATTGTAAGTTGGACTGTACTTCATACTGTATTTTTTATATTTTTCTACTTTGGTAATAGTGTCTTTAATTTTTTCACTTTACATTATTTTATAGGTGAGTTCATCTTCTTGTGTCAGTGAGTAAATAATTGTGTATTGCTGTGTTTGTATTTTATGACCTATCTGTTTGCCTCAGTTACTGTTATGGTAAACCTGGTAGGGGGATAGTGCCATCAGTGTACCTCATGCAGTGCACTGTAGGCATTACTTAAGGTTCTTTGCAGCATCCCTTCAGCCCCTAACTGCACCCCCACATATTCTTTTTACTGTACCTCCATTCATATTCTCTTTCTTCCTTCTTACTTTCAACCTTCATCTAACAGTTGTTTCATAGTGCAACAGTGGGATTTTTATTCCTGTTACACCTTTAAAATCTTTTACTCTCAGTTTCCCTTTCAGTGCTGAATGACCTCATAAGTCCCAGTGCTTGGACTTTTGGCTTAAATTCTATACTGTATTCCAAATTCCTATATTCCAGCTATGATAAATGTAATTTTTTAGATTTGCTTTTTTTCATACTTTATCCTCATCCCTTATAACCATATTTTTGGAATTTTTTTTTATATTACGCTACCGTTGCATATATTATGTATGGTAGCAGTTTTTCTACTTTGTGATACTGGTATTATACATACCTTATGGTGTGCAAAATGTGCATTTTTTTTATTAACTAAACTTTCTTAATTTTGCAGTATAATATGTCTCGGCGAATGCAGAAGTGTTAGGTGGGCCTTGTTATGCATCATGAGAGCTCTAGATAAGGAACCTCCCCCCTCCATCTTGTGTCATATCTGCTAAGAACAGGTATGCTGTCTTAACCTCACTGTGACTGGCCATCCACCGAGTGGTTGCTCCTCATGAGGATACATACAGGATGATGAGATGGGCCTAGAGTGCTGTGGCAGACATGCCCCTTTTCTCTTCTTTGAATCTTCAGCCAGCCTCCAGATCAGAAGCAGCATCCTTCTTAGCAGGCTGCAGAGGTTACAGGCTGCAGAAATGTGGTTTTGGAGAAGGTTGCTGAAAATATCATGGACAGAAGGGAAAACTAATGAAGTATTAGAGAGAGTAGGCACTGTGAGAGAACTTTTGGCTTCAGTGAGAGGTAGACAAATGCGGTTTGTGGGTCACATAGTGAGAAAACAAGAATTAGAACATCTTTCTCTCACTGGTAAAATCAATGGAAGGAGGCCGACAGGAAGACCTAGACAAAAATATATGGATGGATTGGTGAGAATGACTGGAGGAAGAATGTCTGCAGCTCAGTTGCTGCAGAGAGCCAGAAATAGAGAGGAGTGGCGAGCCATGATCGCCGACGTCCTTGGGGATATGGCACTTGGATAATGATGATGAGGGGTAAAGAAGTGCTCATTTTTAGACCATTTTGCAGCCTGGTTCTTCATAGGTCATCCCATCTGCCATCCGAGCCAGTTTGCCCATTCATTGCCTGCTGTGCTTACTGCACCACAGACAGATTGTAGATGGAAGCAGAGAGGAAGTGGGGCAAGGTGAAGCAAACAAGTATGCCCCTGCAGGGAAGGGCTTAAGTGCTGACTACTAAGGGGTTTCAAGCTGTGTATATCTCATCATCATCAAATGAGGTCTGCTCTCCGGTCACCTCCAGATGAAGCTATGAACTAATGATGAATCTATGAAGTACAGTGTAGATGAAACAATGAACTATAGCTGAAACAATGAACTATAGATGAAACTATGAACAGCAGATGAAACTACGAACTATAGATGAAACTATGAACAACAGATGAAACTCTGAAGTATAGATGAAACTATGAACTACAGATAAAATTATGAATTCTAGATGAAACCACGAACTACATATGAAGCTATGAACTATAGACAAACCATACTAAGCATAGATTCCGATTAGTAAGCCTGAGAGGGTGTAACAGAACACTGATAGAACAATTTTACACTTAATTCGGACATTATAATGGAAAAATGTTTGAATATAAACAATGAATTTGATTTTCTGTCAAAAATATTTTCTGCAAGATATATAAAAATAACTGGAAATTAAATAAAAATAATTGTTTTGAGTTATTACTGTAAAAGTAAGACTGTCAAGGGAAAGACTAATTTGAGAGTAAGAAATACTTTGAGGAAAAGGGATAATTCTTTTATATGAATTCGGTTGTTTGACATATTTATGACAATACAATTCAAGTACTGAAGGAACAAAAAGTAAATTATTATTATTATTTTTTTTTGGTCTATCACAATCATCCTATTCGACTGGGTGGTTTTTATAGTGTGGGGTTCCGCGTTGCATCCTGCCCCCTTAGCACACACTTCTGCACGAGTCCTGGAGCTACTTCGGCATCTAGTTTTTCCAGGTTCCTTTCCAGGGATCTTGGGATCGTGCCTAGTGTGCCTATGATTATGGGTACAATTTCCACTGACATATCCCATATCCTTATTATTTCTATTTTCAGGTTTCAATATTTATCAATTTTTTCTCCTTTCTCATCTACTCTGGTGTCCCATGGTATTGCCACACCAATGAGTGATGCTTTCTTCTTGACTTTGTCAATCAACGTCACGTCTGGTCTATTGGCACTTATCACCATATCTGGTCTGGTACCATAGTCCCAGAGGATCTTTGCCTGATCGTTCTATCACTCCCCCAGGTTGGTGTTCGTACCACTTATTACTGCAAGCTAGCTGGTGCTTCTTGCACAGGCTCCAGTTGAGGGCTCTTGCTACTGAATCATGCCTCTTTTTATACTGGTTCTGTGCAAGTGCCCGACATTCGCGTGCTATGTGGTTTATGGTCTTGTCTTTCACAATGCACTTCCTGCATATGGGTGAGATGTTATTTCCATCTATTGGTCTTTGGACATATCTAGTTCTTAGGGCCTGATCTTGTGCTACTGTTAGCATTCCTTCTGTTTCCTTCTTGAGTTCTCCCCTCTGTAGCCATTGCCTTGTTTCATTGGTGGCCAGTTCTTTTGTCTGTCTCATGTACTGTACGTGCATTGATTTGTTGTGCCATTCCTCTGTTCTGTTTTTCATTCTCCTGTCTCTGTATATTTCTGGGTCTTTGTCTACTTTTATAAGTCCTTCTTCCAATGCACTCCTTAGCCACTCGTCTTCATTGGTTTTCAGATATTGCCCCAGTGCTCTGCTCTCAATGTTTGATGCAGTTCTCTATGCTTAGTAGACCTCTCCCTCCTTCCTTTTGTGTTATGTATAGCCTATCTGTATTTGCTCTTGGGTGTAGTGCTTTGTGCATTGTCATGTGTTTTCTAGTTTTTTGGTTTATGCTGTGGAGTTCAGCCTTTGTCCACTCCACTACTCTGGTGCTGTATCTGATTACTGGTACTGCCCATGTGTTTACGGCTTTCGTCATGTTTCCGGCGTTGAGTTTTGACTTGAGTATCGCCTTAAGTCTGTGGGTATTTTCTTTCCTGATCATGTCCTTCACCTCTTGGTGTTTTATATTATCTCCTATTATTCCCAGATATTTGTATCCTGCCTCATTTATGTGTTTGATGCTATTCCTGTCCGGTAGCTTTATCCCAAATATCCCAGAAGAACTTTAATAAAAGTAGGAAGGCGGCAACCTCTGCCTTGGAGTAAAAACCCACAAGTTAATGCCCCCCCCCAAAAAAAATTTTTTTTAAGTGGGAAGGCAGCAAACTCTGGCATGGAGTATGGCAAGGTGGCAACCTCTGGTGTCGAGTATGGGAAGGTGGCAACCTCTGGCATGGAGTATGGAAAGGCAGCAACCTCGGACGTGGAGTAAAAACTAGTAAGTTATATGCTGCACACCCCCCAAAAAAAACTTAAAGATTTGGGAAGGTGGCAACTCTGGCATGGCGTAAAAACCTGCAAGTTAATGCCCCCTCCGCACAAAATTAAAGAAAGCGGGAAGGCAGCAACCTCTATCATGGAGTAAAAACCTGCAAGCTAATGCCCCTCCAAAAAAAAACTTTTAAAAAAGTGGGAAGGCGGCAACCTCTGGTGTGGAGTAAAAACCCGCAAGTTAATGCCTCCCCTGCAAAAATTAAAGAAAACGGGAAGGCGGCAACCTTTGTCATGGAGTAAAAACCTGCAAGTGAATGCCATCCCCCCCAAAAAATTTTTAAAAGTGGGAAGGCGGTAACCTCTGGTGTGGAGTAGGAAGGCTGCAACTGCTGCCGTGGGATATGGGAAGGCGGTAGCCTCTGGCATGGAGTATGGGAAGGCGGCAAATAAAACTTAAAGAATTGGGAAGGTGGCAACTCTGGCGTGGAGTAAGAACCTGCAAGTTAATACCCCAGCAAAAAAATTATAGAAAGCGGGAAGGCAGCAACCTCTGTCATCGAGTAAAAACCCACAAGGTAATGCCCCACAAAAAAAACAAGTTTGAAAAAATTGGGAAGGCAGCAACCTCTGGTGTGCCGTAAAAACCCGCAAGTTCATGCCCTCAAAAAAAAAAAAAAAATTGGGAAGCGCCAACCTCTGATGAGTGAAAAACCGCAAGTTAATGGCCCCGCCCTCCTCCCCCAATAAAAAAGTGGGAAGGCGGCAATTCTGGCGTCGACTAAAACCCACAAGTTAATGGCCCCCCAAAAAAAAAAAAAACTGGGAAGGCGGCACTGAATGGCTGGAAGTACCCTGGTACTTGGCTTTATGACCTAACTTTCACTAATCAGTCTGCCCATGGTTGGCAGAATATTTGGACACATGAGGACAGAAAAGAAGTGGAGGATATTTTCCAATATGGCATGCGAGTAAGCACATATAACTCACTTCTTGCGTATATGTCAATGTTTGTGTATGTGAGTGCGGTGTAGCGCTTCATTTGTTTATATTCGTTCTAGATCGTCATTTCGTCACTAATCAATGAACATCCAGCTACCGAGACGGGCGTTTACTCAAAGAACTAGGGTCTGGAACAGCTCAATTTGTAGAGAGTCTCATTTAATATTTTAAAAGATTTGATTGACTTCTTTATGTATGCCTAAGTAGCATAAAATAGTCTTTGTTAATTTATAATCTTTGACGGAAAATAAATTTCATTTCTGTAAAATGTAAAATATTCAGTGGATTTCCGTCGACGCTATGTGCAATGATCAGCACTACAGTAGTTCTAATAACATAACTTTATGAGATTCTTTTATTGTGAGTTAACATTTTTTATTGTATATGAATCTGAATATCTCAATAATGATTGTTATATGAATAAAAGGAATAGTCCCGTGAAATCATACTAAAAATTTATCTTTGCAGATTTATTGCGACCAAGGAGCGCACAAGCACCTGAGAATCAGTGTTTGAGTTGATGAACCCAAAACACTGATCGCGGACGCAAAGTCATCCAATTATTGGATAAAACCTAGAGTATTTTAATTTAAAAAGCATGTATTTATGACAGCAGAAGCCATGGAAATCGTAAGTGATCATCAGAACGTGTCTCTCATATCAGATGATCCTGTCACAGCAGTTACCGTGGGAGAGCCCCCTACCAAAAAGAAGCGGATAAGGGTCGACATGAAAACAAAGCTGGAAATTGTCGAAAAATTTGAAGGAGGCCAAAAGACAGCCGCTCTGTCAGAAGAATATGGAATTAGCCAACGGAGGATATACGACTTCTGTGCTGTTGTGAAGAAAATGAGAGCGCAAAAAGACACGGAAAACGATAATGATGAAACCACATCAAAACCGTTGGATCCACCGAAGATGAGACCTAATCTGAGGTAAGTTACCTACCCTGGATTGCTTTCACCAGTGCATACTGAAGTAAAATTTTACCCTTTTACCTTAAACCGGTGGAGCTAACCAAGAGCTTCGCATCTGGTATTACTTTGGAAATGATTTTTCCTATAGTATTTTGGTTGCTCATTAAGAATTTACTGTTGTTTTTGTCGGTCGACTGTAATTAACCAGTAAATAACCTCAGAAGTTGTACACTGGCCATCCTAGAATGTCATTGCTCATGTGCAGTGTTATAGGGGAGCTTTTGGTAAAAAGTGGAGCTTCCTTCACCGGCTGCCCCCTGACTATAAGCAACACGGCCTGCTAGATTAGGTTAGGTTAGGGTATGTTAAGGTAGTATAGTTCCTGTTATAATAGGTTTCCTTAGCCAATCCCTTCTTGAACATATGAGGCGTGCACTGGAATAACCAGGTTTGGGCACACCCCCTCAATTTTCGTTTTTTCGTCCCAAAGTCGGTTTCAGAACATAAACCTTGATGTGGAATGGCACGAAACCTTGTTTGCACACTGTAAACGCGTCCTTAAGCCATTTATAAATAATTTTTTGTAATACTGATATTTTTTGCTTGCAGACTTTTAATACTTATTGTTGCAAGACTGGACTGCTGCTGCATACTTGTACCAAAAGACAATTTTTAACTTACGTGTGACTAGTAGTGTTGAATTATCTCCAACTTGGAATTATTATTAGTGATACCTGCTAGCTACTAGTAGGAGCTACTAGTAACAAAAAAAAAAACACTAACAAACACTTACTGTTAGTATTAAGGAAAATTGATGCACTTACCTGATATTCATTATGACTTTTTGTTGTTTTGACGACTTGGACTCATTTTTTGCTATTAATGCCTACTAGTAGGAACAAGTACCAAGTAACAGTCATACACAAACACCCAAACTGAGCATGTATTATTATACTATGTTGTTTTTTGTACCTGAACAAATTGTTTTAATTGATTTTTTTTGGGGGGGAATAATCTTCTTGCCAATTTCTTACTACTTGCTACTAGTAGCAAGTAGTAGGAAATTTTACCACATTAACTCTCTGGGAAGGAAATGCGTCTAAAACGTTATAACATTACATTTTTGAGTTTGGGGCTCCTTTTATGCACAAATTCACAAAAGTAAATTAATATCTGAATTTGCTACTTGTTGGTGTCACTTAAGACACTTCTAGTAGCTAATGAACATTCCAAAAATTGTATCTGGGCTGCTTAAACCAATTTACTATTACCAACCAACAAACTCTCAATCGGAAAGTTACCTGTCGAGCATATAAGAGGTGAAAAACCATGTTCAAAATGTTTTAAATGCTTCAAAATGCTGTAGCACATTCAGTTTTTGCTACTTTCTAGCTTCTAGTAGCAAAAGCTGTAAAGTCTAATTTTTCTTACTACCCTAGCGTTCAAGTACAGTAAATTTGCAACAATTTTCATATAAATATTTTTGTTCATGACACTTACCTGCCAGATATATATATAGCTGTATTTCTCCGAAATCCGACAGAATTTCAAAACTCGCGGCACACGCAGTGTGTGGCCAGGTGGTTAGTACTCATTCCCGCGCTGGGAGGTGGGAATCGGGAACCATTCCCATTTTCTATTCAGATTTTCTCTGTCGCGTACTGTTAACATCTGTTACAGTACCTCCGCCTCTGGATTTCGTTAACTTGCTTATTCCCACTTAAGTATTCTCTTGACTTTTGGTTTTGATTCTTGGACTGTGGATTGTACACGCTTTTTTCTGGATTGTTGTGGATTTTGCTTTTGACCTCTCTTTAACTATGTCTGGTTCTAGTTCTGCTAGTTTCCGTGTATGTTGTATGAGTGATTGTAAGGTGAGGCTACCGAAAGCCGGTAGACCCTCACTCTGTTTGTTTGAGGTGTAGGGGGCATGTTTGTCTTATAGATGATCGATGTAAGGAGTGTGAACCTTTATCGGATGCGAGCTGGAAGTCGTATGATTCGTATGTTCTGCAAGTTGGGCGTGACAGGGTTAGGAGGTCTTCCTCCAGGGTGTGTGCAAGAGTCAGGTTATTTCCTCTCCTGATATTCCCAACGTAGTTGATGTTGCACCTGTCCCTGTGGTTTTGCCTTCGGGCCCTGATATTGTGTCTGTGGAGGGTTCGGCCCTGGCGCAGATCATGAGTTCTATCCGTGCGCTCGAGAACAAAGTGACTTCGCTCCAAAGTGCTGTGAAGTGTAGTGCTCCCCCCAGTGTTGTGGAGGGGGCGTCAGATCGGCCCCATAATGCTTCTAGGCCTGGACCGCTGTCAGACTCCCAGGACTCAGGGAGAAGGCATGTCGAAAGCCGCAAGAAGGTTACGGGGCTTCCACCGATCTGGCGTCCCTTCGGCAGTTCCTGTTGTCGCTTCCCAGGCTGCCAGAGATCGTGCTTGCGCGCGCATTCTCAAGGACTGCTTTTCGTCCTCCGGCGTCCTCCCGCGCAAGGGGGTGGAATTCTCGTAAGGACTCTCGTCCTCTCAAGAGGAGTCGTGTTCAAGAGGACGCTGCTCGTCAGTCTTCTTCGTCGGCTAGCTATTTTGATGCCTTTCCACCGCAGAAGAAGTCAGGATTTCGTCTGATGAGGATGTTTTGAGCGCCCCAGCCGCTCTATGGAGAGAACTTTCTTGCTCCTGTGAGGAAGAAGAAGGCGTCCCCTCGCCCATCGTCTTCCCATAGGATTGTCTCTCCTCCCAGACAGGATTCTTCGCCTGCTAAGAAGATTTTGTTGGAGATGCAGCGACAGTTGTCTTCTCTTATTGCCGAGAAAGACTCTGCTCGTCGTCGTCGCAAGGACTTGACTTTGCCTGTCAAGAGATCGAGGAAGTCTCCTTCTCCTGCCCGTTCGCCGTCTCCTTCTCCTGTTTCGTCGCCTTGTCGTCCTGTTAGCTCTCTTGCTCCTCGCCGTGACGCGGCTCGTCAACAGGGCGCCCGCGAGCTTCTTCACGTGACGCCTGGCCGCTCTTCAGGACGCTTCTGTTCAGGGCGCCGTCGGGGCGCTCTTCGGCTGGGCGTGACGCCTGACGACGCTCTTCAGGGCGCTCTCAAGTCGCTCCGCTGGGCGTTCCGCCGGTTGCTCTTCAGGACGTTCCGGAGCATTCTGTTTCTTCTGAGAAAGGAGATCCCTTCTTCGGATTGGACCTCAAGGCCTTCGTTCCCCTAAGGTGTTGGGTGACTCGTTTGCTTCTCCGGCTGTGGCGGGAGGTTTCTGCGGTCGGATCCTGCTGAAGTCGAGCTCGTCTGCTTCCTCTTCTTCGGACTACCAAGTTTTGACCAGCTTGCTTAAGGACTTGTTCGGGGACAAGTTTAAGCCTTCGGCTCCTCTTTCTCCTCCTTCTCAGCTAGCTTCCTCCAAAGCTAGGAGAGCTCCTGGTTTTTTGAAGATGACTTCTTCTTTGGCGACCAAGAGGGCTTTCAAGAAAGTCAACATGTGGATGGAGGAACGGAAGTCCCATGGCAAGACCTCTTTCGCTGTGCCTCCGTCTAAGCTTTCAGGCAAGGCTGGTATGTGGTATGAGACGGGAGAAGATCTCAGCCCTAGAGTTCCTTCCTCTTCTCAAGGGGATTTTACCAGTCTTGTCGACGCCTCCCGTAGGTCTCATCTGCCTACTGCTAAGGTTTCTTGGACCTTGTCAGAGACCGACCACCATCTCAAGGTCTCTTCCGCACCATGGAAGTGTTTAATTTCTTGGACTGGTGCTTGGGAGCCTTGGATCGTAAGCTCAAGCTCGGACTCTATTACTTTGGGAGCTCTAGTGTCCTTAACTGTATGGACAAGGCAGTTAGGGATGGATCTGAAGAGCTGGCGTCTCACTTTAGTACGGGCCTCTTAAAGAAGAGGGCCTTGTTTTGTGACTTCACTGCTAAGTCTGTCTCCCCTTCGCAAAAGGCAGAATTATTGTTCGCTCCCTTGTCCAACCATCTGTTTCCCCAGTCCTTGATTCGGGACATTTCCGCTAGTCTTAAGGAGAAGGCCACGCAAGACCTGTTGGCTCATTCTTCTCGACGTCCTCCAGCTCCTTCTTCTTCTTCGTCTGCTTCAGTGTTGTCATCCAGGAAGAAGAAGCCCTTTCGTGGAGGAACTTCTTCCTCTAGATCGTCTCCATGAGGAAGAGGTTTTACCAGAGGAGCGGCCCTCTAAACCTAGGGAAAAAGTGACTTCTGTCACCTCCAGACACCTGTAGGAGCCAGGCTTTTTTTTTTTCGGAAGCCTGGAGAACTCGAGGGGCGGACGCATGGTCTCTAACTGTCTTAGAGAAAGGTTACAAGATCCCCTTTCTCATGTTTCCACCCCTTTGCACGTCGCCCAGGGATCTGTCGCCGTCTTACCACCGAGAGAAGCAACAGATTCTTTTGGACCTCCTGGAGCAGTTGTTGGAAAAAAGAGCCGTGGAACAAGTTCTGAAGTTGGATTCTCCGGGGTTCTACAACAGGCTTTTCTTAGTCCCGAAACAGTCGGGAGAGTGGAGACCGGTCCTAGATGTAAGCGTCTTGAATCGTTTTATTTCAAAGGACAGATTCAAGATGGAAACGCCTCAGACGGTTCTAGGAGCCTTAAGACCAGGGGACTGGATGGTCTCTCTGGACTTGCAAGATGCGTACTTCCATGTTCCCATTCATCCTCAATCAAGGAAGTACCTGAGATTTGTGCTGGGGGACGAGTCTTCCAGTTCAGAGCTCTCTGCCGGTTTGTGCACCGCTCCCATGATCTTCACGGTGATCATGAAAAACGTTGAGGTGGCTTCACCTGGCGGGTGTTCGGGTGTCATTCTACCTAGACGACTGGCTCATACTGAGCCTCTTCTCGGAGAAGTGTCTGGAGGACCTGACTTTCACACTGAATTTGTGAAGTCCTTGGGACTTCTTGTGAACCAAGAAAAGTCCCATCTGATCCCGACGCAGTCCATCGTCTATCTGGGGATTCAGATGGATTCAGTGGCTTTTCGAGCTTTTCCATCCCGAGAACGCAACGGCTTTGCTTAAGCAAAGTTTCGTCCTTTCTAGGGAAAGAAACATGCTCGGTGAGGGAATGGATGAGTTTGCTGGGGACCATTTCCTCGCTGGAGAAGTTTGTTTCCCTGGGAAGGCTCCATCTCAGACTCTCCAGTTTTCTTGGCGGAGAACTGGAGGGACAAGGAGAATCTGGAAGAGATTTTGACGATATCTCCTTCTGTCAAGGGTCATCTGATGTGGTGGTGGTTCGACCCCTTGAAGCTTGCAGAAGGGCTTTCTCTTCGCCTTCAGAGCCCCGACCTAGTGTTGTTTTCGGACGCGTCCCAGGGAAGGATGGGGAGCAACACTAGGAGGGGAGGAAGTGTCAGGCACCTGGAGAGGGGAACAGGTGTCCTGGCACATAAACCTCAGGAATTGGGTGCTATCTTTCTGGCTCTTCAATTCTTGAAGCCCAAGTGGCAGGCAGAATTGTCCAGGTCAATTCGGACAATACCACAGCTCTAGCGTGCCTCAAAAAACAGGGGGTACTCGATCTGGATTCCCTGTTTATCTTCGCGAGGGAGATCCTGCTCTGGACTCATGCTCGAAGGGTCACTATTCTCACGAGGTTCATTGCGGGAGTGGAGAATATTCGAGCAGACCTTCTCAGTCGGCAAAATCAGCTGCTACCGACCGAGTGGACTCTTCACAAGGAGGTATGTTTGGAGTTGTGGAGAATTTGGGGACGCCCTCTAGTGGACCTCTTTGCCACGTCCAGGACGGCAAGACTTCCCCCTTTATTGCTCTCCTGTCCTAGACCCAGGAGCGTTAGCCATAGACGCCCTCCTCTGGGACTGGAAAGGACTCGACCTTTACGCTTTCCCTCCCTTCAAGATCCTGGGAGAAGTGATAAGGAAGTTTGCAACGTCAGAAGGAGCAAGGATGACTCTAATAGCCCCTTCTGGCCAGCAGCGGATTGGTTTCCAGAGACCCTGTCCTTCCTAGTGGATTTTCAAGAACGCTTCCATTGAGGGTGGACCTTCTCAAGCAGCCGCATTTCAAGAGGTTCCACCAAAACCTCTCCGCTCTGAGTCTGACTGCGTTCAGACTATCTCAAAGATTGGCCAGAGCAAGAGGCTTTTCGAGATCTGTGGCAAAGGCCATCGCCAATGCCAGGAGACCTTCTTGAATGCGGTCTACCAGTACAAGTGGTCTGTTTTTCAAGATGGTGCAGGAGTAAAGGAGTTTCCTCGTCCACGACCTCTGTACCTCAAATAGCTGACTTCCTTTTTTATCTGAGGCATAAGAATAATCTGGCAGTCTCGACGATTAAGGGCTATAGAAGTATGTTATCGGCAGTTTTTAGACACAGAGGCCTGAACTTGTGCGATAACAAGGATCTTCACGATCTATTAAGATCCTTCGAGACTGTCAAAATTCCTCAACTCAGGACACCTTCTTGGAATCTGGATGTTGTCCTGAAATTTCTTATGTCTAGTGATTTTGAACCTCTGTCTTGGCTTCCCTCAAAAACGTGTGAGGAAAGCTGTCTTCCTAACGGCTCTGGCGACAGCTAAGAGGATCAGTGAAGTGCAGGCTATTAGCAAACATATTGGCTTTAGGGGTCCTAATGCTGTATGCTCCCTAAATCCTTTGTTCTTAGCCAAGAACGAGAATCCTTCAAACCCTTGGCCTAAATCTTTTGAAATCAAAGGTTTGACGGAAATTCTTGGGCAAGAGTCAGAAAGAGTCTTGTGTCCTGTCAGGGCTCTTAAGTTCTACTTAGCCAAGACCAAGAATACTAGAGGCTCATCGGACAATCTGTGGTGTTCGGTGAAGAGACCTGATCTTCCCATGTCCAAGAATGCCTTAGCATTCTTTTTAAGAAGTGTTATTCGAGAGGCTCATTCCTCCTGCTTAGAAGGTGACATGAGACTTCTGAAAGTAAAAGCTCATGAAGTTAGAGCTATCGCGACTTCCATGGCTTTCCGGAAGAATATGTCTCTGAGTGATATTCTTGGTGCTACCTTCTGAGAAGTAATTCAGTGTTCGCTTCAAGATTACTTGCGAGATGTGAAGACGACATTTGAAGACTGCTCTTCGCTGGGACCGTGCGTTTCTGCAGACACTATGTTGGGAGAAGAAGGCAATACTCATCCTATCCTTTAGGGGTTAGGTAGTATTTTTAATCTTGTTGTTGTCTATTTCTGGTTTGTTGGGTGGCCATTGAGGTGGACATCCCAATTTTTAGCCTATGCTAGGTTCTTTTACCTTAGATAGGTCGGTCAGGTGGTTGGTTTTGCTCCTTCTCCCTCTCTGTATGGTAACATGATCTAGTCCTATTGTGGTCACGCCCCCTTGGACAGGTCATCTGGATCTCTCCAGCTTTATAGGTCCCTACCTTGCTGGAGACTCTGGATTAGCAGAAGCAGGCTTGGGTGACAGATAACCTCAAGTCAGCTATGCTAACAGGTAAGGAACCAAGTATCATTCGCCTACATTTATTTGTTTCCTAAATCCTATTCTGTCTCTTCCCACACCTCCTACGGTGGGATTCAGCTATATATATATCTGGCAGGTAAGTGTCATGAACAAAATGATATTTTAATGATAAAATAAGGTTTGTTCATACTTACCTGGCAGATATATATACTTTAGTGCCCTCCCGCCTCCCCTCTTGAGACAGTGGCACTAGAAAATCTGAATAGAAAATGGGAATGGTTCCCGATTCCGCCTCCCAGCGGCGGGAATGAGTACTAACCACCTGGCCACACTGCGTGTGCCATGAGTTTTGAAATTCTGTCGGATTTCGGAGAAATACAGCTATATATATATCTGCCAGGTAAGTATGAACAAACCTTATTTTATCATTAAAATATCATTTTTCTGAGAAACAAAATAATAATGTTGCTATGGCATTTTCTAAATTTTAAAACTTTGAACACGATTTTCTCGCTTTTTTAAAATGTACAAACCTGGTTATTCCAGTGGACGCCTCATATGGCTCCATATTAACTTGCTCATGCACAGAACCATTCCATAACAGGAACATGGCGGTCCAGTCTTTCTCCCATCGTTTCCAAAACTCCACATTCCCAAAGGGTCCTAAAAGTAAAGGAAAAATAAATTTCAAAGGTAATAGTCCGTGCAGAGCTCTTACTTAGAAATACCCTTAAGCCATTGTTGCATTTTGGACTTGAAAATATAATTATCCTACATTTTAATATGTGTTTTTAAGTTTTCTAATAATTGCTTCATTCGCAAGTGAGTTCTTGTAAGAGATAGTGGACCCCACCCTCATATAATAAAATTCAGGAACCACAGTGGGAAAGGTGGGTTTTTGGATGGGAAGAAACACAAAGCTTAATCTCACTGGTAGTTCTCAAGCAGATTAAGGTAAGTGTATGGGATATGTTCTAACAAATATTTTGCACAAGGGCAACAGCCAGGTGGCCTAGGTGAGGTTAATGTGGTCACTTGCAAATGAAACAAACATCATAAACGCTCTAAGCAGATGAAAACACAGGAAAGTGATATTTCAAGTCCAAAATGCATTAGTGGTTTATAGTAAAATTTTACCTATGTTTGAACCATACCCATGAATTGTATTAGTTGTAGTTCAAATGGAAAATTCTAACCTGACTTAGGCTTATTGTCCCAAACCTAATCTAAACATGACCAACTTGCCTTTTGAGTCTTATGTTCTTGTAGAGGTAATAGCTTACTTACAATATTTTAATTTGCCCATTGCATGAATTCTAGGTCCATATTAAGAGTCATTGTCTATATTTGTAAACTGCATTTACTGTAGTTTTTCTTTCCATCTAGGCTATTTCTGTCCACTTCCTTAGATTTCGAAATTGCTTCTTTCCCTTCCCTATAATGATATATTGAATTTGTTTCTGCTCTTGTTTGATAATTCCTGGTTATTTTTATTCATCTGTTTCTTCCAGCATTTTACGTATTTGGTAGTTTATTACTGTATATTCCTTTGTACTCCTCAAAAACATTACGTATTTGGCAAAACAGGAGACAACTACTGGCCCCCTCTATCTCAGTAACTACCTGTTTATGTACAAAATGGGCATTGTGCTTAGTACTAGTCCCTTGGCCTTAGGTATGAATGTAAAAACATAAACAAAAGATTGTATAAATATCATGAAAATATAGAAAAGGCAGTAAATATTCCGGTTGGTGACTGGCAGGAACTAGGCCGCAGTAATTGTCTGCAGTTTTACCTTGCATTCTTCCACTAAGTTATCTTGTTTTCATTTGAGACACCCTTATTTTCATTCTTATTGTATACACTGCTGCATAATTTAGTACCTATAGTATTATTCAGGCTACCCCAGTTTCTGTTCGTTGTAATATCTATTTTTGTTTTGCTTGTATTAAATACACGTACTGTACTGCTTGGAAGACTATTCCTTTCCAGTGCATTTTCCCAATTAACCCATTTTTAATACAGATGACATTAATTAATGTCATCATTACCAAGTCCAGCAATGCCAAGTGATGTTCTCAATAGAAATGTAGAAATGTTAAGGGACAATAGTATTTTTGCTTGTGAAATTATTTGGATGATGTGTTGGGGCAGAGGGATGTTTCGGTTCCATTTACCCTGCTATCAGACAGTACTACCTTGGATAGTATCAGAAGGACTGATTTTTGACATATTCTTTATGGTGAAATTAAGAAGTTCCCAATGCTGCAAGAAATGGGCATGAGAATAGTGTGGTATATGTTCTTAATAAATCTAAGTAAACTTAACACAGGAAGAGAGGAGTACAACCAGAAGTAATTGTAAAATACTGTTGCTCTTCCAACAAATATGCAACAGAACTTTACCCTCGCTTTCGTTTATTTTGAACAAATTTTTATTTTGAATACTTCAACTTTTTATTTCAGACCGTGGGTTGATAGTTTTGTCTTCCATACATCAGATTATGAGGGATATGTAACAAGTCACGAAATGCTTCTTCGGCTTATTCAAGAATTTGAATTGGACACCTATTCTGGATATGTTGTTAAAAAGACGAGGAGGAGTTATGGAAAAGAATTGGGTGAGGGTCTGGCTTGTTTTTCATAAATTATGTACATGAACTACTATATTTCCTTATTGTGCATGCAAGATGATTATATTACATTGTTGCATTGCACTTGTAAAAATTGACTTCAAACGTACTTGAAGGGTATACTGCGTTTTAACTTTGTGTTGTAGATCTTGTTTACAGTGAGTTACTCAGTCTTTATTTTGCTTGTGACCATTTTTTTATTTTTGAAGTTATTTGTGTGAAGTATCTTTTGTGGGAAGCTTTTATTTGGTGTAGGTATGTCATATATGAATCACAAAGTTCTTATATATTTACTAAAGGCATGATGCTTGGTTTGGGCAGATGGCTGAAAAGCTGCTTGAACTAGTAAGGTAGTGGCCATTACTGCATGAGCTATCCCCTCTCCAAGGATATCCCTGTCTTATGTGCTGAAACATTGATAAGCTGGTTTCATACAAAGTAATTGTGCATTTTGAGGGTTCTGCTTTTTTTTTAAATTTTCACCTGGCTCACCCATCTTTGGTGATATTAGAAGAAGTGCTATGATTTATTTTATATCATTGTGAGGAATTAACCTGGAATATGATCAGAATACAAAATAAAGGAATCTTTGAAGTGTTGATATAACCAGTTAGCAAACAGAGTGCTCTATTCCTTAGTGTAATTAACTGCATGGTATAATTTCATGTTTGTATGTATACATTTTTATTTTTGTATGAGTGATTTTTGTGCTCATAATTACATTGTGTGTGGTGGTTATTAATGATTTTTTTTTACTTTTTATTTATTTTCTACAAATGCAGTGATCTGTTTGTGAGTTAACCGTCTTATGAGAAAAGTAAGGGAAATTATAGCACATCTTTATGCTGTTACTTGTTTGATTTTTGTCCCTTCCCTAGCATGTCCATGGTACGAACAGGAATACTGTACTATTAGATATTCCTGTGGTGCAGGATATCTTCCATTCAGTAAAGTCTTGCAGAGGGGATGATTTCATGCAGAAATACATGATTAAGAATTATTCAGTTGGAGAATGACTTATGCAATCTGAGAGAAAGGGCAGCATGTCTAGAAAGTTTTTTGCCCTTTTGAGTTGGATAATTCTGCCCTCACAGTTGTCTGTTCCTTTCTATGTGGGCAAAAAATCCCTGCTAGTGGAGCTGAGCTAAGCCATCTCCATTTAGACTAGTTTACTGTTGTCTTCCACGCCAAAGAAATGATGAGTGACATATTTAGTGTTGGCTCAGTCAGTGGCAGATAGGCTTACACTGGCAGCCTGGAGTGATTGGGACAACTGAAAGTTTATGGAGCTTACAGAGGTGCTGAAACCACCAGTGTCATCGGTTTTGGCGGAAAAGACGTAGTGGTTCTAGTTTGAATCAGCACAACGAATGACTACTAAAGGTTAAAGCCTTCTCATTCACGTACCAGCCTTGGTAAAGCAAGTTTTTATAAGAAGTTTTCACATACCCCAGAGAAACTAGTGTACTCATTGAGAGGGAAACCTAGTTAATTGAAGTCAGAACACAAAGTTTTTGACTCCAATTGTTACCACTGACTGTGACTCCTAATTGTGTGGTACTACCTGCTCTGATTCCAACTCCTCAGTGTATGGTACCACTGAATTAAACTCATCTTTATAATTACAATAGTTATATTTTTAATACAATACTAACAAAGTTTACAACATGCTAGGTATTTCATTACTTCCAACATGAATCGTCAGACTACTTGTAGCACTAAATTGTTTAAGTTTTGGTATAAAGGCTTGGTTTTTTTTAGTCGACGAATACTTCACCCTATACATTACATTCAGGAGTAGTTGGTACATTTTTACAGACTCCAACATGGACTCCAGTAACCCACTATTGCTTCCAACTCAGAATCCATTACTCTTACTCCAAGTCCACCTTGATACCTTGTAAATTTCATGTGTCGGTTACTTGTTTCAACTTGCATTGAAAAGAATAGAAGTTTGTATGCTGCAGAAAATCAATAGTTGTTTTGTTGATATTAGATGTACATGTATGTGTACAACAAAAATGAAATCACAACATCACATTGGGTATAGGATAGCATATACATGTGACAAGAAAGCAGTATACAGTAGTCTCCTGCGGAGTATGTTGATGTGATGAACTTGAGGAAAATGTGGCTTGAGGTTCAGTCCAGTTATTTATTTTCTTCAAATATGGTGGAGTGTGGGGTCAAGTTTAATCTTTGGCAACTTTTAATGAAATAAATTTATCTTGACCGTGAAAATACTTCATTAAGATAAGTGATATTAATTTTAAGTAAAAATATGGAATACATTCACATGCATAGTATTATTGATTGACATTCGAAATATATTGTCCATTCATTCACTGTCATGAAAGTATTGTGGAGTGTAAGAATTATGTTGATGCAGTTTTGGAAACCGTGATGTGGTAGTTTAAATGATGCTTTCAGAATTATTTTTTTATGTATATTGAAGCTGTCACAATTTTGATGTTAGAATAATGGAAAAATAATTCATATTATCAGGTTAACTGGTTGCATTAAACATTCAGAAACATAGATTGTATTATACAGGTACACAGGCAGTCCCTGGGTTACGCTGTTCTGCGTGTACGTCACTTTTCAAATGTATTCATTAAAAAATTGGTTCCGGGTTACAGTGGATGTTCTGACGCTACGTTGTCGTCTTATGACGGAACATAACAGTTAAAGTAAATACAGCTACAATATAAAGTCGAAATTACAAAGCTATAGTTTCTAACTAGTTTGGCAGCTAAAATCTGAAAATTCGCAGTAGAGATTCTTTTGCATTGGTGTAGGTAGATAGTCCAGCCCACTTTCGGGAAAGAGAGGAACAACTCAGCAAAACACTTCAATTTGTTTCTGACGACAAGGTTGTTAGCTCTCAGCTAAATTTGGATTTCGTTAACGGTGTTGATTGAGATCAATTTGGTGAAGTATATTTACTTGGTAGCCTTTCGGCAATTATTTAGGGTTAGGGTTTTTTCTTAAGACCTTAGTTCTTTCAGTGTTTGACAAGTTTTTCCTTACTTTGACTTTTGGTTGCTGACTTGTCTGACGATGTCTGACGCAAGTATGTCTTCGACTCGTTATTGCAGCAAAGGCTGCAATACAAGGTTAGCTTCAGCGAAATATGCCTCACATACAATTTGCACTGATTGCAGAGGTCAAGTTTGTTATTTAACTTTAACGTGTGAGGAATGCAGAGATTGGGACCCTAAACAATGGAAAACTTTAAGTTCTAATCTATCTAAGTTAGAGGGGAGAAAGGCATCTATTAGGAATGACAATAAGACCACAGTTAGCCAGGATTCTGATAAGTCTTCTGTCAATATCGATGTACCTATTATTTCTGCTTCTGTATTATCCCCTATTCCCAGTTCTCTAGCTGTACCGCCTGATCCTTTACCCAGCTCCCAACCTTCCGACCCCAATGCCATTGCTAACCTAGAGTCAAGATTTGACTGTAAGTTTGAGTAATTGTGAATTCTATGGCCCAGTTGGGGTCTTCGGTTCGTGCCCTAATGGATCAAGTTAATAAAGGTGGTGCTATCAGTGCAAGTGAAGTGTTAGTGGAGGAGCTGGCTGTCCGTCCTGCTGACTCTCCTAGGCATAGGTCCCTGGCACACTCCCCTGAACCTGGGAGAAGCCACACCAGAGGCCCAAGGGAGGTTGGTGGGGTCTGCCCACGGGTAGTTGGCCCCTCAGTTGCTCCTGTTGCAAAGTCCCAGGGCGTAACAGACAGTCATTGGAAAGGTGTCTTTTTGGAGGTGCATCATCTTTCTTCAAGTTCGAAGGCATCTAGCCCTGATGTCAGGCGCCAATGGTGCATGAGTGATAAATCTAGGCCATTGAAAAGGCCAGCAATGGATGTATCCTGCACCTCTCAGAGATTGATCATCTACTTTGAAACCTCTTCAAGGTGTTTGAAGTAATAAGTTTCTTGGATTGGCACGAAAAATACAGGACTGTTCGTCTCTCCCTGAGAACTTCGTCTCGGACGCTCTGGGTGTTCTCTCTTGCTCCGATAAAGGTGTTAGAGATAGTTCTAGGGAGCTAGCCTCTCTTTTTACATTGGGTGTTTTAAAAAAGAGAGAGTTATGGTGTTCATATACCACCAAAGGAATGACTACATCACAGAAGTCTGCTCTCCTTTTTTCTCGCTTGGTGAAGGATTTTCTGTTCCCACAGTCGACAGTTAATGACATTGTTTCTCATCTACACAAAAAATCGACACAGGACCTTCTATCTCAGTCAGCAAGACGTCCTAAGGACCCTCCTTTGTTTAGTGGGAAGTTGGCCTCTCCTCTACAGCCTCATCCCTCTCGTGGGGGGAGAGCAAGATCTTCCAGACCACATTCCAATGTTCGCATTATGTCGTGAACAGTTAAGAAGTCTGCATCGAGACCCTCATCAAGAAAATGAAGGCCTAGTCCTTTGTGCTCCAGTGGGTGCCAGACTCCAACTATTCTGGGAAAAATGGAATGAAATGGGAGCGGAACAATGGATCATACAAGTCCTCAAGGAGGGCTAAGCTATCCTTTTCAGGGAAAAACCGCCTTTAGTCAAAAAGCCTATTGTCTTGACCACCTACTCCTTAGGCTCAAAGAGGCTCGCGGCCCTCTCGGAGGAAGCTTCCGCCCTTCTCAACAGGAAGGCTGTAGAGATAGTCAAGGATGTAGATTCAGAGGGATTCCACAGTCGCCTCTTTGTGGTTCCCAAATCATCGGGAGGATGGAGACCGGTCCTGGACGTAAGTACGCTGAATGTCTCCGTTCAGAAGACATAGTTCAAAATGGAAACCAGTCATTCCATTCTTGCATCCATTCGTCAAGGAGACTGTCTGGTCTCGATAGATATGCAGGATGCGTACTTTCACATCCCTGTTCATCCGGATTCGAGGAAGTACCTCAGATTCATTTTCCAGGACCGAGTCTTCCAGTTTTGAGCGCTATGTTTCGGGTTATTGACAGCCCCTCAAGTTTTTACTCGCGTTCTCGCTTTCCTGGCAGGGTGGCTCCATCTCAGGGGCATCAACATCGCACTCTACCTAGACGATTGGCTCCTTCTCTCCCTGACGAAGGATCAGTGCAAGGAGGACCTTCGCAAGACCCATTGCCTAGTCAACAATCTAGGTTTGCTCATCAACCATCAGAAATCCCAACTGGCTCCTTCTCAGGAGATAGTTTTTTTTGGCGATGACGCTGAACTGTAGCTTTCGGGCTTTTCCATTCTCCAAGAGAGTGGAATCCTGTCTGAAAACCGTAGACGAGTTTCTCTCTCTCCAGACTTGCTCTGCCAACAGATGGATGAGTCTCCTAGAAACTCTAGCCTCCATAGAACAATTTGTATCCCTGGGAAGGCTACATATGAGAGTTTTTCAGTTTTTTCTTCGAGACAGCTGGGACAGGAAACGTCACCCAGACTCGTTTGTGTTTCCTGTAACTTCCAAAATAAAGAAGCACATGCTCTGGTGGAAGAGAAGACAGGCTGCTGGAAGGGAAGTCCCTTCTTATCCAGAACCCATGCCTAAGCTTTTATGCAGACACATCAGACTTAGGCTGGGGAACTCTCTTAGGAGACAAGGAGGTCTCCATAAATGTGAAAGAGTTAAAGGCAATTATTTGGGATTGCAAGCCTTTGCCTTGGAAGTTTCCGGGAAGACAGTAGCAGTCCATTCGGACAATACCACAGTGCTGTCCTACATAAGCAAGCAAGGGGAACAGATTCCTTCTCCCTTTGCGAGACAGCAAGGGATCTTCTACTTTGGGCAAACCAGAATTGGATGAAATTAGTAACGAGATTCGTCCAAGGCGGACTGAATGTTCTGGCAGACCAGCTAAGCAGGCACGATCAAGTAATTCCCACGGACTGGACTTTAGGTCCACAGGTTTGCCTGGATCTTTGGAGACTGTGGAGAACTCCGACTTTGGGTCTCGTCTTGACTTCTAAAAATCATCGTCTACCTCTTTTTTGTTCGCCAGTTTCAGACCCCTTAGCATGGGCGACTGATGCCATGTTGCAGGAGTGGTCAAACAAAGATCTGTATGCCTTCCCACCATTCGGGATATACGAAAAGTCCTGAACAAGCTCTGGTCACACCAAAATGTGTTGATGACACTAATAGCCCCATTCTGGCCTCTAAGGGAATAGTTCCCGGATCTTCTGGAGATGTTGGTAGACTTTCCAGGGCTTCTACCACAAAAATACAATCTGCTCAGACAACCCCACTTCAGACGTTCCATCTAGGGTTGTCAAATCTAGCACTGACAGGTTACAGACTGTCAAAAAATTACTCAGAGCCAAGGGATTTTCAAAGGCAGTTGTGGACTCTATTGCAAGATGCAGACGCCAGTCATCCGCCAATGTCTATCAGCATAAGTGGTCCATATTCCGCACTTGGTAAAGAAGTAATGGCATCTCGTCTACTAAGATGTCTTTAACGGAAATCGCTGAATTCCTGTTGTATCTGAGGCCCACCAGAGGTTTGTCTCTGTCTACAATTAAAGGTTACAGGTCCATGCTTAGCTTGGTGTTCCAACATAGGGGCCTGGACCTTTCTGCCAACCAGGATATTTCCAGTCTTATTGGATCATTTGATAAGTGTAAGACAAGGGATTCGCAACCAGTATCTTGGAACCTAGATGTGGTTCTAAAATGGCTCTCTAGCCTTGCCTTTGAACCTCTCAATTCCACATCACTTATGAATCTTACAAAGAAGACCCTCTTCCTGGTAGCCTTAGCCACTGCTAAGAGAGTCAGTGAGATACAGGCAATTGACAAAAGAGTCGGATTCGCTCAAGGAGAAGCAGTTTGCTCTTGTATGCTTGAGTTTCTTGTAAAAAACGAGACTCTGTCTAAACCTTGGCCTCGTTCTTTTCGTATAAAGAATTTAGTGGAAGTGCTTGGTTCGGAGGTTGAAGAGAAAGTGCTTTGTCCAGTAAGGACTTTGAAGTTTTACCTGCATAGGACTGAAAGAATAAGGGGACCCTCCAGTAACCTATGGTGTTTGGTCAAAGACCCTTCGCAACCCCTTACGAAGAATGCCCTTTCTTTCTTTCTAAGGGATCTCATTCATGAAGTGCATTCTCAGATTGAAGAAGAACTTCCTATTCTAAAAGTTAGAGCTCACGATATTAGAGCCGTAGCTACATCGTTAGCTTTTGAGGACAATCTCTCCCTCTCTTCCATTCTCCAAATGACTTATTGGAAATGCAAGTCAGTGTTTGCTTCCCATTACTTAAAAGAAGTGGAAACTGTTTTTAATAATTGCAGTACCCTAGGGCCATTATCGGTGGCTGGCATGGTATTGGGGGAGGAAGGGTAGGAAGTGTCCCTTCCAGTCTAATTCTCTTCACCTTGACATAGGTCATTGAGTCTCTGGGGAGTCTGGGGTTACTATGTGCTTGGATAATACCCACCAGTTTTGTGTTTTTTAATGGATGGGTGATGTTGTTTTTAATCTTTGGTGTAGGTAATAAATGTTGTTTGTCTGGCTGTCTTTTTTTGATGGTATTGCACCCAGGGCTGGGGCAAATTTTGTATGCTTTGCTGGTGATTGGAATTGTCCTTCGCTTAAAACTCCCACTTATGTAGCAGGCGACTCTAGGCTATACTGCTGCGCCGCTGCGGTTAAGGTGAGCGCCAACCAGAGGCAGTACCCCCCTGCAACAGCTCTTCTAACGGGTAAGGAAACAACAAGTATTTTCTCAATACTAGCAAATTTTCTGTTCCCAAATTCATTGCATTTACTAATGTTTTGGGGTAGAAGATGTCCATGCATCCCACCTCCTGTCAATGTGGGCATCAGCTATGTAATTACTTGGTAAGTTACTTATATAAAAATGACATTTTTATAATAAAATAAAGTTTATATATACTGTGCTTACCAAGTAATTACAGAATGGAAGCCCACCCTCCTCCCCTCGCAAGGTCACTTAGCCACAAACAAATTGAAGTGCTTTGCTGAGTTTCTTCTCTTTCCCCAAAGTGGGTGGGACTATCTACCTACAAGCACTGCCATGAATTTTCTAGTTTTAGTTGCGGAACTAGTGAGAAACTATAGCTATGTAATTACTTGGTAAGTATATATAAAACTTTATTTTATTATAAAAATGTCATTTTGGAGGTTTTTAGATGCACACCACATCAGAATGCAGGTAAAATACTGTACAGTACAGTACACCCAGAGGATTAAAGGTAAGGCTTTCATCACTTTATTTCTCATTTTTATACATTTTTCTTGCGACAATCTGGGTTATGTAATTTTCCGGGTTACAACGCGGTGTCGGTTTTGGATTTTTTCTGAAATGTATTTGGCCTGGTACATTTTTCCTTTAATCCCTCCTTTCTACATGTTTTTTAAGTGTTTATGAGCATTTGGGGAGAGTATTTAATAATCTGTTACTTTTATATGGTTTTATTTAAGATTTGAGGAACCTGCCAGGAAAGATTCGGTGGCAGGACTCACAGGATGGTGCTCGTCCACAGCTCAAGTGTGATGGGATTCCATTTATTATTATGGGTGCGAGGACTTTAGAGTGTGACTTTGGCCCTGACAGAGAGAAGAAAAGGAGAGCAGAAAGAGCTGCTATGCATGAAAGGATGGTGAGAATGTTTTCTTTCAGAATTGTTTTTCATGTATCATAGGGGAATTGATTTGGATTTATAGAAATAAAAATGTTAAGTGCAAAAAGTTCCAAGATTTATCGTTCGTCCTTTTTATCCAAGGTTTATCATATATACATTTTATCTCAAACAGAAAGATCTTCCTCCTCATGCAAGAAAGCAGAGGCGTCGATTCAAGGCTACTAAGAAGATTGATTGCCGTGCCAAAATTTACATACGTCACATTGTGAAATTTCCAGAATACGAGGTAAACAGTAATTGCTAACATTTATGCTATAAGGACTTGTGTGTCCTTATACTTACTTACACAGTATATTTTCTTTGATTTCAAAGATCTTAAATTTTCAATGCCAGCAACACAGCTAACTAGTGGCTTCCCCCACCCCATTGTTTTTTTGTTTGAAGAGTAACGTCGCAGCTTGTAGTAACAACTGATAACTTTTCATCATTTAACTTCACATTAGTTATGAAAGGTTCAATTTTCAAAGGACAAAGAAAAACTTGATTCTGTTTAGAGTTTTTAATTGAGTGATTGTTCTCAAAACTTCAGTTTACTGACGCTATAAAAGACAGGAGACAGCGGGAAGTAATGGCTGTGCGAATGCAGCATGATTTCAAGAGAAGAGAGGATGTTGAAATAGAGCATCAGTACCTTGTCCAGCTTCCTACTCATCATGATAATCATATCTTAATTGAGGTACTTGATTAAGTGTTAAAAATGACAAGTGAATTTTAGTCCTATAGTGTGTGGAGCAGGTTTGATTTATAGTTACTGAAAATTCTGAATATAAGCATTATACCATATCTTTTCAGTGTAAAAATAATGAGGGTAATATGTATATTAATTTTACTGTGCACTGTAGAAATGTTTCCTTCTTTTAAAAAAATACTTCAGCCTGTACCACTAGTGTCGCCCGTAGACCACCACTTAGCTGCTTACATCCACAAGGTTGTGATTGAAGATCACCTTTACAGTTCAAGGGAAGTGAAGACACTTTTACGTGATTATATGCTTTCCAGTGAAGAACTTTTCAAGGATAAACCCCCTCCTCCAAGAACCAATGGGAGATACTGGCCCACACTAATGCACATCAGGAACCTTATGCTTCTAGCCCTCATGCGTCACAGGTATGAATTTCACAAAATGTTGCTGTGTGTGAACTAGCCCTTGCTATTTTTGTGTATACAAGAACATGCGCCAACTTCGAAGGTTTGTTGAATGCAAAAATATTTAAAGGGCTGTTTGTGAAAGTTATATTATTATCATTATTATTATTTATAATGTTAACTCACTTTTATGGAACAAGTCCAAAAGCCCTTTTATATGACTTGCAGCTTCCACAGCATAGAATGTTAATAGTGAGTATTTTGAACATTATAGGATTAGAAATGTAGTTATTAGAGACATGATTTTGAAGTGAAAGCCCTCTCCTTTATATTGCATGTAATGTGGATTGTTGAAATGGTAGGGAGGGAGGGTGTGAAGAAGGGAGGGCTGATTCACACCACAAGCAAAACTAACTACCTTGGTAATGTATTGATTATGGTGCTTGGAATATGAGCGCTCAAACTAGGTAACATGCATGTTTTGGAGGGTGAGAGAGAGATTTGTGTTAGATAGCCAATCAGCATAGCAGAAAGATCAGTGTTTATAGAGAGAAAGTGGAAAATACCAGTCAACTTTGCCATATCAATAAATTTTTTCGCTATGATTTTATGGTAAAATTAAGTTTAACATGAAGACAAATATAGCTAGGTACATGAGCTTGTCCTTTCAGTTCCATTGCCACTTAATCGTTATTATTTAATGGCTTTTCATCATTATTGTTTAGGCTAATGGCTTTTCATTCCCTAGTTTACATAGCATTGTTATCTTTGTGTGAATAATGCAGATTCATACTCTCTAATAGTGTTACATAGTTTTGACTTTTGGTAAACACTTTCCAAGGTACCAGAGACCCTGAAAGTATTTATAAGGCCTTTGAAGTTATTGGTTCTTATTTTTAACCTTATCAGCTTTCAGTTTTTAAACATCTGACTTACCTGGTAGTTATATATGATTAGATATATATAACTACCAGGTAAGTATGTTCAAAAATTTATTTTATTATGAAAATATCATGTTTAGCTGCTTCAGCTTGCTGAGATTGGTAGCTGTAATGTGACAGATTGAATAGGGAACCCCCATAGGAAGAGATACCAAAGAAGTATACTCAGGACTTCATTTGTATATAGGTAACAGTTCAGGGCAGCATAGCAATAAATGGTTTGTGTTAATGGTGAAAAGAATTGAATTAAAATTTTTTATACTCACTGCTAAATCACTGGAACTATTAAGCACAAAAGCTGATTATTCCTAGAAAACATATGTAAGAGAGCACAGGCAAATCTGTGCTATGCCCTGACAAAATCATGGTTTGGCTGATTTGGAAAAAACAATAGTAGTTCTGTACTGTAGCCCTGTAGTTGGTCTTTAAGGGTATCGGCGGCCTGTAATTTTGGTGATATTGGCTTAAATTCATGAAAATGAGTTATCGTCATATTTCCACAGATCTGGGTCCTGGCCATTGCCATAGCAAGATAATATCCATCATAAGCCTTTTAAATGGTTTAAAGGCCAATTTAAAGGCCACAATCCACGTAGAGAATTAAATGTCTGGTTAGGGGTGGTTTGCTATTTCATTTGCACTCATTCTTCAAGTATTTGTATTTCTTTTCATTGCGTATTCTTTCTATATATTACAATATGTTTTCCTGATAGAGATGGCAACTCTTCCCATGGCTGAATAACGCCAGCCAGTTGTGTGAGAGAGAATTTTATATTTTTTTATGTAATCGTATGTTTGTTATTTTCAGTCGATTGCAACACTTCCTCGGACTTTTGACATCAGTTCTTTATTATATATATTACCAGCATGCCAAAAAGAAGTTTGTTCATGACACTTACCTGCCAGATATATATATAGCTGTATTTCTCCGAAATCCGACAGAATTTCAAAACTTCGCGCACACGCAGTGTGGCCAGGTGGTTAGTACTCATTCCCGCCGCTGGGAGGCGGGAATCAGGAACCATTCCCATTTTCTATTCAGATTTTCTCTGTCGCCGGTACTGTCAACATCTGTTTTCAGTACCTCCCGCCTCTGGATTTCGTTAACTTGTTTTTCCCACTTAAGTATTCTCTTGACTTTTGGTTTTGATTCTTGGACTGTGGATTGGCACACGCTTTTTCTGGATTGTTGTGGATTTTGCTTGCCTTGACCTCTCTTTAACTATGTCTGGTTCTAGTTCTGCTAGTTTCCGTGTATGTTGTATGAGTGATTGTAGGTGAGGCTACCAAAAGTTCGGTAGACCCTCACTCTGTTTGTTTGAGGTGTAGGGGCATGTTTGTCTTATAGATGATCGATGTAAGGAGTGTGAACCTTTATCGGATGCGAGCTGGAAGTCTTATGATTCGTATGTTCGCAAGTTGGAGCTGTGACAGGGTTAGGAGGTCTTCCTCCAGGAGTGTGTGCAAGAGTCAGGTTATTTCCTCTCCTGATAATTCCCAACGTAGTTGATGTTGCACCTGTCCCTGTGGTTTTGCCTTCGGGCCCTGATATTGTGTCTGTGGAGGTTCATGGCCTGGCGCAGATCATGAGTTTATCCGTGCGTTGAGAACAAAGTGTTTCTCTTCCAAAGTGCTGTGAAGTGTAGTGCTCCCCCAGTGTTGTGAGGGGCGTCAGATCGGCCCCACATAATGCTTCTAGGCCTGGACTAAGGCTGTCAGACTCCCAGGACTCAGGGAGAAGGCATGTCGAAAGCCAGTAAGAAGGTTACGGGGCTTCCCACCGATCTTACGTCCCTTCGGCAGTTCCTGTTGTCGCTTCCCAGGCTGCCAGAGATCGTGCTTCGCGCCGCATTCTCAAGGACTTTTTTTCGTCCTCCGAGGCGTCCTCCCCGCGCAAGGGGTGGAATTCTAGGACTCTCGTCCTCTCAAGAGGAGTTGTGTTCAAGAGGACGCTTTTCGTCCAGTCTTCTTCGACTCTGGCTAGCTATTTTGATGCCTTTCCACCGCAGAAGAAGTCTAGGATTTCGTCTGATGAGGATGTTTCGGAGCGCCCCAGCCGCTCTTATGGAGAGAACCTTTCTTGCTCCTGTGAGGAAGAAGAAGGCGTCCCCTCGCCCATCGTCTTCCCATAGGATTGTCTCTCCTCCCAGACAGGATTCTTTTCCTGCTAAGAAGATTTTGTTGGAGATGCAGCGACAGTTGTCTTCTCTTATTGCCGAGAAGACTCTGCTCCTCGGCGACCGCAAGGACTTGACTTTGCCTGTCAAGAGATCAAGGAAGTCTCCTGCTCTTCGCTTTGTCGTCTCTTCTCCTGGAATTTTGGAACCCCTCCGTTCTGGAGGGTTATGGAGCTCTGCTTGCTGGACCCCAGGACGCCTGGTATGCTTCTTCAGGACGCTCACCGCGTCAGGACGCTTCGGGCGCTCTTCGCTTTGGGCGTGACGCTCATTGAAATCCAGACACGCCTCTTCAGGACGCTATCTGGACCAAGACGCTCCTCAGGGCGTTCCTTCGGTTGCTCTTCAGGACGCTTCGGAGGAGCATTCTGTTTCTTCTGAGAGTGGAGATCCCTTCTTTCGATTGGACCTCAAGGCAGTCGTTCCCCTAAAGTGTTGGGTGACTTTTTGCTTCTCCGGCTGTGAAGCGGGAGAGGTTTCTGCCGATTGGATCCTGCGAGTCTCTCGCAGCCTCCCTGCTTCCTCTTCTTCGGACTACCAAGTTTTGACCAGCTTCTTAAGGACTTGTTGGGACAAGTTTAAACCTTCTTTTCGCCTCTTTCTCCTCCTTCTCAGTTTAGCTTCCTCCAAAGCTGAGGAGAGCTCCTGGTTTTTTGAAGATGACTTCTTCTTTGGCGACCAAGAGGGCTTTCAAGAAAGTCAACATGTGGATGGAGGAACGGAAGTCCCATGGCAAGACTTCTTTCGCTGTGCCTCCGTCCAAGCTTTCAGGCAAGGCTGGTATGTGGTATGAGACGGGGAGAAGATCTCAGCCCTAGAGTTCCTTCCTCTTCTCAAGGGGATTTTACCAGTCTTGTCGACGCCTCCGAGAGGTCTCATCTGCCTACTGCTAAGGTTTCTTGGACCTTGTCAGAGACGGACCACCATCTCAAAGGTCTCTTCCGCACCATGGAGGTGTTTAATTTCTTGGACTGGTGCTTGGGAGCCTTGGATCTTAAGATCAGGAGCTCCGGACTCTATTACTTTGGGGAGCTCTCCAGTGTCCTTAACTGTATGGACAAGGCAGTTAGGGATGGATCTGAAGAACTTATTTCTCACTTTGGTACGGGCCTCTTAAAGAAGAGGGCCTTGTTTGTGACTTCACTGCTAAGTCTGTCTCTCGTTAAAAGGGCAGAATTATTGTTCGCCTCCTTGTCCAACCATCTGTTTCCCCAGTCCTTGATTCGGGACATTTCGCTAGTCTTAAGGAGAAGGCCACTCAAGACCTGTTGGCTCATTCTTCCAGCGACGTCCTCCAGCTCCTTCTTCTTCTTCTTCGTCTGCTTCAGTTTTGTCCATCCAGGAAGAAGAAGCCCTTCGTGGAGGAACTTCTTCCTCTAGATCGTCTCCGAGGAAGAGGTTTTCCAGAGGCGGCCCCCTCTAAACCTAGGGAAAAAAAGTGACTTCTGTCACCTCCAGACACCTGTAGGAGCCAGGCTTTTTATTTTGGAAGCCTGGAAAACAAGAGGGGCGGACAGATGGTCTCTAACTGTCTTAGAGAAAGGTTACAAGATCCCCTTTCTCATGTTTCCACCCCTTTGCACGTCGCCCAGGGATCTGTCGCCAGTCTTACCACCAGAGAAGCAACAGATTCTTTTGGACCTCCTGGAGCAGTTGTTAGAAAAAAGAGCCAACAGAACAAGTTCTGGAGTTGGATTCTCCGGGTTCTACAACAGGCTTTTCTTAGTCCCGAAACAGTCGGGAGGAGTGGAGACCAGTCCTAGATGTCCAGCAGACTTGAATCGCTTTATTTCAAAGGACAGATTCAAGATGGAAACGCCTCAGTCTGTTCTAGGAGCCTTAAGACCAGGGGACTGGATGGTCTCTCTGGACTTACAAGATGCTTATTTCCATGTTCCCATTCATCCTCAATCAAGGAAGTAGTTTTGAGGTTTGTGCTGGGGAAGAGTCTTCCAGTTCAGAGCTCTCTGTTTGGTTTGTGCACAGCTCCCATGATCTTCACGGTGATCATGAAAACGTTGCAAGGTGGCTTCATCTGGCGGGTGTTCGGGTGTCATTCTACCTAGACGACTGGCTCATTCGAGCCTCTTCTCAGGGAGAGGTGTCTGGAGGACCTGACTTTCACACTTTGAATTTGACAAAGTCCCTGGGACTTCTTGTGAACAAAGAAAAGTCCCATCTGATCCCGACGCAGTCCATCGTTTATCTGGGGATTCAGATGGATTCAGTGGCTTTTCGAGCTTTTCCATCCCGAGAACGGCAACAGCTTTGCTTAAGAAAAAGTTTCGTCCTTTCTAGGGAAAGAAACATGCTCGGTGAGGGAATGGATGAGTTTGCTGGGGACCATTTCCTCACTGGAGAAGTTTGTTTCCTGGGAAGGCTGCATCTCAGACCTCTCCAGTTTTTCTTGGCGGAGAACTGGAGGGACAAGGAGAATCTGGAAGAGATTTTGACGATATCTCCTTCTGTCAAGGGTCATCTGAGGTGGTGGTTCGACCCTTGAAGCTTTGCAGAAGGGGTTTCTCTCAGCCTTCAGAGCCCCGACCTAGTGTTGTTTTCCAGACGCGTCCAGGGAAGGATGGGGAGCAACACTAGGAGGGGAGGAAGTGTCAGGCACCTGGAGAGGGGAACAGGTGTCCTGGCACATAAATCTCAAAGAATTGGGTGCTATCTTTTCTGGCTCTTCAATTCTTCAAGATCAAGTGGCAGGCAGAATTGTCCAGGTCAATTCGGACAATACCACAGCTCTAGCATACCTCAAAAAACAGGGGGTACTCGATTCTCGTTCCCTGTTTATCCAGCAAAGGGAGATCCTGCTCTGGACTCATGCTCCAGGGTCACGATTCTCACGAGGTTCATTGCGGGAGTGGAGAATATCGAGCAGACCTTCTCAGTCGGCAAAATCAGCTGCTGCCCGACCAGTGGACTCTGAACAAGGAGGTATGTTTAGGAGTTGTGGAGAATTTGGGGACGTCCTCTAGTGGACCTCTTTGCCACGTCCAGGACGGCAAGACTTCCCCTTTATTGCTCTCCTGTCCTAGACCCAGGAGCGTTAGCCATAGACGCCCTCCTCTGGGACTGGAAAGGACTGGACTTTACGCTTTCCCTCCCTTCAAGATCCTGGGAGAAGTGATAAGGAAGTTTGCAACGTCAGAAGGAGCAAGGATGACTCTAATAGCCCCCTTCTGGCCAGCAGCGGATTGGTTTCCAGAGACCCTGTCCTTCCTAGTGGACTTTCCAAGAACGCTTCCATTGAGGGTGGACCTTCTCAAGCAGCCCCATTTCAAGAGGTACCACCAAAAACCTCTCCCGCTCTGAGTCTGACATGTTCAGACTATCTCAAAGCTGGCCAGAGCAAGAGGTTTTTCGAGATCTGTGGCAAAGGCCATCGCCAATGCCAGGAGACCTTCTTCGAGGCGGTCTACCAGTACAAGTGGGTCTGTTTTTAGAAGATGGTGCAGGAGTAAAGGAGTTTCCTCGTCCACGACCTCTGTACCACAAATAGCTGACTTCCTTTTTTATCTGAGGCATAAGAATAAACTGGCAGTCTCTACTATTAAAGGCTATAGAAGTATGTTATCGGCAGTTTTTAGGCACAGAGGCCTGAACTTGTCGCGACAATAACAAGGATCTTCACGATCTATTAAGATCCTTCGAGACTGTCTCAAAATTCCTCAACTCAGGACACCTTCTTGGAATCTGGATGTTGTCCTGAAGTTTCTTATGTCTAGTGATTTTGAACCTCTGTCTTTGGCTTCCCTCAAAAACGTGACAAAGAAAGCTGTCTTCCTAACTGCTCTGGCGACAGCTAAGAGGATCAGTGAAGTGCAGGCTATTAGCAAACATATTGGCTTTAGGGGTCCTAATGCTGTATGCTCCCTAAATCCTTTGTTCTTAGCCAAGAATGAGAACCCTTCAAACCCTTGGCCCAAATCTTTTGAAATCAAAGGTTTGACGGAAATACTTGGGCAAGAGTCAGAAAGAGTCTTGTGTCCTGTCAGGGCTCTTAAGTTCTACTTAGCCAAGACCAAGAATACTAGAGGCTCATCGGACAATCTGTGGTGTTCGGTGAAGAGACCTGATCTTCCCATGTCCAAGAATGCCTTAGCATTCTTTTTGAAGTGTTATTCGAGAGGCTCATTCCTCCTGCTTAGAAGGTGACATGAGACTTTGAAAGTAAAAGCTCATGAAGTTAGAGCTATCGCGACTTCTCATGGCTTCCAAAAGAATATGTCTCTGAGTGATATTCTTGGTGCTACCTTCTGAGAAGTAATTCAGTGTTCGCTTCTCATTACTTCGAGATGTGAAGACGACATTTGAAGACTGCTCTTCGCTGGGACCATACGTTTCCGCAGACACTATGTTGGGAGAAGAAGGCAATACTCATCCTATCCTTTAGGGGTTAGGTAGTATTTTTAATCTTGTTGTTGTTTATTTCTGGTTGTTGGGTGGCCATTGAGGTGGACATCCCAATTTTTAGCCTATGCTAGGTTTTTTACCTTAGATAGGGCGGTCAGGTGGTTGGTCGTTGCTCCTTCTCCCTCTCTGTATGGTAACATGATCTAGTCCTATTGTGGTCACGCCCCTTGGACAGGTCATCTGGATCTCTCCAGCTTTATAGGTCCCTACCTTGCTGGAGACTCTGGAAAAGCAGAAGCAGGCTTGGGTGACAGATAACCTCGAAGTCAGCTATGCTAACAGGTAAGGAACCAAGGCGTCATTCGCCTACATTTATTTGTTTCCTAAATCCTATTCTGTCTCTTCCCACCTCCAATGGTGGGATTCAGCTATATATATATCTGGCAGGTAAGTGTCATGAACAAAATGATATTTTAATGATAAAATAAGGTTTGTTCATACTTACCTGGCAGATATATATACTTTTAGTGCCCTCCCGCCTCCCCTCTTGAGACAGTGGCACTAGAAAATCTGAATAGAAAATGGGAATGGTTCCTGATTCCCGCCTCCCAGCGGCGGGAATGAGTACTAACCACCTGGCCACACTGCGTGTGCCGCGAGTTTTGAAATTCTGTCGGATTTCGGAGAAATACAGCTATATATATATCTGCCAGGTAAGTATGAACAAACCTTATTTTATCATTAAAATATCATTTTAAGTTTGTTGTTAAAGGGAACTGCAAGCTCTGCAATATCAAAACTTATCTGAAGCTAAAAGTATAAACACAGCTAATGTTGTGGCTTCTCACATGTCGCCACCAACCACGTGTGCTGAGGAGATACCAAGATAACTTCCTATTACAAGCTCCCAGTAAAATCTGCTATTCCTTGAACAAATATATCAAGATGATGATGGCACCAGTCAGATTGACTTTGTTTTGAAGTTATCTGATGATGAGGAGGGGGAGGAGGAAGTTAATGAGCATTTTCAAGATGTCAATTGCTGTCCCTGACGTAGCAGGTGATGTCGCTGTTTCATCAGGAGCCAACCTAAGAAGTTTTTTTATTGAGAAGCTATACTAATTGAAAAAGAAGATCTTCTAAGTGTAAGCAATGATGGAGAAATAGTTTCATTACCCTTGAGAGTTCTAAAGACGCTTTTGTTCGATGTATTGATAGGGCAGTGTGACCCAATATAAACTGAAGTTGATAAAAACAGTTTTGATGTTGACTTGAAACTAAAGTGTCAGTGTGAAGTACCGTCTTTTTTTCATTATACCAAAGTGCAATCTAGTCTGTGAAAACAGAACATATCGGTGAAACAACAGCTTCATTTTTATATCAAACATGATAATTGGGGAGGCTTGGCAGCCTGTTTTAATAACACTCGAATTGCCTTAGGTGCCAAACTTTAGCAAACAGCACTTTTACGAACGTTATAAAGAGTATATTGAATGGATTCTTCTGAGCAGACCTTCAAGGAATCCATGAAAGAAGTTGACAGAGCAATATTTGATAATTATGAAAGCATTGGGGTCAAACCAGATGAACATGGTAATTTACCTATCGAGGTGTTATATGATGGCACCTGGATGAAAAGGGGGACATCAACCTCTATTGGCATAGGAGTTTTTAAGAGGCTTACACTGGCTTTGTTCTTGATCAGAAGTTTTCAGTAAGATATGTAATTCCTGCAGTACTTTGAATAATAAACTGAAAACAAATGAAGTAACAAAAGAACAATATGATCAGCTTTATGAAAAACATATACAGTCTGGAGAATGCAAAAAAATTTTGACCAAGCTTCTGGAAATATCTACTATAATAACTGGTGCAAGAGCATTTGGCAAAGATCACTGACAGGAAATTCATATATAAAGTATTTGTTGGTGATGGGGATTCGACAGCTTTTTAAAGGAGTATGTATAGTTTGAATGAGGGCACTGGTCCTTATGGCACTCCATACCCAGTGCTCAAGGAAGAATGCATAAACCATGTTCAGAAGAGGATTGTCTTTTCTTATGGCCTTGAGAAAGAAATATGTTTCGAAATATGTAACAACAACAAACAAAGTTATGTTTAGGAGTCTTGGAGGACTCAACTAAATTGAGTGATAGCACTGGTGATAAAAATTGAAAATATTTTGGTTGTTGCAGTAAGAAATGGAGCTAAAGATCCCACTGACCCTTTAGTTACCATGAAAAAATATAATGGCAATCTTTTTACATCTGACTAGTGGTGATAAAAATCATTTTTTGTTCATGAGACTTACCTGCCAGATATATATATAGCTGTATTCTCCGAAGTCCGACAGAATTTCAAAACTTTGGTACACGCAGTGGCCGGGCAGGTGGTTAGTACCCATTCCGCCGCTGGGAGGCGGGTATCAGAACCATTCCCATTTTCTATTCAGATTTTCTCTGTCGCCAGACTGTCAACACCTGTTGTCAGTTCCTCCGCCATTTGGATTTCGAAATTTGTTGTCACTTAAGTATTTTGGTTGTTTTTTGGTATTCGACTGGATCTGTGACTTGGCATACGCTCTTTGTGGACCGTTTTTTTATTTTGCTTTTGACTTTTCTTATAATTAAGATGTCTTACCTCTAGCTATTGAGTCTGTAGCTTGGGTGAATGTAAGGTGAGGCTATCGAAGACTTTGATAGTTCCTCACACTTTATGTATGATATGTAAGGGTGTTCAATGCTCTATGATAATCGGTAATGAATGTGTGGGATTGTCTGAGGGTGAGTGGAAGAAATATGAAGCCTATATGCTTAAATTGGAGCGTGATAGGCTGAGGAAATCTTCCTCCTAGAGTGCATCCTTAGATGGACAGTCAGGTTTTCTCCTACTAGTAACCCTGTAGTAAATTTTAGTACTAACCCTGTAGTTTGTTGCTGCAGAAGGTAATTCCCTGGCTCTCATGTGGAGTCAATGCGTGCTCTTGAAACTAAAGTGAATGCAATTCAAACGCATAGTGTTAGTGCTAGTGTCCCTAGTGTTGTGGAGGGGGCGTCAGATCAGCCCTATAATGCCTCTAGGCCTGGACCTCTGTCGAACTCCCAGGACCAGGGAGGGGGCATGTCGAAAGCCGCATGAGGGTTACGGGGGCTTCCCACCGATCTGGCGTCCCTTCGGCAGGTCCTGATGACGCTACCCAGGCTGCCAGGGATCGTGCTCAGGCACGCATCCTGAAGGATTGCTTCTCGTCCTCCGACACGTCCTCCCGCCTCGGGGTTGGAGCTCGGTTGGACTCTCGCCCTCTTAAGAGAAGCTTAGAGGAGAGGACGCTTCACGTCCTCTTCCTCTAGACGTTTGTACTCTTCCCCGAAAGTTGCGTGGATATTCCTCTGCAGAAGAGAATAAAGTGTTTTTCGAATGATGACGCTACTCGAGGCAAGGGCTAGAGCTTCTTCCCCTGTGGAAGGAAGTATACGTCTCTCGCCCCTTTCCTTCTCTCAGGTTCAGCCCTTCTCCCGAGAGAGTTGCTTCTCCAACGCGTAAGATTTTGTTGGGTTTGCAACAACAGCTGGATGCTCTCATGAACCTTTCAAGATTCGAATCTGCCTGTTAAGAGGTACAGACTTTCACCTTCGTCTCCTGCTTCGTCTTCCTCGTCTGCTAGATGTTTTGGGGCTTCTCGTCTGTCGTCTAGAGAGAGTGTTTAGTGGCTTCCTATTCGTCTTCCCCGAGTTGAGGTGTTGGCCTTTTCTCTTGTCTCGCGCCAGGAGCGCGTCTTGCTCTTCGTGCGCTTCTCACGCTTCACGCGCGCCTCACCTTGACGCTCGGCGCGCGCCTAGCCATGACGCTTCGCGCGCGCCACACTGGGACTCTCTTCTAGTACTTGCCACGGAGCGTCTCGCGCGTCACGCCATGACGCTCCGCGCTCGCTTCGCCGTATAGCTTCAAGTCTTGTGTTGACGCCGCTCCAGTTGTTCATCATGTCGCACAACTACCCGCTTCAACATCTGATGTCCTTCTTAATTTAGCCAGTACTTGTTTTGCTTCGGCAGTACATATACTAAAATTGGAACGATACAGAGAAGATTAGCATGGCTCTCTGCGCAAGGATGACACGCTAATCGTGAAGCGTTCCCACTTTTTTTTTTTTTTATGTTTACTATAACGCACTCTAGTTCCTTCGACTTCTTCGTTCGCGGAGTTCCCGCTTACGATCGGGCGAATCGGAACTACTTTCACCACTCACTCAAGACCCGCCAGCTGCGGAAGAACATCCTCTTTCGTCACAGCCTTTGTATGAAGAGAAACTTCTTTCGTCTTCTTCTTCCTCTGATTATCAGACTCTGGCTTTTTCTTAAGGATCTGTTTCCTGAGACTTTTCAACCTTCGGCCTCTCTCTCTCCACCTTCGCAGTTGTCTTTGTCTTAAGGAGCGTTTTGAAAAAAATCGGAAATCAAATTTTCTGGGATATTTTATATATGGCATCATACATATCCTGACTATCTTCTCAGAAAGTTTTATTTAAAAGTTCGCCACAGTTAGGAGTTATAAACAAAACAGTAACCTATCATAGTCAAATTACATTTTTCATATAATGTAATGATATTGTCAGTATATCGGTGGTAATTTCCTTTTAGCTATGAAATAATAATATCTAATGCGCTATCTATGGCAACCCTGTGGACCTAGTACGCATCAGCTTAAAGACAGGAATGCTGCAGGGCAGTCAGTGGCAGTCAGTCAGTAGCAGCTCAGAGCTTGACTAAGTAAGACGTCGCTGCCCAACCTGAGCCGTGTTTTGACACTCGCTTCATTTAGCTTCATTTAGCAGAAGTTATATTACTTTGCAGGTCTATTTTTTGGCTTTTCATTATGTCATAAAAACATCAAACTGTGTAACAGCAAGCAAATAAATACACAGAGAAGCAAAAATATCGTTTTTCTCAAAACTAAAGTTATCGACATTCAAACTGCATCTCCTTCATAACGATTGCACCGATCTCAATGATACAAAAAGTAAACGAAAGCTAAATATTTGCCTAACAAAGGGGCTTCCATGGGAAGCAACACGAGACCCGCACACAGAGAGAGAGTTTTTTCCCGAAGGAATGTCACTTCCAGAGAGGTAGCAAGTGACTCCTTTCATCTCCAGACTCCCTTTGCAACCAGGCTTCATTTTGCACAAGCCTGGAAAGAGTGAGGGGCAGACGTTTGGTCCCTCCTACTGTTAGAGAGAGGTTACTTGATTCCCTTCCTGTCTCCTCCTCCTTTGTTTTTTGTTTCCCAACTGCCTTCCTGTCAAACAGAAAATTGTTTGACCTGCTCGAACAGATGTTCGAAAGCGGAGAGCAGTGGAACAGGTCTTGGACTCGGTGTTCCCCGGGATTTTACTACAGATTGTTTCTAGTCCCAAAACTTTCAGTAGGCTGGAGACCCGTCTTGGACGTCAACAGGTCGAACAACTTGGTCCGGAAGGAAAAGTTCAAGATGGAGACCTCGCAGTCAATACTAGGAGCCCTTCATCCCGGGGATTGATGGTATTTTGGATCTCCAAGATACTTATCTTCACGCCCCAATTCATCCACGTTCGATGAAGTATCTCAGGTTGTCTTGGGGACTAGACGTACCAGTTCAGGGCTCTCTGCTTTGGACTCTGCACAACGGCCATACCACGTTGAAAACACTGTTTCTCGTCCGATCAGCGAAGTTAAGCAACGTTGGGTCTGGTCAGTACTTGGATGGGTGACCGCCTGGGAACACCAGATGCTGTTGGCGTCACATTTTGCTCCGAGGGTGTTTACACGTCTCATGAAAAACGTTGCGATGCAGTTGCACCTGTCGCACGTCAGGATCTCACTCTACTTGGACGACTGGTTGATTCGGCGCCGTCGGCGAAGGTATCTGGAGGACCTTCAGTTGACTCTGCAACTCGTGAAGTCCCTGGGACTTCTGGTCTGTGGAGAAGTCGCAGCTGATCCCCTTACTGTCCATTGTGTCTGGGAATTCAGATGTATTCAGCGGCTTTTATAGCGTTTCCGTCGCAAGAACGGCAACTTCTATGTACGAAAAAGTCTCGGCCTTCTTGGAAAAGGAAACATGCTAGGTGAGGGAAGGAATGAGTCTGCTGGGGACCATTTCCTCGCTGGAGAAGTTTGTTTTCTGGGGAGTCTGCATCTCAGGCCTCTTCAGTTCTTTTTGTTGGAGAACTGGCAAAGCAAGGAAGACTTGAAAGAGGAATTGAGAATTCTTCCTTATATAAAAGAGGATCTGTAGTGGTGGCTCGATCCAACGAAATTGCAGAAAGGGATCTCCCTCAAGCTTCTGAACCCCAACCTAGTGTTGTTTTTCCGACGGGTCGTCAACAGGTTGGGGGGCAACACTAGAGGGAGAGGAAGTGTTAGGAACCCGGAGAGAGGAACAGGTGTCCTGGCACATCAACTTCAAAGATTTGGCGGCTATCTTTTAGCTCTCCAATTCTTCGAGGTCCAAGTTTGCAATCGTGTAGTTCTAGCAAACTCGGACAATACTACTTGTTCCTGTTCAGCCTTGCAAGAGAGATTATTCTTTGAGCCTATGCTCGCAACATTTCGATTCTCACAAGTTTTGTTGCAGGGGTCGAAAATGTTCGAGCAGACCTGCTCTGTTGGCGCCATCAACTCCTGCCGAAAGGAATGGACCCTTCATCAGGAGGTTTGCCAAGATTTTTGGAAATTTTGGGGTCGCCATCTTGTGGATATTTTCACGACCTCAAGAACAGCGAGGCTCCTCTATAAAGCTCATCTGTACTCGACCCTGGGGCAGTTGCGATAGATGCTCTTCCTGGGATTGACGGGAATAGATGTTTACGCCTTTTTCCCTGTTCTAAATTCTGGGAGAAGTCATACGCAAGTTCGCGGCCTCACAAGGGACGAGGATGACTCTCATCCCCACGTTTTGGCCTTCGAAACACTGGTTCTCGGAGTTTCTCTTCTGGTTGGTAGACGTTCCGAGGACCCTTCCTATGAGAGCAGACCTGCTCATACAAACCCACTTCACGAGATATCTTTGAATCTCCCGCTCTGAACCTGACTGCTTTCAGACTATCGAAACTTGGTCAGAGCGAAGGGGTTTTTCTGGCCAGGTGGCACGGGCCATCGCTAGAGCCAGAAGTTCTTCATCTAAAGGATATATCTAGCGAAGTGAGCAACCTTCAAAGGTTGGTGTAGAAAGAAGGGCTTTTCCTCTTCCTCTATCACTGTGAGCCAGGTTGCGGATTTTCTCCTTTACTTAAGAGAAAAACTCGATATAGCAGTTCCGACTATCAAGTGTTATCGGAGCATGCTTTCGATTGTATTCAGACACAGAGGATTAGATTTGTCTGACAATAAGGACCTCCACGATCTTCTTGAGCTCTTTCAAGACGTCCAAGGTTCCTCAGCTAATTCCCCTGCTTGGAACTTGGACGTAGTGCTCAAGTTTTTTGATGTTTAGTCCTTTTGAGCCTCTCCACTCTGCATCTCTTAAGGATGTTACTCGAAAACGGCATTCCTCGCTGCTCTGGCGGCGGCGAAGAGAGTGAGAGAAGTTCGAGGCCGTCATGTGGGCTTCAAGGAACACAATGCTGTCTATTCTTTAAGCCCTAAGTTCTTGGCTAAGAATGATAGGTCTTCTAACCCTTGGCCTAGACACTTTGAAATTAAAGGTTTAGCAGACCTTATTGGACAGGAACCTGAGGGAGTTCTATGTCCAGTTAGAGCTCTCAAGTACTACCTTAAAAGAACACAGGACACTCGTGGTCCCTTGGATATTTTATGGTGTTCTGTGAGGCAACCAGTTAAACCTATGTCGAAGAATGCACTGGCATTCTTCATTAGGGACGTCATTAAGGACGCACACTCTAGTTGTGACGACTCCAACTTCAAGTTGTTGAGAGTTAACGCTCACGAGGTGAGGGCAGTTGCTACCTCCATGGCGTTCAAGAAAATATGGTACTCAGTGACATTCTTAGTGCCACATTTTGGCGAAGTCAATTCGGTGTTTGCCTCACACTCTTGGCAAGATGTTTAGGTAGCATACGAAAATTGCTTTTCGCTGGGACCATACATTGCTGCTTCAGCAACCTTGGGGACAGGGGTAACTCTGATCCTATCCCCTTTTTAATTGTGTTTTTATGGTTGTTGGGTCGACTACTGGAGGCAGTCTTCCCAATCCTTTGCAAACTAACGCTTTAGGTGTTGGTTAGGTGGTTAGTAATGCTCTTTTGTCCTCTTTGTATGGTCTATGATCTAGTCACATTGTGGTCACGCCCCGTTGACAGATCATCTAGAAGTCGCCAGCTATATAGGTCACTACCTCGCTGGGGTCTCTAGTAAAGCAGAAGCAGACTAGAGTGACAGTAACCACTCAGTCAGCTACGCTATCAGATAAGGAACCAAAATAATTTTACCAATAATTGGTTTTTTCCTAATTCTTGGCTGTCTCTACCCCCTCCAAAGGTGGTATTCAGCTATATATATATCTGGCAGGTAAGTCTCATGAACAAAATGATATTTTAATGATAAAATAAAGTTTGTTCATACTTACCTGGCAGATATATATATTCATATTGCCCTCCCTCCTCCCCTCAGGAGTCAGTGGCGTTAGAAAATCTGAATAGAAAATGGGAATGGTTCCTGATACCGCCTCCCAGCGGCGGGAATGGGTACTAACCACCTGCCCGGCCACTGCGTGTGCCGCGAAGTTTTGAAATTCTGTCGGACTTTGGAGAATACAGCTATATATACATCTGCCAGGTAAGTATGAACAAACTTTATTTTATCATTAAAATATCATGATCATTCTCAGTGTCCTGTTGGCAAAAATAGCTGGTGTTTTTACAATTGTGATTTGGCAATGAATGTATCTCCCAGGAGTCACAAGAAGATGAAAGTAAAACTCCAACTTACAGAGGAGCAAAAGATCCCAGTTCGCCAAATATTTGAAGAGCTTTCCTCTGATGATTTACTGCAAAGATGTGTGAAAGGTCGTACTCAAAACCTAAATGAATCGTTCAACAGTAAAATATGGGCAAAGTGTCCAAAGGTCAGACTTCATGGGAAGGATACTGTGACCTTTGCTTTTCATGTTGCTGCAACGGAGCATAATATCGGCTATGCAGCAAGTTCATTGCTGCCTTTTATGAGAAAAATGACAGGAGAAAGCCTGAAAGGCCTTCAGATGAAAGAGAAGAGCAGGAAACGAGTGTCTGCTATGCATTCAAGAAAGCAAAAGAAGCAAAGAACATCAAAAGGAGGATATGAAGGAGGAGCTCATTAGCCTCCTAAAAACCTGGCAGAACAAGAGTAGAGTGGCGTTCTATGATAACCCCCAAAAATAATATAAACTATTTTCTTTAAGTGATAAATGTTTTTTTTTTAGAGGGAATAATATCTCTTATAAAAAAAGAGGGGAGCAGGTGTCATGTAGGCTTTTCTAAGAAACTTTATATGCTTCTAAAAGCAAAATAAATGGTTAGCAAAACTTTAACTGCATTTTTCTCAAAACATACTTTTTCTACATTCAAATTCTAAAAACTCCCTTATTTATGAATGGATTTTAAAAATCTAAAAAGCAATTTGAACATAGGTAGTGAGAGAACACATCGACAAATTTATTTTTCTTTTTTCTGGCAAAAAATTTTTTTTACTAAGATTTAATATATAATTTTATGGTATTTTTATTGTATTTTTTTAAAATATTTTTTAAAATAGCAGACATTACATATTAGATTTTTGAGTTTGCTGTTTTATTTGATAGGAACTAAACTTTCTGCTATTACTTTTGTTTTTAAATTGAATGATAAATAAAGAAGGAGATGTACTTAAAAAAAAAAAAAGTTATGTTTAAAAGAAAAATATTTGTTAAAAAAAAGTTTTCATCCAATTCACCTGAAATTTTGTATGCTTATTCGACCCCGCCGATACCCTTAATGACCTTATTGGATATCTTAATGTTACAAAATAATATAATGGTTGGAAATTTGTTGTATTTCATTAATATTCACTATTTGAACAGAAGTACATTACTGTATATCTATTCATTTTTATTACAGAGATAGTTCCTATGATCAGTCAAATCTGGAGAACATGGTGGATCAGTGGCAGCAGGACTGGCCGAATGACTACTTCTTTTTACGCTTTAAACCAGACAGTGATCTAGAGCTTCCATCTGTGGAAACAAATGAAGAAAATATACTTTATGCCATGAATGTTGCTATTGCCAGCCAGTTAGTTGGGGACCGACAAAAATTCCTCTTTGTTCACCAGACAAATTGGCAAAGAGATCTTTTACGGATGTATGGCAATGAAGTGTGTATTTTAGATGCAGCATATCGGTCAGTGAAGCACCCACTTCCATTGTACTTTGTGCTTGTTCCTACGAATGTGAACTTTGTGATTGTTGCATCCTTTATTCTAGAGACAGAAGATAAAGAATCTGTTCGTGAAGCTCTTGAAATACTTTGCAGTTGGAATTTGGAATGGACTCCCAAATATTTTCTTACTGACTTCTCTACTGAAGAAATTGCTGCAGTGGAAACGATATTTTTTGGTAAATAAATTAATTTTTATTTTAATACTTTAGTTAAGTGGAAATATGGATGGAAAAAGCACTTGAATGAGGTCTGGATTTATACTACTGTATTTTGAATGGATCTTCATCAAAAACATAGACAACCTATTGTATATACTGTATTAGTTAGAACTGAAGAAAATTTTTAGCTTTTTTTAACTGTACATAAAAATTTCTGATAGAGAGTAGTTAATTTAGAAAATTAATGTTCTGTACTTGACATCTGAATGACAGCTTACGCCAAAATTTATTGTTTTACATGTACATTTTTGGTACTTGTATTCAGAGGCTTCTGGTAACAAAGCACAAATCTCTTCACTTGCCATTCAGAGGAACTCATCTATATTATTGACATTTTTACATCAGGTGTTCATTTATGGTTTTTGTGTGACATGAGTTCTCTCTTCTCCTCTCCCTTTGGTGTTCTGAACATTTTATTTGAACTTCCATTTGATCTAGGTTTTCATGATATCTTTGTGCTATGATTTTTTTGGCATTTTTATTGTCTTATTGGATGTGGTTTTCAAGGATCATGTACTGGTAGTGATCTATCTTGTTCAGTTATTATTATTATTAATTTAGCTCTCCCACAGCTGGCCATTTTTGGTCGAAGGTAATCCTAAGAAGAGAGAGAGAGTATTTTTTTTAGTTGGGTTGTGAAGTCTCAGTTTCAGACACCAGATATTCTCAATATTTTGATCATCTGGTAGGGCCTTTTTACCTTTAGTATTTTAACTCCAGTACATGGAAATTGTCAGTGCTAATGAGTATACATTAGTCAGTCTTTAATCAGTTATACATTAGTCAGTCTTTAATCAGTTTTTGTTCTTTAATTATAAGTTTTTTACACATTCCATTTTCTGTAGTTGGGGCTATTGTCTTGTTGAAAAACCATGTTTCATTCCACAGCAAACCCATCATTTACATTACCCCTTATTTATGGCCTTCAGAAATCCTTGACACTTCATTCCCTGTTCATTCTCCTAGCCGTAAGCAGGGAAATTAAGTTTGCATCATCCTTTCATATTGCTCAACATACAGAGTAGCATATTACCTTAACCCTTAAACTTAGACATGAAGCCCTATTTACAAAAACGGTCTCCCATATGCCGGCGGGGTTGGGAGAGCTAGCGCTGAAGCGGAAAAAAGTTTTTTCAAAAATCACAGCACGCTTAGTTTTTAAGATTAAGAGTTCATTTTGGCTCCTTTTTTCTCATTGCCTGAAGTTTAGTATGCAACCATCAGAAATGAAAAAAAATATCATTATCATATATAAATATTGGAATATATGACAATTTAAAAAAAAACTCGTATATAATTGTATACAAATCGCTGTAAGCAAAACGGTTAAAGCTAATGAGTTAATTTTTTTAGTTGTAGTGTACACTAAATTGCGATGATTTTGGTATATAACAGATTGTAAAACGATTAAAGCAACACAGAGAAAATATCACAAAATGATGCATGAATTCGTAACGTGGATGTAAAAAAGTTTTTTTCAAAAATTCACCATAAATTGAAATATTGTGCTAGAGACTTTCCAATTGTTTCAAAATGAAGGAAATTGATTGAATATTACTAGACTGTAAGTTTTTTTAGCTTACAATTGCATTTTTTACCATTTCGATCGAAAGTTAAAGTTGACCAAGGTTGATTTTTCTATTTATCGTTATTTATATGAAAATATTTCAAAAATGGTAAAAGCTAAAAGCTAAAAGCATGATTTATTTTTGTTGTATTCTACATGAAATTGCGCACATTTTGATGTATAACACTTTATGTAACGAATAATATAAAACGGCGAAAAAATTATGACAAGGTGACTCAAGAAATGCTAGGATTTTTAGCGGAGTTCGCGTGCGTGGATGGAAGGAAAAAGTTTTTTTCAAAAATTCACCATAAATCGAAATATTGTGCCAGAGACTTTCCGTTGTTGCAAAATGAAGGTAAAGGATTGATTGTTACTAGAATGTAAGAATTTTGGCTTACGATTGCGTTTTTGAGCATTTTCGATAGAGTTAAAGTTGACGAAGGTTGTTTTTTTTCTATTTATCGTTATTTATATGAAAATATTTCAAAAATGGTAAAAGCTAAAAGCATGATTTTTTTTTTTTTTTTTTGTTGTATTCTACATGAAATTGCACACATTTTGATGTATAACACTTTATGTAACGAATAATATAAAATGGCGAAAAAATTACGACAATGTGACTCAAGAAATGCTAGGATTTTTTGCGGAGCGAAGGAAAAAGTTTTTTTCAAAAATTCACCATAAATCGAAATATTGTGCTGGAGACTTTCCGTTTGTTGCAGAATAAAGGTAAATGATTGATTGTTACTAGAATGTAAGAATTTGGCTTACGATTGTGTTTTGCGAGCATTTCGGTCGAGTCAAAATTGACCGAATGTTAAAATTTTGTCAGTTATCGTGATTTAAATGAAAATATTTCAAAACTTTTAAAAGCTAAAAGAATTATTTATTTTTTGTTGTATTCTACATGAAATTGCGCACATTTTGATGTATAACACTTTATGTAACGAATAATATAAAACGCTAAAAATTACAACAAGGTGACTCAAGAAATGCCAGGATTTTCAGCGAAGGAAAAAAGTTTTTTCAAAAATTTACGGATGCCCTCAGGACACCCCGATGCTTCCTAGGGGTCGTAAAAGGCACGGGATGTGGTCCTTGGTCGCCTTCGGTCACACGTGGGCGAACAACACGGCGCTGAGAAGCTGGGTCACTTTGGCTGCTGGGTCCTTCTCCAGCATCCCAGTCTAAAACTCGCCTCACACGCCACTACCGACAGGCAGTATGCGCTTTCACGGTCCTGACGGCTTTGAGACATCTCTGCAAACGTCCTGTTGCAGCACCAATACGCAAACACTCGCCAAAGTTCTGCAAAACACGGATGCGTCAAAAAATCGCTCTCATGACGGTCCGACGCTGATGCTGTCTGGTACGAGAAGGATATAAAACCGCGCATGCGGCGTCTGGGTGACGCTTATAAACAAAACAACAGCTTGATTCGTGAACTCCCAGCATCCCTCAAGGCGCGTGATTTGAAACCTTCCGCAAACTAGGCCTATAATTATTTTTCCGCGAATATTTAAAAAAAGCATTTTTAGTCGACATATGGTACGTCCACTTGACATCCAACAGACAATTTTCATCGACGTATGGTACGTCCATTAGGCGTTTCAGGGTTAATAGCGTGTCCTAGGACCTCATGTGTTTTTCCACTGGCCATGCTTAGGCAGTATTGGTTAAGTACAAAACACCTAGACATTTCCCAAACTCAAGTTCAGGTTGCACAGCTGCAACCAAGCAAAGAATGCTTAGCTGGACTTCTTTCATTGCAGAGAACAATGCCAAAAAGGTTTCCATAAGAGAGAATATCCAACATAAACTTCGGGCTTCATCTGTTACGTGGGAGCTGGAGAATTGTGTCCAGTTCTCTTGTTAAGCAAGGATCCTTATCTAGTTGGTGAGACTGAAGGAGTTTGATCTGACTAATATCCTTAAACCATTCAAGATGACTATGGGTATATGCTCATTCTTCATCAGTTCATTGACCTTCAGGGAAGTACCATCATCTCAAGCAGTCTTCCTCTAGTTGGCTGCCTTTGAGACCAGTTGACAAGGTAAGTATTCTCATCCAATAATTTTCCAAAAGGTAGAGGTAGAAGGTCTGTTATTCACAACAATACAACTCTAGGGGTAGCCAAGACCAAACTCACTGTGCTGTACCTTTTAGAGACAGAGGATAATCTTGTTTGCCTTTGGCAAAACACATCATCTGTTCAGTACCCCAAAACAGCAAGTGTAAGTTAAGTTCAGGGATTTTGCCTTTACATGGTGTCCCAGAAAGTGCTACCAAGACATATGTCTTTGCACTGACTTACTCTACCTTGGAGCCATGCAGTAAGATAATGAATGGCAGAAATGTGCAGGCTAGGGGAAATCAAGCCCTTTCCGTGAGTCATGTTGAGATTTAAGTTGTTTCTGATCTTATAGTGGGAGGCAGTGTACACAACAAGAACTCGGCCTGAAGCATACTTCACTTGAGGGTAAGCAGATTCATTGCTTCATCATCTTAGTCCTCTCTATTTCATGATGACATTCTTTAGGACATGGTCAGTCAGAAATTACTTGCCTCTGCATGGTGCTGAGCTCTGTCATCTGCCCTATTTTTTCTTGTAAGAGTATTCCATGGATTTGAATTTACATGTCTTAATGTCGTTTGCAGAGTTTTGATCTTCCAGATATACCTGTCTTTTCTGTGTAGAACCTTGAGTTCCTTTGATGCTCAAAGTCCCGTGGGTTTTGAGTCAGACCCTCTATTCCAAATCGGATAATTCCAGGATTTTCTGTGGCAGAATATTCTCACGGGTAAATTGCAATTTGGGATAATGTAAATGATGAGTTATCAAAAGTACTATTATTTTTTTCATTACAAACCCTTCATTTACATTAAATGTCCTGCCTCTCAACCAAGCTGGGTTTTTGCAGCTGTAGCCTAGCCTATACAAATGTGAAGATTTTGGCTGCATGAAACCTCAGGATCCATGTGGCTTGAGTGGTGTTGCTATTCAGCTGGCAAACATATTTTCTTTTAAGCTGATAATTAAGTGTTTAGGGTTGTGGAGACGCAAATGTGGAGTAATGTAAGCAATGAGCTTGTATTGAAAAATACTTTTGGTTGTAAAAAATTGTGTATCAAACAAATATTATATCTTTGAACAGCCTTGCATTAATCTCATGGGGTAAAGTGCCTAAAAATAAGTAAATTTTTGTCACAGATATCTGCTGTTAGCAGAAGTTAGGAAAGAAGAGTGGCAATAACTCCTTACACTTTTAACCTCCCCAAGGGAAGTGATGATGTAAATATAATTTGGAAAAGTGGCTCAACATTCCCACTTTACTGTTATTTCCCAAGTGGCTTGGTTCTGTTTATATATTTGTAATTTTTTTTTATAGATTATGAAATTTCTGTATTTTATTTTCTGAAAGGCTACTAATAAAGTTGGTTGCCTGTTAAAATTTTGGGTTTCTGAAATAATGATGATGATCATCTCAGTAGGTGTATATGAGTTGCTGAGTTATCAAGTTTCACTCTGCTGAACTTCGATTGTATATTATTATTCCATTGCCAAACTTTGTTACATACATATCTTGGAAACTGAAGGAATGAGGTCAGATAGATTTCTAGTTCCCCAAACTGTCATGTTTCTTTTGTTGGTGTCTCAGGTGATGGTTTATCGGAAAGCTTTTTTAAACAACTAACCAAATCTGTTCAAGTTAAGGCAAATTAATTTATCTGTGGATGGTCCTGTATAAGAGAGTAAACTGAATCTTGTTGCAAAGCTTTGGCATAAAGATAAAAGCCAGGTTACCTTGCATTTACCTCTAGGTCACCTGCCCATCAACTTCTCTTGCTATGGCACAGGTCTGCTGAATTTAGTACTGTTTAGTTTGAGAGGATGCACTGGTAAGTTTTTAAAAATGTAGGGATTCATACATAATGAATTGGTATGTTCTTTAGCCAACGTACTAGATTTGAAGCTTGCAACACGTGTATTTTTCTTTCAGGTTAATCCTGGAAAAACCCAAAACTGGGAAATTTTTGTTTTGTGGACGTTCACAACAATGGGTTATTATTATTATTGTTGTCATGCCACCACTGCATCAAGTAATATTGTAACCTTGAACACAAGTAACTTCCAGTAAATGTTATAGGAGAGCTATGTTAAAATAAACGCACTTCTTTTAATTACAGCAGCCTTGTTGCAGGTTTGCAATCTCTAAAAAGTCCTCTCTTGTTGTAATCAAAATTTCTTAGCAGAATTTGATCAGTATTTGATTTGCATTTATCTTAACAGCTATGGATTTTTCTTTTATCCTAAACGGGAAGAGTATTTTGTGTACCATAGAATGTTTTCAGCTTGTACCTTTGCTACAGTTCAAAATGTTAATGTCATTTCATGAGCTCTCTTCTTTTGAGTATTAAATTGCATTTTAGGAAAATTTTTCTTTTTCAGATAGTCAGACTAGTGTATACCTCTGTGACTACCAGCGCATGTTGAATTGGGATCGTTGGCTTTCCTCTCCAGTAAACCGTATTTACCAACATAAAGAAAATGTTTTGATGATACTGAAAGAAATTGCGGATTCAGAGACAGAAGAAGAATTTCAAGAGAACCTGATTTATCTCGAGGGTAGTGAATTCTGGCAAAACAATGCTCATTTACGTCGGTGGTTTCAAGAAGAGTGGTTAGTAAACAAAATGGTAAGTATATTTGACTTGTCATCCATGTATCTAAACAACTGACTTAAAATCAAAGCTCTTCATGTATTTGAGCAACTACCCTGTAATTCAAGGCTTTTTATGTTTGACAATAGGCAGCTGAGTGAGAACTCAGAATTGCTTCAACCTTTGGTTCCTGGAGCCAGGTGTGTTTTCACTGTATGGTTTTTCGAATGGTTGATGTGTATATTAGCTTATTATTCATCCTATACAGCATTGCATAGTTAATTTTGATATTTTTTAAAATTTTTCCTGCAATTATTCATTTATTTGTTCATGATGTATTAAAAATGCAATATTATAAATGTTTTTGAGAGCTTGATAAAATTTTTCTTACAGAGGTGGGTCAAACTGTATCGCAGTAAGAGGTTCAATGCCATTAATACCTGCTTTGCTAGGCTGAAACAAGAAGACTTGATATCGCAAAACTTTGAGAATATAGATACCCTTGGTCAATTAATGTATGTGCTGATTAATGGCTTCCTTCCAGAAGCTCACCAAAGGTATGGTTATTGCTAATATCATTGTTCACTTTTCTTTATCAAAACATTCCATTTTCTTTATCATCTATTTTCCTTCTGTTATTAAAAGTTACCATGTAGATGATTTGCTATATATTTCCAGATACACTCACACAGACAGTTTTATAAATCTCTAGAGTTACATATTGTATTAGGTGTTTTTCTTGGTTTTGTTAAGACTGGCTGGAATTGGATTATAAAATTTAGGTCTAAGTGGTGGGACCTATGAGGTCATTCAGTGGTGAAAGGGAAACAGAGCAAAAAAGGTTTGAAAGGTGTAACAGGAAGAAAACCATGCAGTTGCCTTATGAAACAATTGTTATTATTATTATTATTATTACTATCATTCAGAAGATGAAACCTATTCATATGGAACAAGCCCATAGGGCCCATTGACTTGAAATTCAAGCATCCAAAGAATATGGTGTTCATTGGGAAAAAGTAAGAGAAGGGTAAGGGAAATACAAAAGGAAGAGATCCCACTTATTAAAAAAGAAAAAATTAAATTAATAAATAGATAAAAATGTATTAAAATGCAAGGAGAATAGTATTAGGGTAGTAATGCATTGCATGTCTGCTTGAGCTTCTGAAGTTCCAATTGCACAGCATCCTCTGGGAGTCTGTTCCACAGTCCAACGGTGTGAGGAATAAAGGACCTCTGGAACTGAGAAGTTCGGAGAGCCTCGATGGCTCAGTCGGTTACAGCAGCAGCTTCGGACTTCGTAGAGGTCTGTGGCGCGGGTTCAATCCCGCAGCCGACTGATCAGAGAGGCAGACACTTTGCTATCCGTGTAGACATCCCGGGATTATATATGTAATCAACGGATAGGTTTGCTTAAAAAGCAAATGGATGTTACAGACTAAATACACACACAAAACAAAGCCACTACAACACCTTCTAAAAACATAACAAACATCTCACACGTCTCGAACTCTCGCCATACCCGCAATAACTTCTCGCTGCTGGGAAGAAAGGGCGTTGGGTCGGGTATGATACATGAAACATAATGCATCGGGTCTAAGCGATGTCAGGCAGGGCAGCCGAACGAGACCACAGGTCTACCCCAAAGCCAAATCAAAAGTCCTTCAAAAGAAGGCATCGTGCTTACCCCATACAAAAATGGGAATAAAAGCACGTTAAAAAGAAGAAGAAGAAGAAGAGGAACTGAGAAGTTCGATAGCAAGGCACACAAACTGCATATTGGTGCTGCCATTCAGTGAATCTGTTTGCTCTTGGCAGGTAAAGGGGATCAGGGATCAATTGTGAATGTGAAAGATCTCTGTTGAAATACAACTTGCATATGAAAAAGTGACAAACAATACATCCTACTTATGAAAAAGTGACAAACAAGAGACCATCCATCAGTGGTCCAAGTCATGACTGCTACTATTAGGAAACAAACCTAACACCGCAAACTACTCTGTCTAAAAGAGAGAAATCTTTGGCAGAAGCAGACATTCACACCAGAGAACAGTATTCTTGTAAAGGAAGCACAAATGACCTAAAACAGGTTGCATTGGCTTTATCACTGTTATAAATATATGAAGCCTTATGAACGATACCTAACTTTTTTGCGACATTTGCTGAAACTTTCATTAGATGTTTCTCAAAGTTAGTTGTGAATCAAATTGTTCCACCTAGAATAGTTAAAGCTCCAGACTCGTTCAGCAAAGTTCCATCCACCCGAAGGGGAGGATGTGGTGGGAAATCTGCATGAGATCTGCTAATCAGTAGTGTTTTCATTTTACTAGAGTTCAGCCTCATACCCCAGTGACTTCACCATTCACTGATCCGGTCCATGTCCTGGTGAGGCTGAGGGCCCCTTCATTTCTCATAAATGGAGACTTTACTACACCCACAAGTGTTGCATCATTGGCATACTGAACAATTTTGTTTTCCAGCCCAACAACCATATCACTTGTACATGTACACACTAAAAATAACAGTGGACCAAGAACACTACCCTGTGGAACTCCAGACAAAATAGGTCTTGGTTCACTAAAGATCCCGTCCACAGCAACTTGCTGCTGCCTACCTGTAAGGAAACCTTGAAGTAATCCTAAAACATATCACCCACTCTAAGATTCTTAAGTTTATAAATAAGTGCCGTGTGATCTACTAAATCGAATGCAGCACTAAAATCTATTTTGAATTACTCTGCACTCAAAGATAATCTGAACAGAGGTAGAGTAAAAGAATTGAAAGGGATTGCAGCTAGGGGCCGAAGGGACATTGCAAAAAACTTTAAGCAATACCTATAGAGTACCATGTGACGTGCACTGATGACAATACCTCCGTACAGGGATGATGATTACCTGGTTAGTTAGTTATAAATGATTTGTTTAACCAGACCTCTGAACTCTTTTAGGGTTCTTCTCGGGCTGGGAATGATTACCTGGTCCTGCTGACTGCTGAGCATTTGCTGGTCAGTTGGCTTCTTGAAACTGAGAGGCTTCTTTGTCTTATGTAGGAGGTAGCTGGAAGTACTAAGTTTCTCTTAACATTTTAAGGAGTGTTGTGTACAATTTTATTGGGATCTGTAGTTTTATTACTATCTTCTGGAACAAATATAATTTTAATTTACCGTATTTGATGGCTTATAAGACGCATGTCTGCATAGGACGCACCCCAATTTCAGCTGGACATTGAGGGAAAAAAAAATAAGGTTTCCTAGCCTATGCTCATATGATTTTGGTAAGTAAAAACTGTAGTATTAGGTTATCATATGCATATTGTTTCTTACCAACAGAATCAACAAAAACATTAATAAAGAAGTTATTTACCATATTTATATTTATCAAAATATGTATTATACAATCAGCCATTTACTACGATCGAATGTTTCGTCTGCTGCTGAAAGCTACCTCACAGGTTTACCAATAGATTGCAACACATTCATTTGTAAACATTGTTTCTTACCAGCAGAATCAACAAAAACATTAATAAAGATGTTACCTACGGTAATATATGTTATATATATCCATTATATATTATAAAAGTATGCAATCAAGCTCTGGAATTTACTACGTTTCATCACTGCAGCTGAAAGCTGCCTCTTGGCTTGATATGAATACCGTTAGGTGGCAGCACCATCGTTTGTAAGCGTGCAGACGACGTTGGTGATGTACAGTAAAATGATTATGGAAAATATTTGGGGAAGAAGAAAACACAATCCATATTACCAACTGAACGAAGCCTTGTTATCGGTAAAGCTCTCGAGATAATCACCAATAGGTGGCAGCACACATACTATAAGTCTGTAAATGTGAAATGTGGCGATGCGCTGTAGACGACGATAATGATATTAACACATTTTAATGAAAATATCGATAATAACAACGTAGATATTGATTATAATACTAGCAGTAGTAATTGCGGTGATGGTAAGTGTGATAATGATAAATAATTATAATAAACTTTGGTTTTTAATAGGTTATTAGGATAACACCGAATGTTAGGCTAGGCTACAACATCTACGTGACGTTTCATGTATAATTTAGGCCAAAATTCTTAAATTTGTTCATGAGACTTACCCGTCAGATATATATATAGCTGTATTCTCTGATAGTCCGACAGAATTTCAAAACTTACGACACACGCAGTGGGAGATCAGGTGGTTAGTACCCATTCCCGCCGCTGGGAGGCGGGTATCAGGAACCATTCCCATTTTCTATTCAGATTTTCTCTGTCGCCGGTACTGTCAACACCTGTTTTCAGTACCTCCGTCTTGGATTTCGTAAACTTGGTTGTCACTTAAGTATTTGTTTGACTTTTGGTTTTTTGACTTGGACTTGTGGCTAGGCATACGCATTTGTGGACTGTTTTGGATTTGGCTCTGTTTTTTTCCTTGGATTAAGATGTCTGAATCTAGTTCTTCTAGTTATAGAGTTTGCTGTGTGCAAGACTGTAAGGTGAGGCTACCGAAAATTTCGGTAGATCCTCACACTGTATGCTCGAGGTGTAGGGGGCATGTTTGTTTATTGAATGATCGATGCAAGGAGTGTGAATCTTTGCCTGATGCTAGTTGGAAGACTTATGATTCCTATGTGAGAAAGTTAGAGCGGGATAGGATCAGGAGGTCTTCCTCCAGAAGTGTTTCAGTGAGTAGGAGTCAGGCTAGTGTTTTTTCACCTGCTAACCCTCCTGTAGACGTAGCTTTTCCTAACCCTGTGGTGTTGCCCCCGGGCCCCAAGGTTGTGTCTGCGGAAGGTGATGCCCTGTCGGTTATTATGTCTTCCATTCGTAACTTGGAAGCTAAAATGTTCGCTCTTCAAAGTGCTGTGAAGTGCAGTGATAGTGTCTGTCCCCCTAGTGTTGTGGAGGGGGTGTCAGATCGGCTGTATAATGCCTCTAGGCATAGACCTCTGCCGGACTCCCAGGACTCAGGGAGTGGGCAAGTCAAAAGCCGCAAGAGGGTTACGCGGACCCCCCACCGATCTGGCGTCCCTTCGGCAGGTCCTGTTGACGCTTCCCAGGCTGCCAAGGATCGTGCTCGGGCACGAATCCTTAAGGATTGCTTCTCGTCCCCCGAATCTTCCTCCCCGCGTCGGGGGTGGAACTCTCGGGAGGACTCTCGCCCTTTGAAGAGAAGCTTCAAAGAAGGGGACGCTTCACGTCCCTTTTCTCGTGACGCTCTTCGCTCTTCTCCGGAGAATTTTGACGCCATCCCGCCGCAGAAGAGGACCAGGACGTCATCGGACGATGACGCTTTTGAGCGCCCCGGTCGCTCCAGGAAGAGAGCTGTTGCTTCCCCTATGAGAAGGAAGAAGGCGTCCCCTCACTTCTCATCTTCTCACAGGATCAGCCCTTCTCCTGAGGAGGAGACTTCTCCTACTCGTAAGCTTCTGCTAGACATGCAGAGGCAATTGGCTTCGTTAATGGCCCAGAAGGAGACTGATACGTGTCGTCGTCGGAAGGATTCCCGGCTGCCGATCAAGAGGTCCAAATCATCCCCTTCTCCTTCTCCGCGTTCGTTGTCTTCTCATGCTTCGCCGCCCTCTAGAAGTCCTTTGGCTCAGCGCTTTACTGGTCTCAGCAGGGATCGCCAATTCCCTCTTTCTGAAGCTCTCCATGCTGCTAGGCTTGTCGCCCCTCGTTACGACGCTCCTCTGGCTTCTCGCCATGATGCTTCTCATGCTGCTAAGCATGACACTCCTCATGCTGCTCGGCAAGATGCCGCCCATGCTGCTCGTCCTCATCGGGACGCTCGTTGGGACGCTCGTCGGGACGCTTGTCAGGACGCTCGTCAAGACTCTTCTTGCCGAGATTTTCGCGACCCCTCTCGGACTTCTTCCAAGCAGAAGTCCCTTTTGCGTGTTGGTCTGCAAGGGCTTCGACCTCCCGGTGTTTCTCCAGTCTCTTCGGTTGCTCCTGTTGAAGAAGGAGAGCTGTCTAGTGCATCGGAACCTGCAGTTGAGGATCAGTCCTCGTCTTCTTCAGCTTCTTCCGACTACCAAGTCTTGACAAGGTTGCTGACGGACTTGTTTGGGGACAAGTTTCAACCTTCTGCTCCTCGCCCTCCCCCTTCGCAGTTAACCTCGTCTAAATCGCAAAAGACTTCAGGTTTTGTGAAAATGGCCACGTCTCTCTCTACGAAGAGGGCCTTTAAGAAGGTTCAGGAGTGGATGGACTCCAGGAAGACCCAGTGCAAGACTTCCTTCGCCCTGCCTCCGTCAAGATTGAGTGGGAAAGCGGGGATTTGGTACGAGACGGGAGAGGAGGTTGGTTGGAGAGTTCCTTCCTCTTCCTAAGGGGACTTCGCCAGCCTTGTGGACGCCCCCAGAAGGTCTCTCCTTTCGTCAGCGAAGGTGTCCTGGACGTTGTCTGAGACCGATCACCATCTGAAAGGCCTCTTCAGGACATTGGAAGTTTTCAACTTTCTGGACTGGTGCCTGGGAGTCCTGGACTTGCAGGCTCGTAGCCCTGACTCCATTAGTCTGGGAGATTTGTTCAGCGTCCTATCTTGCATGGACAAGGCGGTTAGGGATGGCTCCAAGAGCTGGCTGCCCACTTCTGTACGGGGCTTTTAAAGAAGAGAGCCATTTACTGCAACTTCACTGCGAAGTCGGTCTCTCCTTCTCAGAGGGCAGAGTTGCTGTTCGCTCCGATGTCTAGCCATCTTTTTCCCCAGTCCTTAGTCAAGGATACTGCCGCCACTTTGCAAGAGAAGGCTACTCAGGACCTCCTGGCCCAGTCTTCTAGACGTCCAGCAGTCCCTTCGACTTCTTCCCTTGGGCAGGCTTCCAAGATTCAGAAGCCCTTTCGTGGAGGAGCCTCTTCAAGATCGTCCTTTCGAGGAAGAGGTCTCTCCAGAGGTAGAGCCCCTTCTAAGCCCAGGGGCAAGAAGTGACTCTGTGGACCTTCAGACACCGGTTGGAGCCAGGCTTCTTTCCTTTGCAAGAGCCTGGAGAGAGAGAGGGACGGACAACTGGTCCCTCGAAGTCATCGAAAAGGGATACAAGATCCCATTCCTCGTCTTACCCCCATTATGCACGAAGCCCAAGGATCTGTCGCCATCCTATCAGCAGGAGAAGCAGCAGATTCTCTTCGACCTGCTCGATTAAATGCTCGAGAAGAGAGCTGTGGAACAGGTCTCAGATTTACAATCCCCGGGCTTTTACAACAGGTTGTTTCTGGTCCCGAAGCAGTCAGGAGGATGGAGACCAGTCCTGGACGTCAGCAGGTTGAACCATTTCGTTCTGAAAGAAAAGTTAAAAATGGAGACGTCCCAGTCGGTTATGGGAGCCTTAAGACCAGGCGACTGGATGGTTTCTCTCAATCTCCAGGACGCCTACTTTCACGTCCCTATACATCCTCTATCAAGGAAGTACCTGAGATTTGTCCCGGGGACAGGTTTATCAGTTCAGGGCTCTCTGCTTCGGGCTCATCACAGCCCCTATGGTCTTCACGGTTTTAATGAGGAATGTTGCGAGATGGCTTCACCTTGCAGGAATAAGAGTCTCACTTTATTTGGACGATTGGCTCATTCGAGCCTCGTCAATGCCGGGGTGTCTGGAGGATCTTCACACGACTTTGAACTTGACGAAGTCCCTAGGACTTCTGGTGAATTTCGAAAAGTCCCATCTGACCCCGACTCAGTCCATCGTTTATCTGGGGATTCAGATGGATTCAGTGGCTTTTCGAGCTTTTCCGTCACAAGAAAGACAACAACAGTGCTTAGACAAAGTTTCAGCCTTCCTGCGGAAAGAAACATGCTCGGTGAGGGAATGGATGAGTCTGCTGGGGACCATTTCATCGCTGGAGAAGTTTGTTTCCCTGGGGAGACTGCATCTCAGACCGCTTCAATTCTTCCTTGCAGAGAACTGGCAGGACAAGGAGAATCTGGAAGTTTCTCTGAAGATCTCGCCAAAGGTGAAGGATCACCTAAGGTGGTGGCTCGATCCATCAAAGTTGGCAGAAGGCTTTTCTCTCAAACTTCAGAACCCCGACCTAGTGTTGTTTTCCGACGCGTCCACATCGGGATGGGGAGCAACACTAGGGGGGGAAGAAGTGTCGGGCACCTGGAGAGGGGAACAGGTGTCCTGGCACATAAACCTCAAAGAATTGGGGGCGATTCAGTTGGCCCTACTTTTCTTTCGAGGACAGGTCACGAACCGAGTAGTCCAGATCAACTCGGACAACACCACGGCCCTGGCTTACCTAAAGAAACAGGGAGGAACTCACTCTCGGTCCCTGTTCGCTTTAGCAAAGGACATCCTTCTGTGGGCACAGGCCCGGAATATTACGATCCTCACGAGGTTCGTTGCAGGTGTAGAGAACGTCCGTGCGGATCTTGTAAGTCAGCAACAACAACTGCTACCGACCGAGTGGACCCTGCACCAAGAGGTGTGTCAGGGACTGTGGAAGCTATGGGGACGCCCCTTGGTAGATCTCTTTGCAACTTCCAAGACGAAGAGACTTCCTCTTTACTGCTCCCCTGTACTCGACCCAGGAGCGATCTCGGTAGATGCTCTTCTCTGGGATTGGACGGGGATGGACGTGTATGCCTTTCCCCCGTTCAAAATCCTCGGAGAAGTCATCAGGAAGTTTGCGTCGTCGGAAGGGACGAGGATGACATTGACATTTTGGCCTTCGAGGGAGTGGTTCACAGAGGTCATGTCCTTCCTAGTGGACTTTCCGAGAACACTGCCCATGAGAGTCGATCTACTCAGACAGCCCCACTTCGAGAGGTACCACAAAAACCTCCCCGCTCTGAGTCTGACTGCATTCAGACTATCGAGAAGCTGGCCAGAGCGAGAGGTTTTTCTAGACCAGTGGCGAGAGCTATTGCCAGAGCCAGAAGATTCTCTTCCAGTAATTTGTACCAATCGAAGTGGACCGTGTTTAGGAGATGGTGTAGAAAGAAGGGCATTTCCTCTGCCACGACCTCTGTGAGTCAGATAGCAGACTTCCTCTTATTTCTGAGGAGTGAAGTCAAACTAGCGGTCCCGACTATCAAGGGATATAGGAGTATGCTATCATCCGTTTTTAGGCATAGAAACCTGGACCTGACTAACAACAAAGACCTTCACGATCTATTTAGATCATTCGAAACCTCGAAGGTGCCTCGGCAAAGGACTCCTTCTTGGAATTTAGATGTAGTGTTACGGTTCCTGATGTCCAGTCCTTTCGAGCCTCTTCGTTCTGCGACATTGAGGAACATTACCAGAAAGACTATTTTTCTAACCGCTCTAGCAACTGCGAAGAGGGTTAGCGAACTTCAAGCCTTCAGTAGACATATAGGCTTTAAAGGACATAACGCAGTTTGTTCTTTAAGTCCTACTTTTTTAGCGAAAAACGAGAACCCGTCTAACCCTTGGCCCAAGAGCTTCGAAATCAAGGGTATGGCTGAGATTCTGGTTCAAGAGCCAGAGAGAGTCCTTTGCCCTGTTAGGGCTCTCAAAGTCTACTTAGACAAAACGAAGGAAAGTCGAGACCCCTTGGATAATTTATGGTGTTCAGTGAAGAGACCGGACTTACCTATGTCGAAGAATGCTCTGGCATTCTTCCTGAGGGACACGATTAAAGAAGCCCATTTATGCTGTCAAGACACTGATTTTAAACTTCTGAAAGTCAATGCTCACGAAGTCAATGCACACGAAGTGAGGGCGGTTGCAACTTCAGTGGCTTTTCAGAAGAATATGACACTCAGTAACATTCTGGGTGCCACATTTTGGCGTAGCAACTCTGTGTTCGCTTCACACTACCTGAGAGATGTGAAGATGACATGAGAACTGCTTCTCGCTAGGACCATACGTTTCCACAGATACATTCCTGGGGGCAGGGAATGACACTCATCCTATCCTATAGAAAATGGTTAGAAAGTGTTTTTTATGGTTGTTGGGTCGACCGCCAGAGGCGGACTTCCCACTTGTTAGCTTTAGTTGTGATATCCTAACTTAGTTAGGCTTGGTCAGGTGGTTGTTTTTTACTTCGTTTGCCCTCACTGTATGGTCAATATGGTCTAGTCACATCGTGGTCACGCCCCCGTTGACAGATCATCTAGAACTCACCAGCTATACAGGTCACTTCCTTGCTGGAGACTCTAGTAAAGCAGAAGCGGACTTGGGTGACAGTAATCACGAAGTCAGCTATGCTAACAGGTAAGGAACCAAGGTATCATTCACCTACATGTATTGTGTTTCCTAAATCCTATTCTGTCTGTACCCACCTCCAGTGGTGGTATTCAGCTATATATATATATCTGACAGGTAAGTCTCATGAACAAAATGATATTTTAATGATAAAATAAAGTTTGTTCATATTTACCTGGCAGATATATATATTCATAGTGCCCGCCCACCTCCCCTCAGGAGACAGTGGCATTAGAAAATCTGAATAGAAAATGGGAATGGTTCCTGATACCTGCCTCCCAGCGGCGGGAATGGGTACTAACCACCTGATCTCCCACTGCGTGTGTCGTAAGTTTTGAAATTCTGTCGGACTATCAGAGAATACAGCTATATATATATCTGCCAGGTAAGTATGAACAAACTTTATTTTATCATTAAAATATCATTTTTGAGCCTACATTATCTACATAGGACGCAAGGGGATTTTTTAGGCCATTTTTTTATTAAAGAAGTGCGTCTTATACGCCGTCAAATACGGTACTTTCTTTGAATCAAATCAAGTCCAGTACTATTAATCTATTGTATTTTTTAAAAATTTTGTTGTTGGTTTCTGTGTAAAAGACTTCTCAGTAGCAGTGGCCCTGTTGTGACACAGTCAAGTTAGTTAGTCAGTCATTCTCATTAATGATGATTTGATAACCTCTCACTGGTCAAGGATTTTGGCAATCTGTAGTAACATCTCTTCAGAATCTCAGTGCCCATGTCTTTGCTGTTTAGAGTACAGTAAGCCTGCCACATATGAACTATCAACGATGTGAACTTTTGTCCATTTGTTTAAAGGTTGTAAATAAGTGCGAAATTCAAAGCTCTGCAGGCATTTCAAATTTGTCTCTGCTGCTTTGCCTAATAAAGGATTCTATGGTTTGAGTAAACATTTTTTCCTTTAACTCTCAGTTGTGGTTGTTAAAATGCACCTGAAATCAGTAACAATAAAAATCACAACTTTGATTTCCTTCTGGCTTCAAGCTTATGTACAAAAGATGTCTATAAACATATGAGAGAGGTTTGCATATTTTTGATAGCAGTAGACAGCAAGATTAGCTAACAGAAAATAATGGAAATAAAAAATTATTTTTCAGTTGTTGGTTGTCAAAATGTACCTAAAACCAGTAGTAAAAAAAATACAACAGAGGTTTTTTGTTGGAAGTTGAAGGTTGGGATAGGAGGGTCGTCAGCTGACCAAAGAGAACGACTGGCTGTTTTGTAAGCATAATCTAATCTAGCCAAAATGGGACTTGCATGATACGTGGGATAGACAAACTTTGATGTGTTTTATTACCACTTTATTAAGGAAAGATTAAAGATTTTTTGTTTGTTATAAACTTTATTTCATTTACAAAGACCAAGTTGAATTGATAAAATACTTCTTAACTATACAATGCTAAATGCTGTAGGGTTACTACAGTTCTAGATGCCTTGGCTAACTTTGTAGTACTTCTGAATGAGCTCTCAGAATGGAATGAGCTCTATGTAGAGAAGTAAATGTAGTACTGTACAAACTTCATGCTTTCTCTCTGTTCATCAACAAGATACTTGTATTTACAATTTTCTTGTACCATTGAAGGATATGGCCAAGTACAGTGTATAAAAATAAAATTTTATGATTCACTTGCTAATAAATGTATTAAATTTTAGGTACCTTCGTGAAAATATCCGCTGCAGCTCGGAGGTTCGAGCCCTTGGTACAACTATCCCAGTCTTTCTGAGAAACAGACCTATGCATTTTGTTAAGCACATGATGGAAAGATGGGAGGATAGTAAAGCATATAAAAATCATGTGATAAAAACTGTTAACAATAATGTGTTTCATGTAAGCAGTCCATCTTCAGAGGAGGCTGTGTCTGAAGTTCACTTAGATGCTGGAGAAGGCTTACCTAATTGTCAGTGCAAAGACTGGCAGGCATTCAATTACCCATGCAAACATATTATGGCAGTTATTACATCTGATCTCCACCCATCCATCACTTGGGATAGCTTACCAGAGCAGTACAGAAATAGTCCTTTTATAACTCTTCATCTTTCAATGGTTGTGTCAACCATCAAACAGGAACAAGATAAACAAGATGTTCCTTCTATCACTGATGGATCTGTAAAGGATAAAACTATATTAGTAAGTTATGGAATTTTTGTCATTTGCATCTATGTAATTTTAGCTTTAGTTTAAGATTAATCTAAATACAGAGATGATAGTAGTGCAGTATGCTGTTGTAAGCTAAATATGAAAAATAAGAAAAAGTTTGGTCTCTAAGTGTCCTAATGTTTGAGGCAATTTTAAAATCTGATTGGCAACAGAAGGTTAGTGTTCAGAATGCAGTGACCTGTTTTTAATAACTACTTTCCTTCAATGTTAATTCCCTTACTACAGTAAGTTAATATATACCCTAATCATGAGGAAATAATATAAATAGTTGATAACATAACAGTTGATAATTTCAGATACAAAATTTGGCCAAGAAAGTAAGAAGTTTGTCTGGGGAAATTGCAGGCCTCACATATTTATGTCAAGATAGTGACATACTGCACACTGTTTCTGACAACTTGGAGCAGCTGAAAACCACCCTTTTAAAGTCATGTCCTGGTGATGTTGTCCACCTGTTTAGATGGTACGTTTTTTAGTACGTATTTTGGATACTTGTGTGATATATTGTACCTGAATTCTAATTCTCTTTCAAATTTGTTTTCTTACTTCAGTATTACCTAGGCCAAGTAATTTTTTTCCAAAAAAAAAAAAAAATTTGTTAAAAGATTTTTCTATACAAACCTAATGCAGTACTTTACAATAGACCTGTTTCATGTTCACAGAATCCCAGATGCACCTCTTTCTTTTAAAGAAGTGTTCCTGGTTTCTTTTAAAGAAGTGTTCCTGGTGAACTGTGGTCAAGTTATCACAAAGTCAAGTGTTACTGCTGTGTCCCTGGGTCCTGGAATCTGTGCTATTTGTTCTTGGCATAATCTGCACCTGAGGTTGTGTGAATGTCCGTCCGTGAGGCTGCTGCTAGTGTGGCCCTATTGTTGGTGCAGTCCTTCTTCATAGTGTACTCCTGTCAGTTAGCATAGCCTGTGCAGTGACAAACAAGGTGGTGAACATGAACAGTGCTCCTATCCCTACCTCAAATATGAAACTCAGAAGAATCTGGTGTATCATGCATAGGCAGTTGGCTGTGACATCCCAAAACCCCAGAAGAAATCTTATGTGCATATTATGTTTTTCTGCCCATATAATGACCTCTACAGCTTGGTACAAACATCTCAAATGAGTACATCCTTAGTTCTCTAGTTATGCCAATACAGTTGTGTTGCTAGTCATTACTCAATGTTTTGCCTTTCCAATAAGATTTAAGATACCCCATCTGAAGTTCCAAAATATGTCCCCAGCTTTGGCTGGAGGCACCCAAGCATAAGAGGCCCTCCAGTTCCTCATAACTAGGACAGCAACTATTTTCCTGTTGGAGTTCGTCTGCCTTTACCACTTCCTTAGATGTTAAAAATCCCACAAACCCACTTCAGGACTTCCATTCTGTGAGGAATCAAACCTTGTCTTGCTTGGATGAGGCTTTTGTGGATGTACATACAGAAGGGCCTGAGACCATTGAGGCCAAAATGCCAGGAGGTGGCATTAATTCCTGTGGTGATAATGAGAAAAAGGTTTTTGTTGTAGAGAAACTCTTATTTTCTCATTGATGTCTGTTTTGTTCAGTGGCCTTCAGAGCCCCCCGATGGGTTTTTAAGAAGAAAGTCCTACTGTAACCTTGAAGAAGAGAAGTTATTTGAGGAATTCTTTATGCTCCTGACTGGGTGGCAGCAACCCAACTCCTGGGCTTTGTCTGCTAGCAGGGAACTTGAAGCCTTATTCTTCTTCAACTGGCAGTTGTCTGAAGAGTTGTCTGCTAAGATCCCAAGGGGCTCCTTAATTGGGGAAGTGTAACCCCCAAGGTCTGGCTTGACTTTTCATATTTATCCCTATTCATGCCATCCCTATGGATGTTTATGATTCTTATTGCCATCCCATAGTGTGATTATTTATTGGCAACAGTTTCACTATAACACTTCCAGAGAGCTCTTGAGGAGGTGGATGAGTTCATTCTGCTTGTCTTCTTCAAAATCCCTTTGAAGGATGGAGCATGGTGGCTTGCAGTCACAGAGGAGGAAGCAAGGGTGATCAGGTTGTTAATGCTCACTAGGTGATTGTTGTTTTTATTCTTCCTTTAACGTGTGGGGAGATTCTTACTTCAAGATTAGGTATATGTAAACTGATGGGTTTGTATTAAAAAATAAATTTTTTTAAATCCAATTTATATGAATAGTTGAGTTTAATTTCCATGTATACTTTAAACTGACAGTATATTTTAAATTGATTGCAGTATTTTAATAATCATTGTATACTAAAAACAATAATGACAGTAAACTCATGTTTTTTTTATCCAAAGAAGTAGCCTGTTGTTAGATTTTTACTTTTGCAAAGTTTTGTACTTTTTGAAAATTCTGTGTTGATCCAAAGAACTGTGTATTTTATTCCATTATCAAGGCAAGATTCAGTAGTAAATGGTGGCTATCTGTCAATTTTCTGATGGCCAGGGAGCATGTGGAACATTAATTTGAAAATAATTTTGTGCACCACTATAGTTTTTGCAGTTTTAATATAATGCAGACATCCAAAATGAACTTACAACTGAAAGTATTGCAGCGAATAGTAACCCCTATGATACTGTAGACTTTGATAACCCCTTACATCCACAGAATAATGATGTCGATAAGGAGTAATATAATGCTATAATGTCAGATAAAATTATGTGAGGAATGATCTGTCCTGTGTCAGCCAATCCTATATTATGAGGGCTAGACAGTATGGCATTTATACATATACTGTAAAGAACTATCATGGTAATACAGTACTTGTGTCCTGAAATGACTGCAAGCACCTATTAAGTTGGTGTAGTGATTTGCAAATAATTAAGCATTTACTTTATTTTTGAAGTAAAGAACCATTTCAGATGTTTGTTATATTCCTGGTGAAGAATTTTGTAATAGTCAAGAGCTTTTACAGTTAATGCAATGATTTTAGCTGCATTGTGTACAGATTTCATATAAATTGTTTCCTTTGCTTTTCAGATGAAAATAAGAATAAACATTCAGTATCTACAGCTTATACACATGAAAAACAGTTCCAGGTGATCCATTATACAGTACAACCTAATTTTTAATGGCTCCATGTACAGTATGGGATATTATGTTAATTTATTGCAATATTATATGTAAAAATGTCAATGAATTTTTATGTAATGTATACATAAATCTGGCCATTGATGAAACAATTTTTTGTAAATCATTGTATACAATGAAAGCTTTTGCAATTATATTTATTTACTACTTTATCAGTTTTAATGTTTCCTGGTTTCAGTAAATAAGAGAAAAAGATGTAGGCTGCATTCACTTCCTAGCTGATAATCATCTAGTACCCCTACCATGTCATGGAAGCTATAGGGCTACCCCATCTGTTAGACGGTAAATTTCCAGGCCTCCCAAAAACATCCCAACCTGCTTTTACTTTTTATATGGTATATAAAAAAATAAATGTGAAAAAGGCAACTTAATATCTTTTAAATAGCTGAGTATTCTACTGCTAGGGAGAGTTAATCTGAAAGTAAGGTTTGACAGTCATTAATACAAGCAATGTAAAAGTGGTATTACCTTCTGACACCTAAGCAAAATCACTGAACACATGGTTACTTCTCAACCACTCCTCATGACCAATTCCAGCCTGTAAAGAATGCAGTAACACAGTGATGGTACATAAATGCCCAGATTTCAATCAACAACGAATGGCAAGTGCTTTACAGAAATATTAGTATAATCTCATACATTTTCATACTACATTATTACAAAGTTTTTACAAAGCAGTAACTTGATTTATTTCATAACAAAAACCCTTCAGGTCTGGCTTGTGATAGCTGAAAATTTCAACTAGGTGATCTGGTTACAGCACCTTCTACGAATAACTAAATACTTGTGGCAAAAGCAAAGTAGCCTACTCACATGATCTCTGAGGGAAGTTTGATCCATGGACTTGGATGATATTCTCTTCAAAGATTCCTTGACATCAGGAAAAAATGTACAAATATATTGGATTCCTACATTATATGCATTAAAGGCAATGAAGTTGACAAACCTGCAACTATAATGAAGAGGTCACACGATGTTCCCGTTCAGGGGCGTTCCTAGATTTTTGGGCCCCTCTTACGGGGTGGGAGGCAAGCGAAGTGAGCCAAAGCAGCTGGGGGGTTGGCGGGGGGTGGCTGTAAGGCCCTCGGAAAATTTTTAGAATATGAGCAATTGTAGGATCATTTTAAAGGCACTTGTAAATGCAAATTTCAGAAATTTTATTTCTTAAAACTAGGTGTACATTGAATAATTGAAGATCCACTTAATCCAGTTAAACATAATGATAAATGGTAAAAATGAGGATAACAGTAATGTACTCTGGTGGCAATATGATGTGGAGGGAGTTAAATGAATCAATATGGCTGGAAGGGACTCCATTATGTGAAGTGAGGTAGATCAGAGTGAAGGGAGTTAGAACAGAGTGAATGGAGGTAGAACAAAGTTTGGAGCGTTAGAACAGAGTGAAAAGAAGTTAGAACAGTGAAGGGCAGGTAGAACAGAGTGAGGGGCAGGTAGAAGAGAATGAAGGGAAGGTAGAACATAGTGAAAGGGAGGTAGGACAGAGTGAAGGGAGGTAGGACAGAGTGAAGGGAGGTAGAACAGAGTAAATGGAGGTAGAACAGAGTGAAGGGAGCTAGAATAGAGTGAAGGGAAGGTAGAACATAGTGAAAGGGTTGGGAGCTAGAATAGAGTGAAGGGAAGGTAGAACATAGTGAAAGGGTTCAAAGGGAGGTAGAACAGAGTGATGGGAGGAAGAACAGAGTGATGGGAGGAACTGGAAGAACAGAGTGAAGGGAGGTAGAACAGAGTGAAGGGAGATAGAACAGAGTAAATGGAGGTAGAAGTTAGAACATAGTGAAATGAGGTAGAACAGAGTGAAGGGAAGGTAGAACGGAGTGATGGGAGGTAGAACAGAGTGAAGCTGTGAAGGGGCCCGGGGGGCGATTTCAAACAGCCCCCAACCCCCCTCAGGAACGCCACTGTTCCTTTTAATAATTATATGCTATCCCTACAACCCATTATAGGTAAATGGCAGAATATATGGAATAACAATTACAACAGATCAAGCCCAATGCTGGAACATGGAATTCGTCATATCAAAAGGAACAACACAAGTAATTCTGAACTGTCTAAGAACTGGTCACTTGTTTGACCCAAGGATACTTGCTGAATAGCCCACATGATCCAATTCCTATTTGCAGACTGTAGAGAAACAATAACAAAAACATTTTCTGTGTGAATGTCTGAAATGCAATTTATAATGAATGTGAAGGTTTGGAAACAAATGAGGTAAAGGAATTCTGTTTGATTCTCCATCATTTTCAATTACGTATCCCAATTATAAAATTTTTAAATTTTAAAATTGGTTAAATTTTTCAGATTTTCCAGGCTTGTCTGTTATCCCAGGTATATAACTTAGGAAGTTGTAGATTAATAAATAAAATCTATACTATAATAAAGACAAATCCTTTTGACCAGCCCTGTGAGAACTAATTAAATTAGCTCAGTGGTCTAATAAAACTACCTAATAATGGTAATAATAGCATGAGGGCCCAATTTCAGAATATCAAATTTAATTCTAGGAACCTCACACTTTATCAAAAAGATAGTTGCAGCGAGTTGGCCAAATCAAGACCCTTCAACATCATAACTATAGTGCCAAAGTTGAAAGGTTACAAGTAATTATGGAACGGGGGCAAAGAAGAATGACTGGCCCTCCTCACCACCAACCACAGACTATAGTTGCCTATATTATCTGGTAGCTGTCCACCTCATGTGACTGATGACAGCTTGCAATCTAATTCAAAGTAGCCTGTGAAAAGACTGCTTGCAATATTAATGAAAAACCATTCAGGGTTCTAAATGTCATAGAGAACCTTCCCAAAATGCAGTTGTTTCAGAAGGTGAAAGATGTGTTAATTCCTAGGGAAAGTTTGACAGGGTTAGAGGCCTCAAAAATAAAGATGTAGATCGTTCAAATGTGAATCAGGATGTCTATGTTTCATACTTAATGATTTAGAAATTGAGAATATCTAAAGCTCCATGAAAGACATCACAAAAACGTTTACTAAGGGCATATTTCAGGGATTCCAGACATATCAGCATACCGTCAAAGCCCAGGGTTTCCAGAGTTATCAGCACACCTTATGATGCTGCTTTTCTGATGGAGTTACCCAGTCTGTCTTGTTTAAATGCATCATCTATGATCTTTTCTCTAGGGTGACCCTGGAAATCAACTTTTGTCTTCTAACCGAAAAATTATCCTAAGAACATGCATGTGGTTGTTGGTATAGAAGTTAGCGTCTTGGCATACTATTGGAATGCTGAGAGTTCGCTCCTCACCCAGAGTGATGAAAAATCACTGGCTCTGCTATCATTGTCAATTACTGCTACAGTGTTGGGTCTGTGGTGGGGGTTATGGGGAACCTGGCTAATATTCCCCTGAGCACCGTAACGTGGTGGAGAACTGAAACTAAGCAACTTTGACTTTAATTTTCAACTACTGTCAAGTTGTCAAACAAAACAAAAATCAAGGGGTTTCATGTTCACTCAATACATGTAGGAAACTTCTGGTGAAATGAAAATTTCTTGTATTTTGGGAACATGAAAATTGTTTGGTACTTATAGTAAGTTCCTATTTGGGTTACAGTTGAAATGTAGCTCTTGCTTATTCTTATACAATTTGTAATGATAATATCAGTAATAAGAACCAGTAATGCTTTAAGATTTCCAGGACCTTGAAGGTTCTCTGGTTACAAGTATCCCTGCAAAAAATTATTGCACAATGTAACCCAGATATACAGTATAAATCTCACCCCGACTCCGTTAGCATCACGCACATTCTATGCCCACAGACTAAGAAAACAATGGCATGCTCGCTCCACTAACAGGATTTTATTGAGAGATTTAATACTTACCCTGGCATAACAAAAATTATAGCAACAGACATATGTTAAAATGACAAATTTTTAATTAATCTGTATTTTTCACAGCTAACAAACCTGAGGTCTTTATGTAAGAGGATTTTCTCA
>NC_089746.1:8147194-8184694 GCF_040412425.1 Macrobrachium rosenbergii | reverse complement strand
GGTACTTTTTAATTTTAATTTTTCAATGAATATTTCTGAAAAATCCACGATGCAATGAAGCCGGCAAAGTTGAAGCGCGATGTGGAGAGGGATCACTGTATGTCTCTTTTACACATGTATCAGAATATTGTTAGATCAGTCATTGTCCATTTTCTTTTAACTCAACTTGTATTTATCCATTGTAATTATTGTTGAGAGTAATTGACCTAAGGTCACCAAGATTCTATTGTATTCCTCTGTGTGACGTCAGTCCGCCGCTATATAAACGGCCTGCGTCCTGAATAAAGTAGCAGTAACTTTTCTCCTGCTCATTATTCAGCACCTCTTAAAGTGGTGACCCCGGAGTGGTTCCTGGAGCCATTAGCGGACTCAGGCGGCGACCTAGTCTTGGCTCCATGAACTACCCCACACCCCTAATGGACTAAAGACGGCGCTGTAACCAGCGTTCGGGCGTGCCAACTCTCGTCGGCAAATCACCAGCGTCATTAGCGAACTCACACAGCGCGCTCCCAAGTGCGTTTTGACGCGAGTATCCCACTCCAATTAAGAGGGCAATAGTGAGCATGGACATGGACATTCCCTCCCACGTTCAGTTAACCGCGAACTTCGCGGACTCAGACATCTACCTCCCGCACATATTGCCCACATCCTCCCCTGCGCCAAGAATCACGCGCTCCTCCACGCCACTACCAGCGCCCTGCATGCTGCCCTTCCCGGCAGAGCAAACTAAAGCCGCCCTCACCATAAAGCTGCCGCCCTTCACACACGGCAACCCAACATCATGGCTCTACAGGGTCGAGGAACAGTTCAGACTGGCGGGACTCAAGGACGAGGTGCTACAAGCCGACGCCGTAATCAATGCCCTGCCGGAGGAGGTCTACAGGAAACTCGTCCCGTGGGTGTCTGCCACACGCCCAGTCACCTACCACCACCTGAAAACATCCCTCGTCGAGAACTGCTCAATCAAGTACCTCCCCGGCAGGAAGAACCCTGTAGCAGACACCCTCTCCAGAATCGAGCTCAACGCGGTGCAGCTTGGGATCAACTACGAGGACCTCGCCCGAGAGCAGATCGCCGACCCAGAGACTCCAGCCTACCACAATGCCATCACGTCCCTAAAGTGGAAGGACGTGGCCCTCGCCCCTGGGGGACCAAAACTCCTGTGCGACGTCAGTACCGGCCAGCCTTGCCCCCTGGTGCCCGCCTCCCGCCGCCGTCTGGTATTCAACGTCATCCACGGGCTGTCCCACCCCTCCGGCAGGACGATGGCCAAGCTGTTGACAGAGAAGTTCGTCTGGCACAGGATGTGGAAGGATGCGAGGACCTGGGCGAGACAGTGTATCCGGTGCCAAACCAGCAAGATAGGGCATCACACCGAGTCCAGGGTAGGCGAGTTTCTCCAGCCGCGGAGGCGGTTTGGTCACATACACATCGACGTCGTAGGCCCTCTTCCCCTGTCAGGCGGGGCCAGATATCTCCTGACGATCGTCGACCACTCACCCAGGTGGCCTGAAGCAACGCCCATGCAGGAAGCCACTGCCAGCGCGTTCTCCGAGGCCCTCCTCTCCAGCTGGATCAGCCAGTTCAGCGTCCCGGACCACATAACCACCGACAGGGGCCCAGCCTTCCTGTCCGAGATGTGGTCCGCCCTGGCATGCCTGCTGGGGACATCTCACCACACCACCACCGCCTACAACCCCGCAGCCAACAGATTGGTGGAGAGATTCCACAGGTCCCTGAAGGTGTCTCTCATGGCCCGCTGCACCGCCGAGGATTGGAAGTACTAGCTGCCTTGGGTCCTCCTCGGGCTGAGAACCGCCCCCAGAGCCAACGGCGACCCATCCGCAGCGGAGAAAATCTACGGGGAGCCCCTCATAGTCCCGGGCAAACTAGTCACGGAAGATCGGCACAGCCCATCAGTCCAGAAGCTCCGCAACATAGTCGGGAGGTTCGCCCCCTGCCAGCGGACGTATACCGACAGGTCAACCACCTTCACGCGCGCCTCCTGGCTTGTCCTCCACCACCCACGTCTTTGTCAGGGACGATGCCATCTGCCCCCCACTAACCAGGCCCTACAGGGGGCCCCTTCCACGTGCTTGAGAGGAACAACAAAGCCTTCCGCCTCGCCCTGCATGGGAAGGACGACTGGGTGTCGATCGACCACCTCAAGCCCGCCTTCCTGGAGGAAACAGCAGACGGCACCACGCAGCGCCCTCCTCGAGAGCTGTCGCCTCTGCAGCCGGGCCACCTCAAAAGATGGACACGGGACCGTCCCCAAAAGCAACCAGCCACACCCACAGCCAGCCGCTCCCACTCACACCGCACCCCCCAGCTCACTTCGCGGAGCCGTGGCACTCTCCAACGTCCCAGCAGATACCTGGACTAATCAGACGTTACCCACGTCTTGTGGGGGGGAGTATTTGTAAAGTCCTCGCCAAGCTGGTCTTCTATGATGAACGACCCATTTTCTACATACCGCTCCTATAGGAGCAGGTCAAGCAGGATCAGCCATACTGAATCAGCCACGCTTACCTATGTAAATTTGTACCTGTTACCAACTTATTTTGTATATGTCTCTTTTGCACATGTATTAGAATATTGTTAGATCAGTCATTGTCCATTTTCTTTTAACTCAACTTGTATTTATCCATTGTAATTATTGTCGAGAGTAACTGACTTCAGGTCACCAAGATTCTATTGTATTCCTCTCTGTGACATCAGTCCCCGCTATATAAATGGCCTGCGTCCTGAATAAAGTAGCAGTAACTTTTCTCCTGCTCATTATTTAGCACCTCTTAAATATATACATATATATATATATATATATATATATATATATAATATATATATATATATATATATATATATATATATATATATATATATATATATGTATGTACAAAATACATATATATATATATATGTATATCTACACATGTATGTATATGTATATATATATATATATATATATATATATATATATATATATATATATATATATATATATATATATATATATATATATATATATATATATATATATATATATATATATATAATTTTCACGTATTTTCATTCGTCTCTCGTAGTCTGCTAGATAGGCAATTGAAATTAAGATGAAATTAGCTTCTCAGTTAAATTCTAGGTGTAATTTTGGCCGGAAGCAAGCTGCCATTTCACAGTTGACCTTAGAGAAAGCCTCCCCCTCGCATCACTTGAGAGGGGGGTGAGAACAATACCACTCCTTCACCCCACAATAGTGTGATTTTGGGGGACAAGGAAAGTCGTTAGTTATAACAGGCGGACGCCTTTCAAAAGGGGGCCACCGTTTTGACCTTTAGGGACTTAGTTATAAGGCCTCTTTCTGTGTGAACCTATTACTGGCTGTGGGATTTGCTTTCAGATGTGACCTACCTTCGTACAAACTCACAAACATCCCGAGACGTTGGAGACCAACGCTGGGAGACGCCGCAGCCAAGAGACGAAAAGAAAACTTGGCCCAGAGCGCATGTGTGAAGCGGCTCCCTCCCTTTTCTCTATGCAGGTGCGGCCGTAATTACCAGCTGCCAGATTTCGTCTTGCAAACAGCTCATGCAGAACAGGAAGGGTCCTCACTACTATCTGCTCAGTTGACCCAGCCTTGTGCCTCAAATCATCTTAAAAGTACTGCCATTTCCAGTAAACGCAAGACATCCCTGATCTGCAGTTGGCCCCTTAAGGCAGTAACTGAATAAAAAACACCTTGCATTCCTCCAATGGACCCAATCTGTAAGATATATACATATATATATATATATATATATATATATATATATATATATATATATATATATATATATATATATATATATATATATATATATATATATATATATATATATATATATATATATATATATATATATATATATATATATGTATATATATATATATATATATATATATATATATATATATATATATATATATATATATATATATATATATATATATATATATATATATATACAGGCAGTCCCCGGAGTTCCGACTACGGCGTTCGAGGTTACGGCGCTTTTCAAATATATTCATCAGAAATTATTTCTGGCTTACGACGCATGTTCCGGGGTTACGTTGGCGTCGATCACGATCCGACGGAAGAAATATGGGCCCAAAATGGCAGAATAATCATAATTTGAAGGTTTTCTTGATGTAAAACTCAATAATAATGCAGTTTACATCGTTTTCAATGCACCCAGAGCATTAAAAGTAAGGTTTTCTTATGATTTTTGACGATTTTCGACGATGTTCGCATTTACGACGATTTTCGGGTTACGACGCTGCAAAGAACGAACCCCGTCAAACCGGGACCGCCTGTATATATATATATATATATAATTTTTTCATGATGTTGCCTTGTAATAAGTATATCCTCCCATAATTTTGATATATTTACTCTTCTGTTCATCATATGTTATGTGTAATGATAATAATTGTTGAAATATCATATGTAGTGTAGTATCAGATCTCGAAAGAGTTAGTGATTTAGATAACTTAAAAGCGTAGTAGCTGAAGAGAGAGATATGAGTTTTAGACCAGCTGTGCCATCTGTCACCAGAAATATCAAGCGAAGGGTGTGTTTCACTTCAGTTGTCATCAGTTCAGATAAGAGAGCATGCTTTGTTTTGAGTTAGCAATGACAGGTCAGGAATAACAGTTGAAATCTGTTTGATCATGTTAGGGTTTCTGTAAAAGCTTTGTCTCAAACAAGAAGAAAACGAAGGTTTTGTAATGTTACATACATGGCTCTGGTCATGTATGCCCTTTTGAAAACAAGTATTGCACAGAACACATGGCAGTTGTGCCATGTTTTGTACAATTGCGTTCAAAACGTTTTGCTGGAAGTGATGTCACTTCCCTTTTTCTAGAAGTTTCCTTGTGTCTCGCACCCAAAATGCCTTAATGACATCACTTGAGTATTTCATGTGCTACTGGAATCTTCAGATTAAATCTATTCACTCTGATTTCCGAGACTGTTCAGTTTGGTTCCCCTTTCTCTCTCTCTCATTCTTAAAAAGAGAGTAATTATTAACGTAAAATATTTGTGGTCACTGGTATTAGTAGAGGTCTGAATTTAGTAAAATTATTTAATTCGCAACTGCACCGGACAAAAATGTGTTTTGTGAATTTAGTGCAGCTGCAAAGACTTTACAGCGGTTTTCACATGCTTGTGTAAGGTAAAGTGAATTTTACTTATTATTACCATGGTATAATCAGGTATATTATACTCCATCGGCTCCTTCATGGCGAAAAGGGCAGGGCATGGGAGGTGACCGGCGCTGCCACATCAAATATTCCCACTCACGTTGTATGGTATATGAAGGCAGCATAAGTTATACAACACAAATATAATTGGTTGCTAATCAATTTTTGCCAATTATTAAAGGCCCTCGTAATTTTCTAGCATTTAACAACAATAAAACAACACGTTTATTCTTAAACGTGACAAAAAAAATTTCCAGCGCTGCCAGTTCCTCTCTCACGTGTTAAGCTGACCTCAGGGCATAAAGATGTCAAACAGCCCGTGCCTCCACAAGGGAAGCTCAGTCAAAACACTCACTGACTCATTAAGGAGTCTGTCGCCTTACAAACAACATGGAACGATGGAAGGAGGTCCTCGTTCCGCATTAATCTTCATCCACAGGCTCGAGAAATCGTTCATAGGGTCGTTAAGTACTTTTCTAAAGAGAAGGCAAACCGTGGACCCATTGCGGATATCAGAAAAACACTGCAACGCGCCTCAGAAGCAACAATGATACCGGAGAGAACAATCAGCAGGATTTGCAAAGAAGGCAAAGATACGGAAGAGAGATGCGGCACAGCAATTTTCCTGGAACGGGAGAAGCATCAACCGAGAACCGTGACAGATGTCAAAATCGACAAGAGCGTTTTACGTAGAACTGTTTTAGACTCATGTAAGGAAGGAAGTACCAACGCTTGATATAATCAAAGACAGCGTTAAAACACAATAGATATTTTTCATCGGTATGGGCATTCATGCAAAGGTATCTTGTATGTTATAACGATAAAAACTGATACAAAAACAAAGAAAAAAAACAATGAAATATTCCAAGTAAATGGCAAAGCTGGAGCTAAGTCTGTAAGGAAAAGAAGATATATGAATAGAAAAATGTTATGAATACTCTAACTGGAAAGAAAGGAAGGACCATATTATGAATAGATGATAAATTAAATAGCTGCCGGTAATCTTATTTGTGTAACCTATGTATATTTATGCTGCGCTCTCTTATCTGTCTACACACACAATCCTTTTCAAATGCCAATAGCTCTCTCTCTCTCTCTCTTTCTCTCTCTCTCTCTCTCTATATATATATATATATATATATAGACACATACTGTATATATACACAGTAAATTGACACAAAAACAAGTAAATTAAAAGTACACAGGAAGTCGAGTAGCGTGAGATAATCACAAGGAAGGTCCAAAAAGAGATTCAATTAGGCCTATATGAAAAACAGAGACCTGGAAGAATGGAAATATTTCCGAAAGAGTGTCGAGGCAATAGGGACCACCCAGAAGTATACTGCTCCCAGGAGACATTAACAAACGCCAAGGAGGTTAAACCTCTTTGACAGAAGCACGGATTAAAAGGGGTAAATGGGAAGGGTAGGCCTTTAAAACTCGAGAGAAGTACATTTGGCAACGTAGGGGACAACGCCTAAATCGCCATGAAGGAGCCGATAGGGTATAGGAAAATTTTTGCCTTAGTGAAATTATTATTGATAAGTCTTTTGTGTATTTTTGTGTGTTCTTGTGTTTGCAATCTCTTGATTTTCATTGGTGATTTACATTTATTTACTTAACATTTTAAATATTTCTTGCTAATTTAACATTGCATACTTGATTTAATTTTCATTTACTAAGATTTTCTTTTCAAATCTTGAGTAATTCTTGATAGTTTACATTTTGCTTAATTAATTTAATTTGATAAATTAAAGTTTTTGTGATTTGGTTTTGTTTAATAATTTAACTCAAGAATTAATTAATTCTTGTGTTGTTTTCAAGTAATAGAAAAATTTTCAGATTGTGAATTCTGATTACAAATTTTGAATTTAACAATAAATTTTTGTGTTTAAAATTTTTAAAAAACAGTGTTTCATTAATTGACCACCAGTGAATATGATTAATTGTGTGCATACGGCAACTTGATAAACATGTTTTGTTCCTTTAGTTTTGCTGAAGTGAATTAAGACCAGGGAAACAGTTATAAGTTGTTTGATGTAGTGATGCCTTTTTATTCTAGTAATATTTCTTGTTTAATATTTGATATCTCACAACTCTTTTGATAAATTTAGTTTGATTTTTCATGCGATTAACGAGGTTTTTAAGGGATCACTGTTACCTTTACAGTACTCAGTCATAATTCCTATTGTTACGAGAGTTCAGGTATCTGGCTAAAGTGACGTATATATTTTTGAATTTTGTGATTAGTTGTGTAATAACAAGGTACTTGGTACACATCGTGACAATATATATATATATATATATATATATATATATATATATATATATATATATATATATATATATATATATATATATATATATATATATATATATATATAATATATATATATATATATATATATATATATATATATATATATATATATATATATATATATATATATATATATAATATATATATATATATATGCATGTGAGTGTGTATATATATATATATATATATATATATATATATATATATATATATATATATATATATATATATATATATATATATATATATATATATAGACAGATACAGCAGACCCCACCTAATTGCAGCTTCAGATTTGTGGCTTCACCTATTCGCGGATTTTTCTGTGGAACATATATACACATTATTCACAGAAAATTTGCCTATTCACGGTATTTTTCATAGAGAAATATTCATTAATTACAGTATTTTCATATCATTTTCTTGACTAAATGCATTTTTTGTAATAAAACTATTGAAGTACTCAGGTATATGCATTTTTAGAGGGATTTTTTTTGGTGTCTAAACTATCAAAATAGGGAGTTATAAGTGTTTTTCGAGGGATGTCAAGTATTCCCAGATTTTAGCTATTCGCGGGGCGTTGTGGTATGCATCCTCCCGCGAATACCGGAGGTCGACTGTATGTATCTGTGAGTGTGTGTGTGTGTGTATATCTTATTCTCATTGAATGACCATGCACGTGGCATCCAGCATTTAAAGACATCACTGTTCCACTTTACATTCAAACAATTTATATATATATATATATATATATATATATATATATATATATATATATATATATATATATATATATATATATATATAAATTGTGTGCATGTAAAGTGGAACAGTGATGTCTTTAAATGCTGGATGCCACATACATGGTCATTCAATGAGAATAAGATATAATTGCTACGAATGTCCGGGGGTTACTTACTTGATTCTGGGCAGCAATGGATGAATGCAGGGAGTTCCTTTTATTCATTACACATCTGACTCAATATTAGGACAATTCGTAGACAAAACAAAAAAATCTATGGCTTAGGGCCTTCTTCATGTGAGGGAAATCATGTAAACTCAACGGTTCTCTTAACTAATTATATTTACATAAAAAACAGATCAGAAGAATGACGAATTACTGGGCAGGTAATAACAAGGGCCTGCTAAAATAATGAATCCTACAAAGGCCTGCTAAAATAATGAATCCTACACAGAATAAATATTCTACTGCACATGGATGGAGCCGAGAGATTCCACAGTTGAGGCCTATCTGCAAAATATGCAAGACAGTTACTTGCAATAATAATAAGACGCTCAAAGGGAAACTGAGGAATGCACAGATGGTGACAAATAACTCAGTTCAACACAATGCATAATTACGTTAACACTGAATGCTCCAACACAGATTGCTGAAGGTGATCGCACTATGGAAAAATAAATGAAATATTAGACAGAGAAATAACAGGAATCGTGACTGACTAAGAACCTTATTCCTGCACAATACCTTTGTCAAGATGATGGTGTCCTCATTTGGTAGGGCGCTGGCTATGGAGGAGGGAATTATAATGCTACTACAAAGTATACTGGTTCGAGCCCCAGGGTTGAACACGTGGTTCAGAGGGCAGGCAAGGTAAGGGCGTCTGTCCTCGGGTCGTGTCCTGAGCGTTCTCTCTTGTGATTTCCGTTCCAGCGTCTATATGTAACCTTCGGGGATTACACATCGCTTCTCTTCCAGGTGGCACAAAGGTCAATCTTCGTCATGTTTTCTATAATGACGATCGCATGGCGTCAGTCAACCCACGTGGAGGGTCCAGGATGAGGAGGGGGGGGGAACTTTCTCTTTTTGGCTCCTCCCTTGCCTTGGAAGGTACAACAGTCGCCTGGAATTAGGCCTAAAGCAGTCACTTTGAACAGAGAGAGAGAGAGAGAGAGAGAGAGAGAGTTAGGCTTAACCATTTTGGGGAGTGAAAGAGAGTTCATGAAGGGGCGAGTTGAAACCCACAGTTCTAGTAATTAATGAGTGGCATTAATTTTTATTTTTTTCAATTACTTTGCAAATGTAAAAACAAGTGAGGTTGCAAGAAGAGGTCCCATCCACGGAAATATATATATATAATACTCGTGTATATATATATATATATATATATATATACACATATACACAGTCGACCCACGGTATTTGCGGGAGAATGCGTATCACAACCCCCTTCAAATAGCTAAAATCCGTGAATGCTTGATACCCCTAGAAAAATGCTTATAACTGCCTATTTTAAAAACTCCTCTCAAAATGCTTATACCTGAGTACATTAACCCTTAAGGGACGGCATAATTTATCAATGTGCAGCACCCCAGACCGGGGAAACTTTGAGGTCGGCCAAAAAAAAAAAAAAAAAAAAAAAAAAAAAAAAAAAAAAACAATCACATCAATGGAAAGAGAATGACACGTACATTCACACTGTATAAATAAAAAAATTCTAAAAAAATTTTCCATACCTTCCACGAGAAGTTTAAAATTACTATTTACAACGCCTTGTGGCCTCATTTACAAGACAATCATAAATTTCAACCAACTTATGTATTTTTTTCTAACAAATAGGTTTTTTGGATTTTGTAAAATTATTATTACTGCTCACACAATATCAAAACAGATAAGAAATAAAAGCAGTAACAAATTTTTTGCATATTTGTTGTAAAATATTCACGTAAATTTACAAGAAGGAAGATTCAGTAACTTTTTTTTTTACTTTTACATGCTTTTTCTAATATTTCTTTGCAATTTTCTTTGTAAAATTACATTTACAACCAACATACTATCGTAAAAGACAAAAACAAAAACAACAACAACCCCTTCATATATTTACAAGCAAATTTACAAAAAGACTCATGTGAGAGAGAGAGAGATGCAGTACCTTCCCCCCCTTGAAGTCACAAGCATTACTGATACTCGCCTAACTCTCATGTGTGTATAAAAGTTGCCATTAGCGAATTTATAGCATATTGAAGTATTGGCACCTTTGTTTCGAATCATTGTTACCATAACAGTGGTGCGTAATTCTGCTTCACACTGAAGCTCAATCCGTCCACTAAGGGTTAATAGTTTTATTACAAAAAATGCATTTTTTGTAATAAAGGCCTTCCCCGTACTCTTTGTGGTATCATGCACGTCCTGAGTAGACTTTATTAGATCATGTCATCTACATCACACACGCACGCAGATACACATATATAATATATATACATATGTATATATATAATGTGTGTGACATAGATGACATGATCTAATAGTCTGTAAGGACGTACATGGTGCCATAAACAGTACGGGGAAAGCCTTGACTGAGTGCGATCCTTTATATATAATCCGGTTCTACATCACAAAAACCACCAAGAAGAGATCTTGCACCCTCAGTATTGATAATAAAAGCATACTAGAATACATACAAATATTCTAACAAAAATTCTATACCTAAATTACAGTGATATTGTTATTTTTTTTAAACATTTAATTGAGTCTCAGGTATATGAAATAATACAGATATTATTTGTCTCATAACCTAATAAACCGAGAGGTCGTCATCAGACCCTTCCACAGATAAGGGAAAAACTTCGACTCTAAAGAAAGAAGCAAAATTCAGCCAACTTACACGAAATGAGAGAGAGAGAGAGAGAGAGAGAGAGAGAGAGAGAGAGAGAGAGAGATTCATTATTTCTTAATTCATTCAGTCGAGACAATTATTCGGGTAGTCGCATCCGTTTTCTTGTGTCAAGTTTAGTTCAGTGAATTCTAAAAATGTCTTAATCGTCTTATTGTCAATTTCACCTACTTTTTTTTTGTTTTAAATACTCGGTCGTGTCAGAGTAAAACTTAAGACCCAGAATACTTGGGGTCAAAATTCTTTGTTGGGATGTTCTGGCCCGGTCTTTCATGTTTATTTCTCCTTAAAAACTCACTGCTGGCTAATTTAATGGTTTCAAGGGACCGGCCAAATTGAAAAATATCTACACAAGCTGCAGATCTGATTCCGAATCAAGGTGATGGAACAGATGGAGATTCGAGGATTGAATGTAATGGAATATAAAATTTATGCAAAAGGCCAAGCGCTGGGACTTACGAGGTCATTCAATGCTGAAACGGAAATTCAGAGTAGAAAGGTGCAACAGGAGGAAAACCTCAAAGCAGTTGCACTATGAAGCAAATGTTAGGAGAGGGTGGAATGTAAGAGGGAAGAAAGAGAATATGAACGGAGGTATAATAAAAGGAATGAAAGGGGTTGCAGCTAGGAGCCGAGGGGACGCTGCAAAGAACATTAAGTAATGCCTACAGTACACCTCAAGAGGTGCACTGATGGTACTAACCCCCTACGGATTCCGAGAAATAAAGTTAAATCGAGCTAAACCCAGAATCACAATCATATTAAATTTAATTTAGTTCTATTAACATTTGCCATACACCAAACCAAATTCACTTAGTACACTGCGGGTAAGCCAACATCTACTTTGAATTAGTAATTTTTTAAATTAATTTTTGCACTACCGAGTGAAGAAATTTGCTAAAAAATATGTCCCATAGATGATGGAAAGTGCTGAAACTGATAGCAATTATTGCATTGAGGGATCACACACGCTCACAGACATACACAAATACCCGGGTATTGGAAATAATAGAGGGCTATTGATAATTTCCTTTACCTTCCAGGATAACAGTGACCTCCTTAAACCTTTTTGACTCTTATCCCCAGCTATGTGCACATTTCACATAAAAAATTAAAAATGCTTCCAGTTGAATCATTTTTCTATTACTAAATCTTTAGGCATTATAAACTGAACATTACTTTTTGCTTGCAAGTAGCTCATTGTGTAAAAAAATGGTTAAAAAGTGGAAAATGCAGAACAAAAATATGTTAGGTTCTGAGATCGTTGTTAGTAGCAATAGCAATCCTTTTAGTATACTATCAATCAAATCAGAATCATCAATATCATAAGATTCTGATTAACTTTGCGAGAAGTGGAGGCCATGAAAAGAATTAAAACTAAAAAAAAATTGATGTTATAAGAAAGACAGTTACAGTTCAGGGAGAGTTTAAAGAAGTCAGCGGACGTTTGTAAACAAATGTCTACTCTCGATGAACGAAACTCCCTTGCCTTGAATGATGCTTAACCTACAGAAAATATTTTTTTATATGGCAAACAGGGTAAATGATCGGGGTTTAGACACATGCATGGCAGAATTTTCACTTTTCATTCGATATTTAATTGGAGAAATAACAAAAAAATTAAACCTTAAAGAGAACCTTTCAAAAGATTGAAGTTTCATTAACAAAATAAGCTATAGAAAACTGCCACACGAACTAAAATAAGCACGTGAAGTCTTCGTAAAATAGGTGTTGAAGGCGATTTTGAATCCAATATGGCGCCTTCCCAAATGCTGAGACAAAATTGAGAGGCGATTGGACACCTCCTTTCCAGCGCTCATTTAATAGTGTACTGACACTAATTGCGTATATATGTAAAATGTTTATAGATATTACTCAAGATTTTAGTTGTGATCACCACGATAAAACAACATTTTTTTTGCCTATACTGATGAAAGTATGAGACATGGAATTCCCGCCTGTCGAGTGGCTGAGCTGAAATGCATTTTTACCTTTAATCCGTGGTTTTATCCTTACTGACATCACAACTGAAGCTCCACAGTGCTTATTTGACTGTAATTAGGCACATTTTGTTCTTAATTCACTCACAATACCACTTAAAATACGTGAGAATGTTTGTTTACAGTACTTTACTCCAAGTGGTGAAACTGTGGCAGGAACAATTTTCCAGCCTTATTGTACATCTGGCTGCCACAAACATCCGAGAGCGGACGACGCATTAGTGAACTGTTTACGGCAGAAATGTAGTATTTTGTTATTAGGACTTTTCATTTATTCAAGTCCATATTACCATGTATACTTCTGAGATATGTAATGTGTACATACGAGTGTTACCCCTTTGGCGAAAATGCAAGAAAGTTGAGTATGACATTAATTTTTATCTAGAACTGGTACGAGAGTCAAGATGCCATGACGTCAACATACAGGACTGAAATAAAGGTTTTAAATCCAAAATTATTACTTAAAACACCATTACATTTGACAAAACTTACACTGTGTATGTGATATATATATATTACACTGTATGTAATATATATTAATAAATAAAAAATAGGAAAACGCGAAAAATAGGTACATCTTAATGTTCATAGCAAAAGCGTTGAAATTTGTCTCACGAATCTTCTTTGCTCCAACAACAATATTTTCAAAAGAATTATGATGAACACGTAATACATGTACTCAATTTATAGCCTTATTCTGGTGTTTAGCTACCTTGTTATTTAAAAATTATCTAGCGCTCTGGCGTCCCGAAAATTCGCTAGAGTTCCCCGTCCAAGCCCCGAAACGTGCCAGCGTTTACCACTGATGTCAAGGAAACGGTGTCAGCGTCTATGGGTACAAATATTTTGCAGATTTATCACAGGAAATTGGCAGTTTGTTTACACAAGTGACTCGACAAAATCAAGATGGCGTCACTCGTCCACTTTTAAAGTGTTTTAAGTAAAAGTTTCGAGAGCGTCATGGCCGATAAGTTAGCACTGCGCACGGCTAAATCTTAACGAACCTCTGTTTAATCGGAAATATGCCATTATTTCGTAATTTAGGAGAAAACTGTTGATTTGATGGAACGTAGAGGTGTCTCGGAGTGTTGTGAAGAGGGGGAACAAGTCTCACTGATTCTGATGGGGGCGTGTTCGAATGCATTTTCCGGAAGTGTCCAAACAGAGGACCAATATCGCAGTGTCTCACGCTCCAAGCGTTTACCCTACATACATTTCGTTTATTAAACAATGGCTTCTTAATTTCCGCGTCACATATAAAACAAAGAAGCCTGTTAGGCAGGCTACACTATTGCTAACAGATGGAAACAACCTTCCTTCTCGGTAAGAAGTGATTAACAAACCTTCCTTCTCGGTAAGAAGTGATGGCCGAAATGAAATACCAATGACGCTAAAGGGCAATTACGCAACTCAGAATTTGAAAACGGGGGCAAGATAATAGAAAATACTCAGAGAGGAGAGTTCAGAGAAAGACCCCATGAATGGCTGTGGATCTTAACTGGCTAGCTTACAGAGAAAAGAATGGATAAACTAAGCCACCATTTCGATGGTGCTCTGTTAGCCATGATGCCTCAGGGAGGAGATTACATAATACAATGAACTCTAATTACGTTAAACCAATAAAAATATTTTATATTGCATCAATTATATCTTGCCATTATAAAACAATTGTATATCATGAATCAAACTTTACATATCAAAACCCACCTGATTCTGCTACTGTCGAGGAAGTCTTCCTTGTAACTACTTGAAGGCCAGTATTTATTTCTTAAAATCTCCAACAGATGGCAGTAGTAGATAACCAAATGCTCATTTGCTAACAAGTTTCATGAATATTGGCTTCTATCATGTTTTTATATCTTCCTTTACGTTTTATTTATTAAACCAATTAGCCATCTAGCTCTAGAGATGCTGTCTAACGATTCTGATATGAGAACGTCCACTTCTCACAGAATATCGAATTTCCGGTGGTGAACTGAGACCTCTTCCCCATACCCTTATGCTGATAAAACCAGTTTAAAGGTTAACAGTCCAAGTGTATATATTGAATCTGACCATCATGTACTGCATTTTTATTCATTTTTCTTTCTTAGACTACGTAGCTTTGTAAAAGACTCCCGTTTAATTTTCTATGATGCATAAAATCCTCAAAATTCGCCAATGAATCATGGACAAGGAACAATTTCTCCTAAATGAACTCTCCTACCGCAGTCTCGCCACCACTATCACCATCTCGCTTCCAGACGCACCAACGAACACACACGCACAGACTCCGAGGGCGAATAACTAGATGCAAAGGTAACACTGACGTCCCAAATGGCCTTCCAGTCAACTAAATTGGAATTTCTCCGGGACCGTCGTGGTTTCTAATGCATCTCTTTGATCTACAAGCGTCCGCATTTCCTCATTTCAGGAAGCAGGAGGTTTGTAAATTTATATAAACATCGCCTCAAATAAGTTCCTGAAAGTACAAGAAAGAGAAAGAAGAAGAAGGGGTAATTTGGCGTTCTGCCTTTGATGAAGACCGTGCGTAGCGAAAGTTGTTCTTTATTTTTTCTTGTATTGGTTTTTCTTATATTTTCACTGTTTTACTTCCAGACAAAGAAACTCTGCGTTCCAGTAATACTGGATTATTTGGTCACTCTTCGTGGGAATTATCTTAGATATCTGTTTTGTTAATTTCTGAGTAGCACTATGTTTATATCTAAACAACAGGTTTCAAAAATGGAAAATTTATCTTGATAGGTTAGACGGAGGAGGAAGATACAGATGCAATGTGGAAATATGGTATAAATGGTAAATTGCTAAAAACTAGAAAAAAGTTTTTATGATGGAAGAGAAACGTGTTGAGAGAGAGAGAGAGAGAGAGAGAGAGAGAGAGAGAGAGAGAGAGAGAGAGAGAGAGAGAGAGAGAGACAGACAGAATTGCAAAAAGCAAATGTAGTCAAAACTCACGTAACGAAACAATCTATCAAAGGCAAACATGCTAATCTTAAATAAATAAAATGATAAAACACAAACGAGGAAATTAAATACACGAAAGAGAGAGAGAGAAAAGGTGAATCCGTGACGGGCCTAATAGCAAGGATCACTTGTGGTTCACTTGGCAGTTTTCACATTCCACTGATCACCCCCTCCCCCTTATATAATTATGACGAGTTTCATTGACAAGGAGCAGTAACAGTCACAAAAAACATAAGAAAAATGAAATAGACGACTCGATATGGATATTTACGCAAGCTGCTTGATCTTTAGAGGGACAATAATTTCTCGATATTTGTAAGTTCAACGCCTGTTCAGTATGCACGGAGAATTCCAGGTGACAAGTGGCCTGCACTATTACATTTCAGAGGGGGTAAGGGTACGAATCGGGTTTGCGTCCTAATTCGTGTTATAAAATTCTAGTTCAATATGCAAGAGTAATAGTCCCAGTGAACCGGAACGGGGCCGTATATACTGTAGATGCGTAAATCTCTTGCGAGTTCCTGAGCCTAGTGTACGGTCACAACATGAAATTACTGAGTAAATCCAACCAAACTAACTATAGTTACGTTAGAATTGAACAGAACAAGGAATTTAGGCAAAAGGCCATACGCTGGGACCTATGAGGTCATTCAGCACTGAAACGGAAATAGAGAGTAAAAACGTTTTAAAGGTGCAACAGGAGAAAACCTCGCAGTTGCACTATGAAACAATTGTTGGGTATCGTTACGTTACAGGGCAACGGGAAGAAAGTTAAATGCACACTATAATAATAAAATTATTTTACGTAGTATAAAAAAGCCTAATGCTAAGATATTTAAACTCCTATCTAAATACAAGAACCATGTAATTTCCCAACCCTTTATGCTGTTTTATGTATCTATTATTGTTAGTCCACACAACTCGTATCGTATTTAACTCGCCAACTTAAATCCATCAATTAGCCTATGACGGACCCAGCTGGGAAACCATTCTTTTTGGGCAGAAAAGAAAACTCTGAGCAATACACCAATAATAAAGGCAGGGCGTACATAAATCATTACATTATCCTTCGAAAAATATGCAGCTCATGCGTGTCAACGGTAACAATAATAAAGCATGAATGCATAGCAAGGCAACTTACTGGGATGCATCCTAACCTAACCTTGCACGCCTAGTTCTTCCTGGTCGGCGGTAGTGGAGGGGATTGGGGTGTCAACCCCTTTAGTACCATCACCTAACCTTACCTAGTGTGCCATAAGTAGAAGTGGAATACAAGGGTGCATCCCAATTTCCCTATCCAAACTCAATATGGGGTGCTTATTCTTTACCCAGCTGGGAGTAATGGTGCCCAAACCTAACCTGACTTGACCTAGAAGGCCAAAAGTAAAAAATACAGGTATGGTTCCTAGCATCGGGTACCAAGTCCTTATCTGGCCGGAGCTAGACCACCCAATCTAACGGAACCTATAGGGCCATAGCCTACAAATTATTGCACTGACAATCATAGTTGTCCAGACACCAGCCATTTGTATTACATAAGTTTCACTCAGTTTCTTACCGTAGGTCTCGGAGGTCGACGGCTGTGTTTCGTTGTATATTAACCTCTGAAGTTCCCTTGAAGCGACAACGGAAAAGCATGAATCATTGTACGAAGTTTTCCTTCTTATGAACCTCAGTTGAAAGGTTAGGCTACAAGCCCACTGATTAACGAGGTTTAAAGATATACTGCATTTCACAAGAAATGACTCCGTAGGCCTGGGATAATTGTAATGGCCTTCGACTCATCCTGACAACTAGTCAGAGAGCTTGCCAAATTCACATATTTGCATCTTAAATCATTGATAGCCATTGTTACACTGAAGAAACTGGCAACTCGCATGGTTTCCACGAATGCAAGGGTGCTTTACCGTGCGCTTGAACCAAATTACTTTGAACCCATGTTGTTTACACTAACCTTTCTAAAGAAACACACAAACATACACACACACACACACACACACATATATATATATATATATATATATATATATATATATATATATATATATATATATATATATATATATATATATATACATTGTTTCTTTAGGAAGTTTATGAAACTTCAGGGTACTCAACATGGATTTAAGCTAATTTTGGTTTAAGCGTACGGTGAAGCAACCTTGCACTCGCCGTGCGAGTCACGACAGTTTGTATCAGACAGACTGTCAGACTCAGACAGTCAATCAGTTTCTTTAGTTTAAAAATAGCTGTCAAAGACTTAGGATGGAAAGTTGTGCCTTTGGCAAGGTGTCTGCCTAATAATGCCTATTTGTCAGGATGAGTCGAAGGCCTTTGCAACTATCCCAGGCCTACGGAGTCATTTCTTCTGAAATGCCATATATCTTTATAAATCTCGAATTAATCAGTGGGCATGTAACCTTTCAACTGAGGTTCATAAGAAGGAAAACCTCGTTCATGATTCACGTTTATCCGTAGTCGCTGCAAGGGAACTTCAAAGGTTAAGATACAGTGAAACAGCCATCGACCTCCGAGATTTACTGTAAGAAATATAGTGAATTTTATGTAATGCAAATGGCTGGTGTCCGGACAACTGTAGCCTATCATTGTCAGTGCAAAAAAAATTTGTATATATATATATATATATATATATATATATATATATATATATATATATATATATATATATATATATATATATATATATATATACATATGCTAATAGAAGTCATGTTGGCGTGGCAAACCGAGTAGTTACTAACCATCTTGTGTAATAATAGGCCTAAGCGGTGATCAGTTTATATAGCAAAGACGCTTTAATTTCGTGTACTATGACTGTCCAGCAAACATAAACAAAGGCTAAGAAAGATAGAACTTCTGTTGGTGATTCTCATTAAACTTCCCCCCTCCCCCGCCCCCATGACAATGTTCTAAATTTATACTTCCGAAAAGTTGGCACTGTAAAGGATGATCACGTTTAAACACTTATATAAGAATACCTGCTAACTTTACATGAAAACACATGGGGAATACTGTGAAATTTAACAATCATGGTTGATACTAAAAATATTTGCATCATTATCAGAAAAAACGAAACATTTAAAAGGAAGAAATGAACTTATCAACCTGAAAAAATTTTTAACGAAATAAGCCGCGAAATGAACTTGTCCTTCGTTTAACGTGCTTTTTCCCATTTTTCGTATGGGGTAAGGACGATGCCTTCTTTTGAAGGACTTTGATTTGGCGTTGGGGTAGGCCGTAACCTCGATGGGCTGTCCTGCCTGACATCGCTTAGACCCCGGTAGCACATGTGTATATGTATCGTACCAAATACCCAGCTCCCTTTCTCCCAGCAGCGAGGAGACTTGAGCGGTTAGGCCGACAGTAAGTCGCGAACTGAACTAATGACTGGATACTAAACATTTTCTAAGTTACTTTTGCTCATTGTGCAACATGCATGATAACATCTTGATATACCCATATGTTAATATAATACTGATCCGAACGAGAGGGAGAACGCCGTACCAATAGCTATATATATATATATATATATATATATATATATATATATATATATATATATATATATATATATATATATATTATATACACGTGTGTGTGTGTGTGTGTGTGTGTGTGTGTGTAAGTGTAACCTGATTGAAATGAAAAGCAAAAGACTACTTACCGCAGAGATCACGAGCCATCTTTGTTTACGTTGGACGTCGTCATTCAAAATTATTACATATTTTGAAGATAAAAGATGATAATTTATGTGAAATGTGTTGAGAAGTAAAGTATCCTTTATATATTTCTTACTTCTGTGAAGAAATTAAACCAATACGTATGTATTTTCAAAAGGTTCTTTTGGATATATGTGGAATAAAAACAGTTTTATAAAGTAAGTATATGTACTTAGACTTCAAATGTGATACGAAGAAAAAGGAAAATAGTATACTGATATTAGTAGTGGGATATTTGTAGCCTATGTAAGTCTGGGTGAGGAAAATGAATACGTCTAGGTCAGAGCTGTTTCAATCCTCTAAGTGTAAATGGACATACGAAAGTTGGCGACTGAAGAATGTCTGTAAGGATAAGGTACTGGATGTTTTCGTAAAGGAATATATATTTTATAATTTTTAATAGGATAAGGTATTCACCTTACATAATACCAGTAAACTTTGTTATAAAAGTGTGAAAAAAACTGATGTCAAAAGTATTAATTCATGTTTCTCGTACATTTTATGTAGAGGTATTAATCTATGATTGTTTGTTTTGTACCAGATTTGAGTGTCAGTAAAGGTCATTTGTGAATGGCTTAAGTAAATGACTTGCTATTAAGGATGTAAGTATGATGATTTGACTAAACATGAGTGTATACATTTAAAATATGTATAGAGTCTGATTATAATGTAGCTTATTTTATAATAAAATAAAAAATCCAAGATGAGGAGAAGAAAAACAAAAACTCATCGCAAAGACGATGGAAAACTGCTTGAGATGTGACCGTTCATGAAGTGCTTCCTATGATATAAATAAATAAAATACAATGTGGATTTCATGCGTGATTTTATTAAGAGAAGAGATGTGTTGGTGGCAGGAGTGATTTGGGAATAATAAATTATGGCAGGACGTAATACAATTCCAATTTAAGGCGATTTGATTTCGCCTTGGTGCCCTCTCTCTCTCTCTCTCTCTCTCTCTCTCTCTCTCTCTCTCTCTCTCTCTCTCTCTCTCTCTCTCTGTCTTTTGGAGAAGAGAATGAAGAGGATAATCAGATTTGGTCTCTATTTTTCCTTTTTTATAACGTTATTACTTTTTTGTTTTCCCGACGGCTACTCTTCGCCAGCTGAGTGAGCCCAACGTAACGAGGCGTGATCTCAAGCCAGGTCAGCCATTGACCCAGGAATCAAAACGTCAGCAGTGGTCCTCTAGTGAGTTGTTTACCATAGCTACACACGTTAAAATTTCGAAAATTTTTGGTTTACGCTTGACATAGACTTTCAAATCCGATTTTTACATTTTATGTACAACTTTTATGGTATATATATATATATATATATATATATATATATATATATATATATATATATATATATATATATATATATATATATATATATATATGAACGTAATTATTTCCTGACTTTACTCTAAGTGCGGCGTTTTCGTGTATTTCAAGTTAAAAGCATATTCCTCTTTACACTATTATCCAGTCATTGTTCAAATGAATTTAGTGGTTGGCTCCAAATGTCGTTAATATTCCGGTTCGTAGCATGGCTCTTTGGGATGAGATTGCTAGGCCTGTACCATGCTGCCATTGCTGCAACCCATTACAGTCGACCCACCCCCGTGCTCCTAATTCGCTGCTTAGGTTCTTAAAGAAAGATAAATTGTTCAAGAAACGATCCCGCATACGTATTATTATTATTATTATTATTATTATTATTATTATTATTATTATTATTATTATTATTAGTAGTAGTAGTAGTAGTAGTAGTAGTAGTAGTAGTAGTAGTAGTAGTAATAGTTTAGTTACCAGAGAGGTCTTGGGTTCAGTTCCAATATGAGGCAGAATGTTATTATTATTATTATTATTATTATTATTATTATTATTATTATTATTATTATTATTATTATTATTATTATTATTCAGAATCTTTTCTAACCAGAATGACTGAAGAATAAAAACCTGTTACTGCCTGGATAGGAGGTAAAAGGACTAATCACAGGAAGGGACTCAATAACAAACGCATACAGTTTTATATTTTCGAGAGAGAGAGAGAGAGAGAGAGAGAGAGAGAGAGAGAGAGAGAGAGAGAGAGAGAGAGAGAGAGACTCTGAGGATTTAAAAAAAATCCTCCGTGAGATCAGATTAAGCTACATTTTTGTTGTGAGAAGTGTAGTTAAAACTTTCGTCTTGACAGGAACAAAGAAAGTTTTGTTTAACTGAGAAAGATTTTCACTTGTTTGTTCTAACTGAGTTGGAGGAAAAGAAAGTAGCATTTAGATTTTTAAAGAAATTTTGTCTGCCTTTTTTTTTTAAATTTTCATTGAATAACTGACGTTAATTAAACGAAAATCTTTTAAGAGTAATCTGGTGTATTCTTACAGATCACCATTAACCATTAACCGCCGGTAACTTTTCAAAAGAACATTAACAAATAACTAAATATTTATTCTTTATTGTTGATTCTTATGCTACCGTCACACATCACAATTAAGCATTGATCACCAGTAGCTTACTGCCATTCATCAAAGTACGTTGACGAATAAGTACATAACCATTCTCTCTCTCTCTCTCTCTCTCTCTCTCTCTCTCTCTCTCTCTCTCTGTCAACGTCGGATAATCTTGTTACAGAACTTTGCTAATTGTTTTTCAGAGAGATGAGGGGAAAGTGGGGAAATCCGTAAGGGGCTACTCTTGAGGGCTAATTTGCATAACCTTAGACTCCCTACGTCTCTTAATGAGACACAAAGGCTCAATCAGGTGCACCACACTGTCCTTTCAAGTACAAAGAAAAACGACTTTTTTTAAAAGTTATTGCAATCTTACGTCATGCTTATAATTTTCTACAGTTCTCTCGTTCGCCCGTTGAATGAAAAAGACAACATGTTTGCATTCAAGTTCCCAGAAAGTTGTCCTTTTTTTTTTTTTTTTTTTTTTTACTTTAATTTACTTTGCTCTTGTGTAGCTCTTATTTAAGTAGTGGGAGTATGTTGAGATTTAAGTTCCGGGAGGTATCGTCATGTTATAAGGCATGTCTGAGGATCAGAAAAGTTTTGCATAACTATCCGTCGAGATTCCTGATGTTGTTTGGAGATTTTAAAGTTAATAATGGATCTTGAAATTTTGGAAGATGATGAGCGTTTGCATGGATAGTGAAAAAGTTAAGTATACCTTAGTTTTACCAGACCACTGAGCTGATTAACAGCTCTCCTAGGGCTGGCCCGAAGGATTAGACTTATTTAACGTGGCTAAGAACCAATTGGTTACTTAGCAACGGGACCTACAGCTTATTGTGGAATCCGAACCGCATTATAGCGAGAAATTAATTTCTATCACCAGAAATAAATTCCTCTAACTCTTCATTAGCCGACCGGAGAGTCGAACTCGGGCCTAATGAGTGCAAGGCCACAACTCTACCGACTCGCCCAAGGAAGAGCTTATGGATAGTGAAAATATAAAAGTAAGTACTGAAATGTATTTGAGGTATCTAAAAGGAGATAGTAAAATACAGTAAGAGTTGCGTTTACATACGTGGAGTAGGAAGAACCGCAGGAATTATTTATTGATAACAAGAATGTCTGGAAATTCGAAAGATTCGATGCGCGAACGAAGTACTGTACGTAGCCTTCTTTGTTAGAACAGAAAGAAAAAGTTCACTGGTATTGTGTTAGTATGTAGGCTAATCATAAGAAAAAGAAAGTGCGATAAATGTGAATGTAAAAGGAAGACAAACACAATGCATTGTACTTGCTTTGGTAACGCAGAGAGAAGAGTGCTTGATAAACATGATGCTTCATGAAGCACAGAGTCAGTAGACTGATACAGAAGTAGCATTGCTAGCACGAAATGGGCTTCAACATAAATGAAACCCAAGTGCTCATTCAATTCAGAGGTGAACAGTGCGGTATCGGCATGAGAATCAGTGTGATGCCGAGATAGTTTCTGTGTAGGTGTATGAGGTGCATATGAAACTATAAAGATTTAACATGTAAGCTTCCTCTTGTATTCAGGGTTGGAATAAATGTTGTGGGGACCAGCGCCTCGCTTTATGAAGCCAATGTCTTTGAAGAGGAATGTATTTTAGCTGAAAAATTCAGTGTAGACGGAAAGATATTTATCAAGCTCAGGGAACTTGATTAGAATGAAGTTGCTTGTGTATGTCGATGTGTGTGTGTGCGAGAGAGAGAGAGAAGTAGGCCTACTCACTTTGATGCTGAAGTGAGTTATTTTAAAATCGAGAGAGGGGATTTTAGATATTCCGAAGAAAATTGTTCTGATAGCTTATCAGTAAAAACTAAGGAATTATAGATTTGTGAAATATCTTTGTAGAACTTTTTTAATCCTTTGAATTCAAGTCACAGATTCCTCGTCATTAGCGACGTTTAAAGTCATCCACAGATCTGTTTCCTCTATTTTCTTGCCGACACCAATTCGTAACTGTCCTTTTGTTCCATAAGAATCTGGTAACTGGTAATTCCCACAAGAACTTAGGTCCACCACTATTGGGATAAGGTTTTTTATTCACTTCTCATCTTAGGCCTTAATAACGGATCATTTTCAATATGGAGATGATTTAGCCGTTTTGGTGTTCCGTGCACAGTTGCAGAGAGACAGTTTATACTTTACATCTATCAAATATATCAATTTTGGTGGTTTTGGTAGGTTAAGATTAAGCCAGCCTTATGTCGAAGGCCTCCTGTTAGTGTGGTAGGTTGTTACAAGGAATAAGAGGCCTGCTGAGGGTCTCTAGACTAGGTCCAGCCACCAACCGGGTCCTGATCGTTTCGGTCGGAGTCATTTAGGCCGTAACATCCAAACTGGCAAACGGCCGAAATGGGTGTATATAATACGTTGATCCCCGAGGGGCTAGAACAGTACTAAACACGGCGTCCCAAGGAGCTTCAGCCACGCCTTACGGCCTAAACTTCATGTGGCCTTAAGTTGTGACGGCCTAACAGGTTCCCCGCCGAAAATAATACGACCTAATCGTCCCGAACTTAACCAACCGAGGTCTTATTAATGCTGACTAAGATTGTGGTCTGAGTTGAACGTATTTCTGATTCAGTAGTTGGTTTGATATTCCTCACTTATTACTTTCATCTGTAACTTAGTGTTTTAATATTTCACTAAAACGGCTTTGGAATTTTTTTTCTCGCAAAAATGCCTATTGAAAGATGAATCTGCAGACCAAAGATATCGTAGAGAATTTGTTTTTGATTAACAGCTACTCTTTTTTTATTGAAAATATAATTCTCAACTTATGTTAATATTCGTATTATATTAAAGCTGCTGCTGCCTATCTGTCTATCTATATATCTATCTATTTATTTATCTTTCTATCTATCTATCTATCTATCTATATGGTGAGATAGCTCTAGACACAAAATACATTACATAATGTTTGTGTTCATTGAGTACCAATACTCTTGGATAGAAATTCATTTTAATACTGCCGCTACTCTTGGGTATATCTATCCGTCTATCTATAAACAGAAAAATATCTCTCTCAGGTCAATTACCGAAATAGTTTGAAACCTCTTTCGTTCCTTTCGCCATTTGCCTTCTCTCTCTCTCTCTCTCTCTCTCTCTCTCTCTCTCTCTCTCTCTCTCTCTCTCTCTCTCTCTCTCTCGCTCTCTGTCCTCTTTATTCTCTTTGCGTCACCTGTGTCGAGTCTCTCCTCGGTGGCTGCGGCAGTTGCAGCTTCGCACTTACTCTATTGAATGATTTGTGTTCTGCGTCCGCCTTCAAGCTGACTGCATGATCTCGCTATTTATCATTATTGTCTGGCTCTTCTCTCTCTCTCTCTCTCTCTCTCTCTCTCTCTCTCTCTCTCTCTCTCTCTCTCTCTCTCTCTCTCTCTCTCTCCGTCTTGTTTCGTTATGATTAACGTTGATATGGCAAGTAATAAGAATGAGATATTTCTGGGACCTTCTTTTCCCTCCCTCTCTTCTTCTTCTTGATATAATTGTTACTTCGCCTCATACCCTGCATCCCTTTCCAGTGCAGAAGGTGGATCCTGAAGGTGTCAGGTTCCGGTTCACATCAGATCTGGAATGAGGCTGCTAGCCCCATACCCTTATCCATCATGGCTGCGACCCATTCTGTTTTATTACCATTTTCATGAAATCAAACAAATCCATTACGTGAACTTCAACCTGTGGAAATCTATGAACATGAAGAACTGGCTGGAATCCTAGTCTGGATGACTAAATGGCATCATTCTCAAATTAAGTTCAGATAAATGATTCCCGAAATATAGAAGTGGATAGAGAATTCCAGATTTTGGAATCAGGGGGTTCAAAAGAGTTACAAAACCGGCTCATCCTCAATTTCGTCACTTGTACTAAATAATGAAAATAATGTTTTAAGATATTTATTTTGACTAGGCTTCAAAATTAACTGAATTTACCTAACATAAACTGTCTCAAAAATTCATACAACAATTTGTGTTCTTTTGTCGAGATCATTTATCTGAATATCGTTCTTGAACTTGTAAATACATACGCCCCCATAGGGAGGTAGTGCCGTGAGTGCACCTCATGCGGTGCACTGTAGGCATTACTTAAGGTTCTTTGCAGCGTGCCTTCGGGCCCTAGTTGCAACCCCTTTCGTTCCCTTTGCTGTACCTCCGTTCATATTTCCTTTCTTCCATCTGACTTTCCACCCTTCCCTAACAATTGTTTCACAGTGAAACTGCTAAGTTTTCCTCCTGTGACACCTTTCAAACCTTTTACTGTCAATTTCCATTTCAGCGCTGAATGACCTCATTGGTTCCAGTGCTTGGCCCTTGACCTAAATTCTGTATTCAACTCTAAATACACACGCTCATTTCTTTTTACAAATGTGTAGTCTATTGTTTGTACTGCACTCTTATGCTTCATACGTTAAAGACTGACTTTTATATGTTTTGCCCTTGTTTTTCGCTTCTCTTCGGTATTTTCAACAATTTTTCAACTTGGCAAAAACTATCACGCAACGATATCCAGTTGTTTACTTTCTTTTTATTTATATATCTATATCGTTTACCTTTCTTTATGATTATGTTATGTGCGTGTAATCGTAAAAATTTAATAAGAAAGTTTCTTTTAAACTGTGGTCAACATTCTAGGGGAAAGTAAGTGAAACATGGCGTTCATTTACCGTAGAGTTATGAAAGTTACTAGATCTGAGTTCTCGATGACACTGCAAGAGCCAACATGCTTGATAAAACAAGAACATCCCACATGACCTGGGCATCTTTGTCATACTGACCTCCAAGGAAGAAGAGAGAGAGAGAAAGAATAAACTTTGCAAGGAACACCCAGTAAGGAGGAACAATCAGTCTAGAAAACATTTTTGAAGTCCTCTGGGACAGTCATAGGATTAAACATTAAACCGGGATGAATACCTTTTTTTAGTTAACAATGTAATGAAGCATCCGGTTAGCTTTGCAATAATTTTGACTACTTAATTAAACTGACGTTATCATTATTTTCATATTACCTTCAAAACAATCGGATCTTTGTTTAATAGCATACCAGGCTAAAAGTATTGTCCAATAGATTTCTCGTTAATCAGTTGCTTTGACATAACATGTTTAATGATTCCACCTATTCTCTAATTTGCATCCAAATGATGTTCCTCATTCTTTAAACTGATTCACTTATTCAGTGAGTGAGCAGCTGAGTCAAATCCATCACTACCGGTTTCATTAATAATATTTATTGGAGGAAATACAAAACGCAAAGTATAATGACATTAACGGTGGCTTATTTACGCTCAAATCTAGACAAATGAGAGAACCAACTGACAACCAGAGGAATATAAGTAAGAATCGAAGCTCTGAAATACATACATACATATATATATATATGTTTGCATATATGTATATATATATATATATATGTATGTATGTATGTATGTATATATATTTTATATATATATATATATATATATATATATATATATATATATATATATATATATATATATATATATATATATATATATATGAGCTATTGTTATGAAAATCGTCCCGGTTTTAAATCGCACATTCATCCGCCGCTACTAAATTTATATATCGCTTTGTTTGCGGGAATTATATATCGAAAATCCCATTCTGGGAGTTCACCTGCTTTTTGTTTAAAGGATGACGAATGGCGATAATAATTTGCTTTTGTTCTTTGATTCTTTTTTATTAGTTTAGAAAAATACTGAGCAGCGTGACAGTGCGTTATAATAATAATAATAATAATAATAATAATAATAATAATAATAATAATAATAATAATAATAATAATAATAACTGAAATACTCATAGCTGCATGAGCTTTAAAATGTAACCTTCCAAATGTATTTAAAGGTAAGACTTTACAGATTCTCGAATGCTCTCTGTATAGTATTATTTTAAATTAATAATAATAATAATAATAATAATAATAATAATAATAATAATAATAATAATAATAATAATAATAATAATAATAATAAGATTTCAAGGAAGAAGGAAAAGGAGAAATGTGTTTCTGTTTCTAAGCTCATGGCAATAGACTCTCTCATCTTATTATACTGTGGAATATTTAAAACACGACTACCATGAAATTACAAAACAGAGAGCAGTTTTGTAAACTACCTAAGCAGGGGAGGAGCGGTGCGGAAGACATACTATTACGGTCTTCTTGTAATGTATAACGGCAACAAACTTCATCCAGGTGTTTGTGCACTGGAGTGCGCTTTATCACACAGACTTTTTAGTTTCCTTCAGATTGCTTCGTTGCTGTTATGTTAGCAATGTTTACGTACGTTGTTGCACTCGCATACATATATATTGTATGTATATGTTGTATATATTGTATGTATGTATATACATATGTATACGCATATACATGCACACATATATGTATATATACATATACATATAAGTGTGTACTAGTGTGAGTACGTATGTGAACATTGACAGCATAACAGCAACGAAGCAGTCTGAAGGAAATTAAAAAGTCTGTGTGGTAAAGCGCATACCAGTGCACAAACACCTGCCTGAAGTTTGTTACCGTTATACATTACAAGAAGACCGTAATCGTATGTCTTCCACAGCGCTCCTCCCCTGCTTAAGTAGTTTACAAAACTGCTCTCTGTTTTGTAATTTCATGGCAGCCCCGGTTTAATTTTTCCATTATAACAACGTATGAGAATCTGTTGCCATGAACTGTAATACAAAAACACATTTGTTTTTCTTTCTTCCTTGAGACCATATTATTATTATTATTATTATTATTATTATTATTATTATTATTATTTCTGGAGAAACAAATAATTAGGTATGTAGCTGTATAAATATATTTAAAATAAAACTACACAGAGCTTTCTGAGATTCTTAGTTTTATTTCTAAATATATTGTACATTTACATAACTGTGGATTTGTTTCCCCATTTCCGCTTTATATATATATATATATATATATATATATATATATATATATATATATATATATATATATATATATATGTATGTATATAAACACGTATACCTGCACATACACACACACACACACACACACACACACACACACACACACACACACACACACACACACAACAAGACACCAGAGATAAGTCCGTTGGCTCCCTGCCCTTTTCTTGACCCCGGCTGACCCCGTCACCCACAATTGTGTTCCTTTGGTTTTATATTGAATCAGTGGCAAAGGAAAAGGATCTTGCACTTAAAATTTAGTGACTCTAAAATCCTTTAAGAAGTGGTTGCATAGTTCCTCGTCATTCAAAGTCATTGATACTACAAAAATATTGCTGGGAAAATTACCTTTTTTTTTTTCCAATATATAGCTAGAAAAAAATAATTATTGCCTTCTCGTCCATTGCCACCGGAGCCATAGTAAAGTTCAAACTTTTTTCCTCTGCATATGCAGTAAGTCTCTCTCTCTCTCTCTCTCTCTCTCTCTCTCTCTCTCTCTCTCTCTCTCTCTCTCTCTCTCTCTCTCTCTGAGAATATTTACGTTAATGACCCGCCAGTATTAACTGACGTAAGTTATGTTTCCAGCCACAAGTTAGCGAAACCGAAGTCAGCGTTTTCCTTTTTCTAGAAGTGGGTCATCGGGTTGCAAAAATGGAAGCCGTGACTTGTGGGACCTGTAATTAAGTGGGGAAGACAATTGCACGCTCTCTGGGTTCACTCTGGGTCGGCAAGTGTTGCTTTAATACATTAACATTAATTTTGCCAATAGGTTGTTGTAATGTCAGTTATATTATCCACATTAAAGTTGGCAGTAGTTGGTTGCAATGTCAGTTATATTATCAACATTAATGTTGCCAATAGGTAGTTGTAATTTCAGTTGTATTATCAACATTAATATTGCCGATAGGTAGTTGTAATTTCAGTTGTATTATCAACGTTGATACTGCCAGTAGGTAGTTGTAATTTCAGTTGTATTATCAACATTAATGTTGCCAGTAGGTAGTTGTAATTTCAGTTGTGTTATCAACATTAATATTGCCAATAGGTAGTTGTAATTTCAGTTGTATTATCAATATTGATATTGCCAATAGGTAGTTGTAATTTCAGTTGTATTATCAACATTAATGTTGCCAATAGGTAGTTGTAATTTCAGCTGTATTATCAACATTGATGCTGGCAATAGGTAGTTGTAATTTCAGTTGTATTATCAACATTAATATTGCCAGAAGGTAGTTGTAATTTCAGTTATATTATCAACGTTGATACTGCCAATAGATAGTTGTAATGTCAGTTATTTTATCAACATTAATGTTGGCAATAGTTAGTTGCAATGTCGTTTATATTATTAACATTAATGTTACCAGAAGGTAGTTTTAATATCAGTTATGTTATCAACATTAATGTTGCCAGTAGGTAGTTGTAATGTCAGTTATGTTATCAACATTAATGTTGCCATTAGGTAGCTGTAGTGTCAGTTATATTATTAACATTAATGTTGGCAATAGGTATTTTTAATGTCAGTTATATTATCAACATTAATGTTGCTAATAGGTAGTTGTAGTGTCAGTTATTTTATCAACATTAATGTTGGCAGTAGGTATTTGTAATGTCAGTTATACTATCAGCATTGATGTTGCTAATAGGTAGTGGGAACGTCAGTACCATTATCATCGTATCATCACCATCTTCTTTATTAGCTTAATTTCTCTCCAAAATCTGACCACGAATAACTGCAGCAATTGAAAAACTCCTTCGCAATTTGTAACACAATAGGACCATGATGGGGGGGAAACGAAAGGGCTAAGCGTCACTAATATTACTGCACTACGGTCCTGCAATGATCAAAACAAGTTTTCTCCGTTCCAACAAAAGCACTTAAAGGTTAGTCAGTTTTTCACTGATCATTTAATTTGATTGTTATTGAGCTCTTCTCAGACTTACTGTTTGTAGCATATATGAACGTTGAGTTATATGACTTGGTTGAAGAACCGTATTATTATTATTATTATTATTATTATTATTATTATTATTATTATTATTATTATTATTATTATTATTCTAAAGGGTTCACAATAATATAACTCGTGTAAAATTTTTAAAGTCTTCGAACCCTACTCTGGGTTCATCTTCAGTGACAGAAGATGAACCCAGAGTAGGGTTCGAAAGTTTTTAAAAATTTTACGCCACCCTTAAACAGTTAAATTATTGTGGACCTTTAAAACATTTATGAACTCTCATGATAGAGAACTTTTTTTCCAAAAGATTGTTATTATTATTATTATTATTATTATTATTATTATTATTATTATTATTATTATTATTATTATTATTATTATTATTATTATCGCTGCTGTTATTTTTCTCAATACTTTTATCAATAATATTATGTTCATCATCGCTATTACAAAACATCTTTGTCATTATGGTAGGGAACTCAAATTTTGAGGTCAAAGAAATGTTTTGCAATGTTGAGGTTAAAGAGAAAAACTAAACCAATAGATCAAGGAGGAAAGCATAATTCAAATGAAAGACTTTCCTGTTGTGATAAATGACTTGCAATTGCACTTTAAGAGGTGAACTAATGGCAGAAAACGATCCTGTAGAATGATATAAATGCATCAATAGCTGAGAAAGTAAAAGCACTGACAATTTATCTGTGACGAAAAGCAAGGATACTGGATGATAGATAATTAAGAATGAACCAATGTCTCAAGTTTCCCGTAGGAAATGGTGCTCATTAGTACCTACAAATGACTATTTTCTAAGGGATTGTTTTCAGACACCAAACATACATAAGGAACGGCAACTTCAAAGTATTCCTAAAGTTGTACTTTTCTCTGTTAATTGGTATTATTCAGCACGCTGTTCATATCCAGTGGCTTATTAAATCAAACGAATGATTTCATGCGTGGATGATTTCATTCAAACGTGACAAAACCTGCAAAAGTTGAAATGACATGGGTGTGGCCGACTGAGCAGCTGCTGTCAAGAACAAGTAAAAAATGCTGAAATCGAGTTTTCTGTACATCGTATAATCAAGGCCACCGAAAATAGATCTTTCGGTGTCTCGGTATAATGTTGTACGAACCGCGGCCCATGAAACTTTAACCACGGCCCGGTGGTGGCATGGCCCATATCGTTGTCAGACGCACGATTATGGCTAACTTTAACCTTAAATAAAATAAAAACTTCTGAGGCTAGAGGGCTGCAATTTGATATGTTTGATGATAGGACGGTGGATGATCAACATACCAATTTGCAGCCCTCTAGCCTCAGTAGTTTTTAAGATCTGAGGGTGAACAGAGAAAGTGCGGACGGTCAGACAAAGCCGGCACAATAGTTTTCTTTTCAGAAAACTAAAAACAGTGGCCAGTTAGTGAGGTTAAATGTGTCGAGGCTGAGTCGCTTTTATTTTGAGTTTAGTACCTTAGGTTGAAAATTCAGTTTGAAAAGTTATGGATTAATCGAAATATAAACTTATTTTGAAAACTTACTATTTTAGGTTAAAATTTGTGGATTAATTGACATCAACAGAATAGGTTTAAAATGTATGGGTTATTGTCACCATTAGAATATTTTAGGTTAAAACTTTATAGATTAATTGTCAACAATTGAATATTTTAAGTTAAAAATGTATGGATTGGTTGTCACAAGTAGAATTTAGTTTGAAATTTATGGGTAAATAGAGGAATGAAATTATTGTCGCAATTTACTATTTTAGCTTAAAAATTTATCGATTAATTGAGGCATATAATTCTTTTGACAATATGCTACCTTAGATTAAATATGTATGGGTAAATTTTCACCAGTAGAATTTAGTTTGAAAATTTATGGATTAATTGAAACAAAAATCTTTATTAAAAATGTATTGACCGAAGAACACAGCAAGTTTATTTAAAAAATGGAGCAGCTGGTACCGATACGATTAAATTTGAAGATTTATCATACAACTGACACTCATAAAATTATATATATATAAATGGATATATGTATTTGTACGTGCGCGTCTATGGACTTAGTAACTAAATCAACTTTACGAATTTATCATAGCTTGTTTCGGTATACATATGATTTACTATCTGGAAAAGGATACTGGGGGCGTGGGGGGTAAGACATCACTGGCACCAAAGAGGGTGGGCGTGAGAAGGGGGTGATATGTAAAAATACCCGAAAACGACAGATATTAGTCTAATCCATAGTATTCGAGGTCGCTGAGTTGAATGGTGACACTCCTGACGCCCTTTAAGTCCAAGTTCAGCCTCGACGGGAAGTGGGGTTGAGAAGGGGTGAAAAATAAAATGTAAAAAATGACAGATATAAGAGTCTAATCCATAGTTGCCGAGGTTGCTCTGATAGGGATCGGGGTTGAGAAGGGGTGAAATATAAAATGTCAAAAATGCTGGGTAAAGTAATTGAAGCACCTATCTTAACAGGAAAGGGAGAGAGAGGGAGAGGAAGTGTGACAGAGAGAGTAGACGGGGTGTTAGGGAGAGAGAGAGAGAGAGAGAGAGGAGGTGAGACAGACAGAGTAGAGGGGGTGTAAGGGAGGAGAAAGAGAGAGAGAGAGAGAGAGAGTTTATTGGTTGTCATTCAGAGTTTTCCTGGGCAGCGCCGGGTTGGTCAGCTAGTCTATATTATAAACTATGATGGCTTAACTGGTAGTTTAATATGAATATTCATAGATTAACGATCAAGTAGAATTCATTTTATGAAATTATAGGTGAACTGATACAGATCTAATTTAGTTTGAAACTTTATGAATTAAAATACAAATAACTTTTTAGATAAAAAAAATGTGGCTAAACTGTTAATGCTAAAATTTACTTTGGAAAAATTAGGCCAACGGAGTACAGGTTTGGTAAAAAAATTTTATGGGTTAACTGACGCTGGTAGAATTGAGTTTGAAGACTGATGGACCAACCGAAGTATAAACTCCAGATAAAAATAGAAATAAAGTGATGTGGATAGCTTTAACTCTGAAAATTTCCGGATTAACCGACGCTTTAAAAATTTAGCTTGGTTTGTATGTTAATTAATATTTATAGAATTTGACTGGAAAATGAAAAGATGAACTCACACTACTTTTATGTAAAACTTATGGATATATATCTGTCACTGGAAGAATTTAGACTGAACATAATCATCATAAGACGTGACATCTAGGATCTTACTCGTGAAACATCACCAGCGTTTAAGAAAGAACAAAAAGGTCAGATGTCAAGATTGACCAGAAGGTCGAGGGTCAAGATTGAGTAAAGGTCAATGTGTCAAGGAGGTCAAAATTAAGGCTGACTAAAATAAACTCAAAGGTCAGGAAGACTGGTCAAAAGTCCAGGCGGAACAAAGGAAGATCGATCATTGCTGATGTAATAAAAGTGACAGCTTTGTGAAATGCGTCACTAGGATAAGATGTAGATGTGTGACAAAAGTATGATTTATTTATCTGTTTATTTATTTACTTGTTTTTTTTCAGGTGTCTGATTGATCGCATTCAGTTGTAAGTGAGGCACACTGCTAATGAGTACATTACTTAAAATTCAAATGATCATGATGATAGTAAGGTGCTAACACACTCAGATATATATATACTGTACATATGTATATATATGTACACATATACATATAGTATATATGTATAAGTATATATATATATATATATATATATATATATATATATATATATATATATATATATATATATATATATATATATATATATATATATATATATATATATATATATATATATATATATATATATATATATATATATATATATCAAGAGGTAGGTAGAGAGCTATCCTCTGTTTCTCACCTTTTACAGCACATTCCTATTGTGTTCTGCAGGGACTTTAAGCAACATATCGTGCTGGAATTAACGGAATGCCATCTCGACGACGTCGCTATGAATATAAAGGGCGCTGATTTTAGGTGTGACCAGCGTTCTTGCCTTTCATAGGACTGTGACTGTTTTTCGAGAGGTGTTTTTTGAGCGCCATTTCTATGTTTTTGTTGCTTTCATACTGATGAGTTTCTTGATTAGCTTATTTTTTAAAATTTCGGTCTGTTATCTAACTTAATTTTTATATTACTATTGTCGTCATATATATATATATATATATATATATATATATATATATATATATATATATATATATATATATATATATATATATATATATATATATATATATATATATGGTATGTGTGTGTGTGGGGCAATGTCACCGTTATTTTCTTTTTCGGCATCCAACTGGAGTGAGACACATGACTACTTTGGGCCTCATGATAGAGGGCTTATGTAACATTCACAGGGTATATCTCCTCACCAAGGGGTCCACAAACCTTGACTCTGCGCTCCTCTGCCGTAATGTACAATATTTGTGCCCCAAAACCAGAGGTGATATGGGTAAAAAGGTTAGCGTAGGTGAAAGGATGGACCAGGGTATTTCGAGATGCTTTGGTCATGTGGAAAGAGTGGACGACGATAGGTGCATGAATAGAGTAAATAATTCAAAACTGGTAGGAGGAAGGAGGAGAGGAAGACTATATAAGGATTGGATAGGTGCTTGAAATAGATATTTGAAAGTAAGAACCTTAATATCCAGAGGGCTTGCAAGACCAGGGTGAACAGCGCTGATGAGCTTGCTATGAAGGCGCTTGAGGTGGCTGTTGTAAGGGAAGTTTTCCTGCACAGGTGTCCATGATTTAGCTACTGTAGTATAAATACAGAAGGGAGAGATAGAGAAACCGTCACTAGTCGTCTACTCTGTCTCTATAGAAATGAGTCTAAAGGTGCTATTTTCCTAAGTGTTTTGCTGCAGTTCGATTTATAGAAATATGAGTGCTTGGTAGCCAAATATACATAAATAAACGTTTATAGACGTATATGCAGATTTATTTATGTATCTCAGTGCATAAGTGTCCACGATTTAGCTACTGCAGCATAAATGGAGAAGAGAGAGAGAGAGAGAGAGAGAGAGAGAGAGAGAGTTACTGCTGACACACCCTTGTGCAATTTTCATGGCACAACCATAATTATATTACATGAATTTAAGAATGTACACAGATTTATAATCACTGTACGACAATGTGCCTGTCTGCGAAGGTCTTTGGTTTGGAGGAGGGAAAATAAAAGCCATTCGATCCCGCTTAGAGACAAAGTTTACTCAATGTATGAGTATTAATGCTCGATGGAATCATTCATTCACTATAGAATATTCCCAGAACTTCATTTAATCCTAATATTATTTTATAAAAAAAAAAAAAGTATGTTCGTTGCTTCGAATTCCTACGAACAATTCCGTAGAATTCCTCATAGGAATTTCAACAAGTCGATACAAAAAAGGCCTTGGTAGCGATAAGTGTGCTTCACAGCGTTTGCTCGTGCTTTTCTCATTTTATTCTTGAGCTATTCAGTTTTGATGAACGGTTCTACATGAATTTCATACTGTATCACTCTCCATGTTCATCCAATAAGGGTTTCGTAGCGAGCGTCTGCACATAGACCGACGTTAGAAATCTCCACTGACAAACAAGCTTTAAATTTCACTTGTTTAATTATGAGAGCTAATGGACGAAGATATTATTTCATAGGGTATTTAAACGCCGCCCTCACTAACACCAGAAAGCTACAGCTTGTCAGAAAGGAGTTTATAATTCTCAAAGGATACATTCCCTTTATTACGGTTGACTGGTAGCGACTCGTGTTGCCAAATACTTAAAAATTCACCGTTGGATTCAACCTTTGGTTTTTTTTTTTTTTTGTGCAGTTACGAATTGAATAACACAAAAGCCTTCTTATTATATTTGTGATGATTCACTCAGTCATTCTATTTGCGAGGCTCCATAGTTACTCTTATGGACAATTTCTGAGATCAGTTCCCTCGTAGCTGGAATTGATTGGGCTAGACTGAAGTCTTGTTCTTGTACATTCATCCATACGCAATGAGACGTCGTTGCGATGAATAGGCTAAACGCTAATTTCTTCAAAATGATTTCCTATTTCGAAGAGCTTATTAGACCAATAGTACACTGTTTATTTATTTCAGAAAGGCTAAAAAGTTCGGTGATGTCTCAATTCTCTGCACGCGAAGACCGGTTTCACAGCCGACTTTTCCTGCTTTCAAACAGACGGGGGATCCTTCATCATAGACCGCGGCAC
>NC_089746.1:8129694-8144694 GCF_040412425.1 Macrobrachium rosenbergii | reverse complement strand
CTTGTGTTTTCCCGCCGAAGTTATCGTGGCGCTCCGCACATCATAGAGAACGCTTTTGCGGATGTAAATAGATTGGGTCAACCTGCCCTAGCTGTCACAACATTTACTGCCATTAATTCCAGCTGACCTTTAACACCGTGAAATACAAATATGAATCTGTAAAAATTAAAGAAATTATCATTACCTCGTATGATGATGCAATAATGAGCCTATTCATAACGGAAAACGAGTAAATATTGCCGTTCTGATAAACAGTACAACACCGAGATATCCACACACTATCTTTTAGATCTCTATGAACGAAGTCATCTGAGAAATTCTGATTACTTCAAACATGCATGGTGTTTTTAAGTATCTGAACGTTTTTGTTTTGCAGATTTAACATATATGATATAATTTGCATTGTATTTTCATATTCTAGAGTAAATTTACCGAGATTATGTGTTTTCTGTAAGAAAAAAATTAAAATTCGATGAACGAAATCTAAAGAAAACTGTATCTTCACTTTTCTTGCCGAGTGTACATACAATACTCAATTTAACCAAAATAAAGTCAAGCAATCAAGGCAATGGTTATTTTTCGCACTTCCATGCAGTGATTAGGTCTATATCAAGTTGGCCTTATACCAGCACGGGCTCTTGCTCCTCTGTAGCCCGTAAAAGTGCATTGTGAATTAGTGCGACTGCAGAGCTCCAGCGGAGAGGGGAGGGAATTAGGCAATTAGTTGTAGCTGTGGTATTTGTTGGAGTAACAGTGCAATATAATAATAATAATGATAACAATAAGAACAATAATAGTAAAATTTTAAGTAAATTTTGGATATGTAGCAAACGCAGTCCATAACGACAATAAGGAAAACTCAGACTTTTAAAAAGATTTCTTCAGTTGCGTACGGAGAAAAAGATGGATAGCTTTCTCAGTCTCGTGTGAGCTCGGCGTGTCTAGACTCAGAAACCAGATTTCATTTCAGTTGGAAAAGGCGAAGAAATGAAAATAAGACGGTGGGGAATAATAATAATAATAATAATAATAATAATAATAATAATAATAATAATAATAGTGACATTTCAAATACAGGTACATGACTCCACCGATTTGTTTTGTAATGGCAGCAGTACAAATGATAAGCAAAAGGGTAAGTATTACAAACAAAAAAAAAAACCGCTTACGCAGAAGAATGATCTGTCATCAAGAGTAACACCACCCACTTTCGATTAGGAGAAAAACCTCGGTCTTTTTCGTTAATTTGGAATAAGGTTCAGGAAGGATATGGTATTTGCGGAAGGGCCCCGGGAAAAGGTTTGTATGGGGAAAAGAGGTGTGGTCAGAATGGAATAAGAGGAGGAGAGAGAGTTTAAGGTAGGGATGCTTGAGGGATGTGGAGGCAGTGTGGGTCATTGGGTTGAGGGAGGGGTAGTTCCATCATCAGGCCAGTCCAGTCCAGAGAGAGAGAGAGAGAGAGAGAGAGAGAGAGAGAGAGAGAGAGAGAGAGAGAGCAGGTCCAACTCTGGTGGCCTGGTAGCAAGTGCTCACTCAGTCAGCTCAGTTGGTGTCGAGCCGTGGTGGGGAGTGGGTGAGCGCGCACATTCCCTCTCCCTCACCGATCCTCCACCACAACTGCTCAATAGTAAATGGAGGAAAAAAGGCGGCGATGTTTAGCAATGAACGTCGGGTACACTCGAAATGTTTTTTCGCCGTCGTATTTTTCCTCCCACGTGTGCTTATCCGTATGAAGTGTTTTCCCGGGAGTGCGAAAATTTTCCTCTGTTGAGGGGCTAAAACAGCACCCTGAAACCGAGAGCTGTCCATTGTTGAAAGTTGAAATGAATTAAAGGCGACGTCAGTTTCAGTAACCATAAGTCAATCATTATGAATTAAAGTGGGGTAATTCACTCCCTGTGGACTTGTTTCCAATAGCATTTGGTATCGGCGACCTTTGGATAAAGAGATAGTGATATTTGATATGATATGTTTGCTCTTCATGAAGAGGAGATTTTTAAAGACATTTTGTGATGTGACGTGTCTTCTGTTACAACGTTGGTAAGTTTAACATTTTTTTCCTTCTGTATAACGCTGGTAAGTTTCAGTTTTTTCTTCTGTCAAAACGTTGGTAAGTTCCTTTTATTTTTTTAAGATTAAATTACTTATTTCGCGCTTGAGAGGTTAGACTAACCGAAGTCTGAAAATTCTTGATTAGGCTCACGTTAGGCTACGTCTAGAATACGCATACTTTATATGTATATAACCAGCTTTATTGTTTTAGCCTATCAGGTGCTATCATTTGATGTAGTCCAAACCATACATTTTGTAAACATTTATTTTAGGTTGAGCATAGCCTTATAGACAAACGTTACTAGGCCATTATCACAGTCGTGTAAAACTACGCCTAGAGTATGGAATAAAATTTAATGAGCATTTTCAATATTTTGTTATTCGTTTAGGCCTAGTGGTAAGTAAGAATGATATATTACATATATAAATTAATCAGTTGATGTGATATATTTATGGTAAATCTTGCTTACGGTTATCCATAGTTAGGCCTATTTTACTTGCCGATGTGTTTGCGATAACATTCTCGTTGGGAACTTAAAATTGAAGAAATGCTATAGGCCTAATAAGCTGAAAATGGTTTTTTTTTTATCAAAGACAAGCGTAATTTGAGTTTCAAGTATATTATTAATTTAAATGCAGATTTAAAATGTCATCGGAAAATGTAAAAGATTTAAACGATTCGGTACAGTTTCGTGTAAAACCGCCCTTGGTTTTAGACTGCTTGCAAAATGTTTGGGAAGGCGTGGGGTAGATTAACATTATCAACTATCGTAAGTGGTGTGTGCAACGTTAGCGAGTCTGGTTACGTCCTTGTAAATTAGACTTACATCGTTTTGTAAAAGACAAAAGGAGGTTAATGGTGATTTATGATTTCCCCTAAAAATATCTAGGACTATAGTGTTAAAAGTGTTCACGCCGCCATCGATTTCATCCCTAATTGTTCCCGGTGTGAACTCAACTTCAACTATTGTGGACGTTGAAAACCCGTCCGGCCATAAAATGCTCTTCCATTCATTTGTCCGTTCCTACAGTTTCTTTTGATGTTTTCACTATCATTGCATTCGCTAGTCTTCCATTCCAATGGCGTTACACCCCTCCCATGTATAGTTTTGTCGCGAATTACTTTGGACGATGGGAAAATATTCCAAGTTGTTCGTTGAGCTTTTCCAGAATTGGTGGTCTTTGTTTTGGGTTGTCCGCTTTCGTAGTCTTAGTCCTGCAAGAGAAAAAGCGTTTTGTGGTCTCGTTCAGTCTCCCCCACCCCACCATTCCCATGAAGAGAGAGAGAGAGAGAGAGAGAGAGAGAGAGAGAGAGAGAGAGAGAGAGAGAGAGAGAGAGAACAATCGAAGGCTGCACGAGTTTTCTTATTTTTACTGTTTTTTTTCAGGTTGTCGTTAAAGATCGATAGGAATACACCACATTATATTCCATGAATGTACCATGTCCGTAATGTAATTGGGAACGTTTAGCCTTATGGCAAGAAAGATATAAAAATTATTTAAGATTATAAATAAGGTGACGAATTTGTGGTGTGTAGGGAGGCGGAACAGCTCAACTACATCAGTTATGCAGTTATACTATAGCTGAGTTACCATATTTGTTTTTCCCAGTCTGTCACGATCCTTACTCTGTACAGTAGTATTATCATTGTAGTATACACAAGCATCAGTGTTTTTATGATAGGCACTGCTTTTGAAGCTGATAAAAATACGGTTGATTTAATAGACACGTAGCCAGCTCACCCTGATAGTATCCTCTGAAAGTTAGTAGGCTAGCATTACATGCATGTGGAGTATTTACTACAAAGCTCAGGAATACCGGTTGAATTATATTTGCGTGATTTGTTGTTATCCTGTATTATCAAAATGCAACATAACTACTAAAGTTTCATCTCATTAAGATTGTTACCCCATTATTTTCTTATTAACCTTGGTTTACAAAGGGGCAACGGTTGGTGCTTGGTTTAGATTAAGCCGGTTTTGTGCTAGGTCGACCTTTTGCCTTAAGGCGGGGTCCTGAAGGGTATAAGAAGCCTGATGTAAATCCCAGGACTATCCAGTCACCAGAGACGTTTTAGGGCAGTGGGTCAGTCGAGTTATAACAATGAGGCAGTTTAATATTTCCGAAGGTTGAAAATTTCCTAAGGTTGAAAATTTCTCGGCTCGATTATTGATTGGATTTAGCAAAGTAACAGGCATTCTTAAGAATGGCTGTCTCTTTAAATCAGTGCGGCTAGTGTGAGCAGGTGTATTTATACTTTCTCGTATTTTTAGTATAGCCAGTAATCTATCTATCTACTGTACATGGCAGTATTTCTTGGATAGGCGATTGGGTTTTCAGGCCGAATGTTATATTGACAATTTTAGGTTGCTTCATGAAAAAAATTGTAGCTACTTGGTAGTTTTCCTGAACGTTCTTAATTCATTGCGCTGCATTTGGTCTTACCTCAACTAAGTTGAAAACTCAGGTGAACTTTTATGAGCAAAGTTGTCTAACGTCTCTTATGTATGTGACTTTTTCGCAGTGCTTTCCACATTTTTTACTTCCTCAGAGCTTCTAGATCAGTTTCAACCAAACCTAGCATAAAACATCATTTTGTATAGGGGGTTCAAGTTTGTTGAGAATAAAAGCGACTCTGGTTGTCAAATTGATGAACAATTAACCTTATTCAGTACAGATTCAGGTTTGTTCAAATCTTGACCTTAGGGATCAGGTTAAGGCTACATTATGGATTTTTAGTTATTTATACAAGAAATCTTAATTTGTAATTGCACATTCCATGTTCTGATGATCTTGTAAACCTTATGATAATGTTTCAACGGCTGTATGGTACCCTATCTTTATGTATGTTGCGTGGTAACCATTATAAAGGCTCACTTTAAACTACTTGGTCGCTTTTTATAGGCAACTCGGTAAATGGTTTTTCTCAGGGCCACTCAGTAAGTAGTTTTCTTTTAAACTGTATGGTAATCTAGTTTGTCTTCACACTACTCGAAAGTCCTTATGTATGGTACTAGGCAGTGTTGATGTAAGTTTTTTGGATAAAAGTGCAGAAGAGTTGCTTTGATTAGGCCTATATCCACAGGTCGTGTCTTGCTTGTAAGCAATTCAAACATTTCAACAAGGCTGCATCCTAATCTAACCTTCCCTTGGCCTAGCCTGTCCTTGGGCTCCATGCCCTAACACGCTGTGTGGGGCAGAGGCGAGGGGGAGGGGTCATCGGCCCTTTCTGACCCCTCCATCATCGTGCATAGCAAAATGATGTGTGCACAACTATTCTACAGTAATAACCCCCCTTGTTGCTTTACCTGTAAGGTATACAGTAGATCATAAGAAAATTTTTTTCATTTTTAGGTTACTTTTTGTCTGTATTGAGACATTTTTTAAAGTTAATTACCATAGCCCTTAAGGTTCCTTAGAAGTTTTGCCCAAAGTTGATGGCAGTCAAGTTCTATTAACTTCTTGATAGTTTTGCCTCACTCTAATTGACAATTTCATTAGGCCTCAGGGTAGGCGTAACTTACATTGCTTATTAGAATTTCTGTAGTCTGCATGGTAATTGTTCTGGTCTGTTTTTAGTATCCATTACTGAGAGTACATGATGAAGCTCTAACTTAACAATAGCCTTTCATTTAATGACATCGTCCATTCTTTAGACTACTTGTAAGCCTTCCTGTAGGCTAGGCTACATGACAGTATATCTTTATGCTACATGATAATCTTTCTGGAGGTTGTATGTGTGTGTTTCTGTGGGTAACTTGGTTGTCAGAGACAAGATTGCTTGTAAGGCTTTTTTGGCACCGCATAGCAATTCTTCTGCAGGCTGGTATGGTGTTTCTTAATGGTTTTTGATATCTATTGAGTCTACATGATAAATCTTTAAACTACATAATAGTGCTTTGTATATGGCATTGTTCATTCTTCATACTGTGCTACTTGAAAGTCTTCCCTTAGGCTGAATGATAATCTTTCTTTATGGTATACTATAATCTTCCTTTAGTTGGTATTATAGTCTCCCAGTAAGTTATTTGTTGACGTTCTGTAGGTTACCTACTTGCAGTCTTTTGTAAGGCTATATAAAAGCCTTTGTTAGGCAATGGGATAGTCTTTCTTCGACTTTTGAGAACTTTGTTTGGGCAATTTGGTAGACTTTTTCTGAGCTGTGTGGAAGTGTTTGGTCACACGGTAGTCTGTCATTAAGGTAACTGTGAGTATTTCAATAAAATGTACCAAACATTCGTTCTTCTGTAACTTTACTGACACACTAAAAAAGAATTTCAGTTATACCTGGACGGGGTTTCTACCTTTTCTCTTGTGGGTAGCCTGAATGAGTTTCCCATTTTGCAATCATTCATGACCCTGTTGCCATTGTGAGATGATCTCGTCTTGAGGTGATGCTGTTGGAAGGAAATTCACACCGAGAATTCATGGCCTATTGTTAGACTGTTGACAGTGCCATCAGAATATTTAAGTTAAACATGAGAAAAAATTTATTCAGGTTATGGAGAGAAAACACAGAATTGTAGGATTCTATACCAGTAAGTACTACTCCTGCCTTTAATCCTTCCTGGTCATATTCCTTCTGCCACTACCAATAAAGGTCCTCCTGACTCGCCTGGGGTTGAAGCTACTTTGAAGTAGAGATACTGATATCCGTAAGAAAATTATATCAGAAACTGCTAATATGAAGAAAGACGTCTAATAATGGCATCCCCCCTCCCCCTTAATATGTTGACTGTCGTTGTTCCTCCTCAAAGTTGATTGTGACTTGGTAAGTCCTGCAAGATCCTCTGTATGCATGGAACCAAATGTTTGTGAGAAGGCTCGTCTAAGGATGGGTTGTGACCCCTCTTAAATCCTTTTGCACCTCATTCTTGCACGACTACTGGTCCTAGAAAATTAAAAGTCTCAACTGTAAATAAGTTTTGTCATTCTGACAAATCTTAATTTTTTCCTTGTTTCATGTATGGCAAACATTTTCAGAAGTGTTAGGTGACTGATTTGTTGATTTCGAGTAGTAGAAGTAAGTCGGTCACCTTTGATGAACAAAGTTTTCACTTGTAAAGAGTACTGAACATATTCGAAGCAAAAGCTCAGCTGTTCAAGTTTCAACCCAAGATTTTGTTGCAGATAAAAATGATTGTGCTTAGCTTAAAGTTTTGGAAGTTGATAAGGATATATGTTTGCTCAGCTGTTCCTGTACATTTAAGAAATAAGAACACAATTGCTTCTTTCTTGTGCACTATTCAGTGCATAGTTTTACCTATTTTGACTCATTATGTTGAAAGCTACCGTGACTGGAACTTTAATGATTCTTTTTCTGTGTCTGGACCTTCAGGATTTCTCATCCAGCTGAGACATTGGCTAAGGAGTTTGGAGATCCTGCTTTATTTTCTTGCAAGATAAATGTGATTATTTAACGAATTTGGACTTTGAAATGACAATAACTGAGTTGGCAGATGGAGATAAACTGTTCCTGTCTGCTTGTAGGGAACTCATTCAGTACTCTAATGAATTGTAGCCACAACCATATTCAGAACCTACTGAAGTTGATGGTGATTGATCAGCTTTCCAATTAGAGTTTATGGAGTTATCTTTAAAGAAAGGGTCTTATGTGATGGACAAGTTGGTTTTTAGTGTAGTCTTAGTGTGTAAACTGAACTGTTAACATCACCCCGAACTGAGAAACATTACCAAAGGATTGTTTAATTCAATCTCAGCTGTGGAAGGTGAACTTTTTAGGTAGCTGAGGGGTTCTTACACCAAAACAGGAGGCTTGCAGACATTCTTATTGTAGGAAGGATGTAGCTTATGTTACGAGAAAATTTCTCCTTGTGAAAGCTAATCTGAGGCAACTGCATGTAGGTAGTCAAGTAGGGACCAGTATTGCAATAAGAAGACCAGGTGGGGAATGCAAGAACCTGAGATTGGTAGTCATTGCAGATCAGATATTTTATGAGAATTGGCTACCAAGTTGAAAATGCCTAGGCTACTTTTAAGTTTCCCAGGGTTCAGTGTATAATGCCTGTCCAGGTACATCTATGTGGGAGGTAGGCTGGCAGAAGTTGCTTTTGTATGCTGTACTCAACTGAAGCGTCTCAGGGCTGGAAGTCAGCCTATGGTATCTTGCATTAATAAATTTTGTAAGGCAAGGCAGAACCCTAGCCTTGACGACCATTTAATGTGAGACCCTGAGCCTAACCCTGGTCATGGATATGCATTGTAACTTTGAGGCTTTTGTTTTTGTGTAGTTCTAGCAGGTTGAGAACCTTGCCTTTTTTTTTTTTTTGGGGTTTATATTTACTACCTGCATATTAGTTATGTGAGATAGGGAAATGATATGGTAAGGGGATACTTTTGACTGAATTTTAAGTGTGGTATTGTGGAGAATCATTTCATATACTCATGCTAGAGTACTTTGTCATTTACTATGGTCAAAACTTTATTCTGCATTCAGATAAAGAGTACAAATGTCTGCCCACCTAGTGTGCAGTACCTTTGAGGTAATTCTGCCAATGATTATTTTTGTACAAGTAGCTTGGAATATTAAACCCAGCACTGGTAATTGTTGACTTGTATTTTTTTCGGGCAGTTCAACCACTCCCTCGCAAGAAAACACTACTATAATTAACATTTCTTGAACCTTTTCTGTCTTCGTCCGTTTCTTTCTTTGCCTGTGGTTTTCTCTCTCCATCCCTCTAACTATCTAGGATGTCACTACGGCGGGTGAATCTCCAAGTGAATCTCCAGGGAACCAGAACCCAGCTGTATCGTTATATTTAGACACTTCTGTCCAAGATTGGAGAGCTGAATTGGGAGGTCTCAAACTGGTGAAACAGGAGACAGAGAGTCCCTCCTTCACATCAACTTTCAAGAATTACTGGCAGTCTGGCAGCTCTGATGGGGTCTGAGTAGTTTATGTTGAACGAGACAATAGCATTGATTTCAAACTCGACAGCCTATCTTACATCAAGATACAAGGGAGGTCTAAGGTTAGCCAGTCTTTTCAGTGTAGTCCATGAAATTCTCCTGTGGACAGAAGCGAGAGGAATCAAATTACTTTAGTTCTTCAGTTTATTCTGGGAAAGACCAGTGTGTTAACAGATTTGCTGAGTTGGAATACCAAAACTCTTCCTACTGAATATCAAAGTGTGCATGCGACTGTGGAGACAATAGATGTGATACTGGTAGGTTGGAAAGACATGGAAGTAATGTCTTTCTAATTGTGGGACAATCTAATAGCTCCCTGGTAGCCACAAAGGGGGTTAGTTTATATTTTTTATGCAGCTGGATAGAGTAGAATAAATTATGGGAAATTATACCTATCTCTCTACATCAGAGGTGCCTCACACTGAGGGACCTGGGGCAACCCGAACGATCTGTAAGGTCTGTAAGGTAAGGTAAGGTCTGAGTTGTTTTTGGCTACTTGGTAGTTTGTTTAGGTTACTGGACAAATTTTGTTGCTGCTTAATTATATCTCTATGCTACTTGATAGTCTTACCATAATGGATACAATGTATTGTCTTTTCTGACAACTTGGTAGTCTCTTCTCCTTAGCATTGTTATAAGCTCATTGTAGTCCTAATTGATTTAGGATACATGGTAGTATTATGTAAGCTGTTTGATAGTCTGAGTTTAAGCTGCATGATAGTATCCATAAGTAATGTCTCATTTTTTTAGCATATTTAATAGTATTCCTAGGCAAATTGGTTTGCTCTGTTATGCCTGTTAGTCTCATTAGGTTACAGCACACTGTATTTGATGGTTTCATTGAGGAATGTACAGTAATGGTTTCGTTTTGGGTTAAATCATAACTTCTTACTATTCTACACGATGGCATGTGTTTTAAGCACCGAGCCACTTTTGGGATATTAATAGTGGCATCATTGGTGCTTGATACTCCTTATGCTAGATCACAATCATCTTAAGTTAAAAGAGACTGTTTCTACTTAATGCTGTACCATCAGACAGATGAGAGGACTGGGTGAAGGCTTAAGTGTTTCGAAACTATGGTTAACATACTTTTGTGAACAGATCTCGTTCAAAGCGTTGATTTTTCGAAACCATGGTTAACTTACTATTGTTTCGAAACTATGGCTAACGTGTTATTGTGATCAGAATGTAATTTGTGAAGTAAAGGTACATGTGAATGTGACCTCATAAATTAGTATGGAATCCACTTCATATATGAGAAATGATTTCCAAATGATAGGCCACGTTTACAGAGACAATTCATATGGCGAAAACTCCAGTCGATGTCTACAAAATGATATTGCACTGAGTCTCTTTCTCTCTCGAAAAGTGTGTTAGCTCGTAAAGGTGACCGTCTGTTCTATTTCATCTCATGGGAGAGCTCTGCCAGCCACCAATACCAAAAGTTCGTGAATGGTCTGAAATGACATTTCGTGGAACTACCTAAAACTGCCCAGTTCTTTGCGTGTATTCGAAAAGTGATTTGGCATTTCAGCGTAAATATCGAGAGAGAAAGAGAGAGGGGAATTCATGAATGACTAGTTACATGGCGAAGTAAGCTGATTACCTGCCTCTGTAATGAATGAATAAGGGCACAACCATGTATGGTCTGAAAAAAATGTTCGACGACGACTGTTATCATTTAGGTTGACAATGAAATATATATGTTGGGAAAGATCATCATTTGTATTGCTTCCTTCGACTTAATTTGATGCTAGTGAGAATTTTTTTTCATATGCGCTTACTCGTATAATCTTAGAGTAGTACAAAGTCATTTTCGAAAGAGGTACACGGGGAAAATTAATGACAAGAGTTACCATTCACTTGGGTTTCATTGCATACCATCTGTTTTTTTTACCATACGCCATTTAGGCCTACCTTTTGAGGAGGGGCGGTAGAAGGGTAAAGCCCTCCAGTTTTCGTCAAGTCTGGGGATGAGGCCCCCTTTTTTTATTCTTTCTTTATTTTATTTTTTTTTATTTTTTTTTTTACCCTGGTTAATGCTGATACGCATTCTCAGCTAGGTCCCGGCCGAGATTCTGACTCACATGTATGTACTTCCTCACCGTACATATATACTTTTATCGTGCGGCGCTCATCAGTAACTCGTCAAACCCCGTACACACATTGCCAAAAACCTGTATTGTGTATACACAATCGCTCTTGTGGAACTTTAAAGTCCTTCCTTTCCAGTATCATGTTCACGTCATCTGTCAGTCATTTTTAGGTTTTTCTGTTACTTTCTTATCGTCAGCGATTGTCATCCCTTCTTTGGAGGGGATGAAGGTTACAGCCTTCCTATATTTCTGCAAGCATTAGGAATAAAGTTGCAGGCCCGCGTCCTCGTTGACAGTGGGCTGGGAATATTCATACATACATACCTATATATATGTATGTATATATATATATATATATATATATATATATATATATATATATATATATATATATATATATAATATAATATAATTTAATTGAACAGCCCCCTAAAGAGAGGAGAGGATAGCTCAGGGTAAGAACACAACGGTCGCTGCCACTAGATTGTGGATGAATCCCTTTAGTAGAAAACTCCTACAAGATTAACTGCCACACTCCTATTTAGGATGCTCATCAGCATCGAGTTGAACTCCCTTATACACACAGCACCACTCACATTTTCTCTTGCACACACTCGCGCTTCCTAGTTGTTTAGGCCCTTCTTTTCCAAAGCCTCATTTGCTCCGTCTACCCAGCTCATTCTAGATATTCCTCTAATACTTTTCCAAAGCCTCATTTGCTCCGTCTACCCAGCTCATTCTAGATATTCCTCTAATACTTTCTTTTAACACTTCTGAATTGTACTTCTCAAAATATCCATTCCTTCTGCATATCCGTTTATCTACGGTAACTTGATTCAGCTTGTTCTACTTATCTAAATATTTCTCACCCTTGTAGTTTTGTGCCACATAAAGTGTTTTATAGCAGTTCATTACAGCTTCTGTCCTTTTTTTTCATTCGTTGCTTATTACGAAGGGGGTCAATGTGTTTGATCGGAGTGCGGTGATATCGATCTGTTCTCGTCCGGAATTTGAAGTTAAGAGAACCTAGTATGCGGCCATTATATGAAGATGCCCACGTGAGCAGATATATATATATATATATATATATATATATATATATATATATATATATATATATATATATATATATATATATATATATATATATGTGTGTGTGTGTGTGTGTGTGTGTGTGTGTGTGTGTGTATTTGTGTGTACATGTATGTATATACATTATTTATGTACATGTATGTATATAATTATATATATGCATATATATATATATATATATATATATATATATATATATATATATATATATATATTATATACATAAATAAGCGCCTTTTTCTTAAAGAGGAAAGAGGTTAAAAAGGGAAGCAGTGTAACTGCAAAATGTCCATTAATGACGGACCTTTGGGCAATAAACGTTCTCTGTCGCCATTATCGTATTGCGCTCTGGCCTCTACGTCCTTTTTCCTTACACACATTGTATCACCCAACCATATCTTATATAACTTATTTCAAAAGTTCTTCCGTTTTAACAGCTCCACCATGCCTTTGACCCAGGACTATTTTACACCAGTCTCCCTTCATCAGCAGTTCTGAGCGTGCATGTATGAATGTATACCGTATATGCATACGCCTAAGCTGGACAGAATCGCGTAGACTCCGCTCTGCATATGGGTTAAAGCATTCAGTCCCCGAAAAAACAAATTTACTAATTTTGTATATGACTGCTCTATATAATTGGAACTCTTACCTCTGCTACTTTTCTCATTTCCCTCGGGATGTCATCCTGGATTGCATTGTGGCTTAGTCCCCATTTTCTATCGCCATTAACGCACATTCTACCCATGATGGGCCGTCCGTTAAATCTTTTTTTCAAATTATTCCTTGAAACTAGTATAGCCCACGCCCCTCCCCCATCTTTGTCTAGGGATATTGATTTGAGGCTTGAAATTATGTAGTTTTCATTATCGTAGATTATATTTCCCTGGTCTGCTGTTGAATTGTTAATTCAAGAGTGTCTATATTTTTGGAGTTAAGTAACTTATGTAAGTCAGTTGTATAATTGGTTTTTAACTAGCTAATACTTTGTCCAGAGAGCATGATTAATTACGTTGCTTAAAGGTGTATTGTAAAATAGTTACTGGAGATGGTTTTTAGGCTTTGTCCTGTTACGTTAATGGTATAAGACTGAATCAGGCTTTGTCCTGTATATTGACATTTAGAATTAGCCTGTGTTAGAAAATTGTTTCCCAATGTCGTTGAATTCCCTTTATTTCTCTTGATTGTTCTTCGAGACAGTTTGTCTGTTTTATTTGGTCTCTCATTTCTCAGTTTTATTTGGGATCTCATTTCTCTGTTTTATTTGGTATCTCATTTCTCTGCCTGTTGGCGTGAAGCTTAAACAGCGTTGAGTTCCTTGCCTAGTTTTTGAGGTCAGAGTCAAAGCAGCCATATGGAAAGTGAATGTAGTTTATGTGCCACCGCGATGTGTGAATGTCTTATTGTGTTTTTACTTATGTAAGCTTTTTCCAATGGAATTTACACTCTGCATACACATTTTTAATCACAAATTTTCTAATATGCCTTTTATATGATTTTGAAGGAGTTCAACATAATTAAGATCAAGATCAATCACATCAGTGTGCCTTTGTATGCATACATATGTTGAAGGCATGGACATCAAAGATCTATGTGTCTCGGATATTGCGAAAGCGAAATGCTAAACATGATTTGTATTTCAGTTGTCTGATAATACGCAGTACATGGCTTACAAAATGGTGCGGGTAAACGTGATTCGAACCCATATTAGCAGAAATATAGTCACTTATTGTATTAATTACGTAAGTAAGTTTCTTTCATTTATTAAAAGAAAAGTTAGATTGGCCTAATTTTTAAGTGTAATATCTCATTCATGTAATAATAGGAAACGATTGCTTGTTTAGTTCTGACATAAACAAATGTAATTTCATACCGTTCGTTTTTATTCAAGCGCTAACCATACAGTGCATACGCCCATGTAACTTTTGGAAGTTAATGAAGCTTCTGGGTATGATGGAAAAGTTTACAATTTATTTGTATTTTAAAATATTACACACACGCACACTTTAAGAGTTTCTCAAAAAGAGCATTTGTAAGGATAGTAGTTTATGATTTATGTGGAATTAAAAGGATTTACGAGTTTATACATACATTATATATATATAAATTACACACACACACACGTATATATATATATATATATATATATATATATATATATATATATATATATATATATATATATATTTACACACATATACACACATACTCTCATACACCTCCACACACATATACACGCGCTTTCATGTATTAAGTCTCCAGTATCCCGTAACATCGAAGTAATTTTTCCATGGGAATAACTGACAGTCAAAAGGAGGTATATAATATGATGAGTGCATGTACCTTGTCGAGGATTAGATCCTATCCTTTTGAATTAGATACATGATTGACAGTGACTTACAAAGCAGTCTTGATGGAAAGGCATTTGTAGCTCATTTAAATATATGATAAAAAAATATATAGGCTATATATATATATATATATATATATATATATATATATATATATATATATATATATATATATATATATATATATATATATATATATATATATATATATATATAGTAGTCTTGATGCTGGATGGATAAATCTCTGTTATTTGATATGGAGAGCATCTGTAGTCTTATGTTTGTGTATATAAATATATGTTATTTATATATATATATATATATGTTTATATATATATAATATATATGTATATATATATATTATATATATATATATATAATATATAGGCTATATATATTATATATATATATATATATATAATATATATTATATATATATATATATATATATATATATATATATATATATATATAT
>NC_089746.1:8049694-8127194 GCF_040412425.1 Macrobrachium rosenbergii | reverse complement strand
AAAAGTTGCTGTTTGTCCAAGAAAGCTTGTAATTTTTTCTGAATAAATACTCCATTAGATACCATCCAGTTTGAATGAGGTCCTTTTAGTAATTCAACTAATGCACAGAACAATTGTATATGTGATAAAGTTAATATATATATATATATATATATATATATATATATATATATATATATATATATATATATATATATATATATATATATATATATATATATATATATATATATATATATATATATATATATATATACACTCACACATATGTTAAAACAAAAAATGAAAGGCTGGAGTAACGCGAATGGAACATCACCCAGTCAGAATGCAGTAATCGATTTAGTTATCCTTCTAAAGTGGTGATGTTTTTCTCTACTGAAAAATATTGAATCAGACGGTGTTCGATGCATTCGTCCGTCTTATTCGTACTCCATAAAGGATGTTTTTATGAGGAACACCTAAGCGTGAATAGATTTATGGCTTCCCCGTGGGTCTTTCAATTTTCGAGGTGGCTAACTTTCCCCAGCAAGGTGTGTTTTTTTTTTACCTGTGTGAAGTTTTGTATGGTATCCTTAAATTGCCTGTGTTTTTATGTTCTTGCTGTTTTTAATTGTTTATGAGGAAACGTCATAAATGAAATGTCAGATTTTTGTCAACAAATCGTTTTAGAGGACAGATAAGACTTTTTTTCATTCAGTTTTAGTGGACATTGTGTCTCCTCAGTAACGCTGGCAAGATTTGTTACATCTTCATGGTTAAAGGGAATGGCGAAGTATGTATCCATAGATAATCGTTAAAGCTTGCATGACACAAATAGCGTCGGTAAAGATTTATTGGCTTAAAAGGCGTTATAAGTATTATGATTGTTGATGTCGTTAATGTGGTATTTGCTGAAATCAGTGGTTTTCGCCGAGTATAAAAATGAAAGTTTTTTCTTTCATATTAATATTTATACGCGGCACATATGCTTGTAAGTACTCGTACGCATTTGATTTATAAAATTCTAAAAATATTCGTATATGTGGCAGTGGATAATGTGGACTGACCTAAAGTAAGAAATGATTATTTGGTACAATATTTTTTCCTTTTGCTGAGAGAGAGAGAGAGAGAGAGAGAGAGAGAGAGAGAGAGAGAGAGAGAGAGAGAGAGAGAGAGCATAATGCAAATTCCCCTCGACGCCATTGTTCGTGAGTTTCGAATCATCAAATTTAAAAATATAAGCTTATCATTGATGATCTATAGATAGATCTCTCTCTGTCTCTCCCTCATTGCATTACTATAGCTCTGAATATAATTGGGCGAACAAGTTGGAGTTTAGACCTGTCATGTAACGTGGAGACCGACCAGTCGTCATAATGCCTTCTGTTCACGTAACACCTGTAAATGTCACGGAGTTCTTTTTTAAAGAGATGTGAAAAAAAGGATAGGCGAATTGAATAGGGTGGTCGTAAATGTAACCGAAGGGGAAATCGGCATTCTTTATCAATGAACAAAAATAGTTCCTTCAATATAGTGTGTAGGCACTTATTCTTTATTGGACAATGTATCTATACCTTCATTTTCTTTGAGTGCATTCGTATGTAGGTATTTGAAGTAATTGATGCTGTGGAAGTTTTCTATTCATTATTCATACTCTATTCTGTTATTAAAGAATGAATGTGGCTGAGGCTGATGTTAGATTCTTTTTGAAACTCTTTTAGGTCATAATATTCATCTCACTAGTGAAAGGACCTGGGATCGATTCCTAAACAAAGCAGAGTTTTTTTAGGCACGTTCTGGTAACTCTAAGTGGGCCTCTGTTAACCTTAGCAGTGAACTATGTACCTGGCATTTATTCGACTGTGGTGGATCGTAACCAGGGTGGATGAGTTCAGGGAATGATCGCAGTTTAGTCCTCCGCAGGGGAGAGGTCTTGAGTTAGTAACCCCTAAAATTCCATATTTTTTGAATTTTGTAATAGGTGGTAAGTCAACCCTGATGGGTTGCAGTCAGGATGGAAACGGCATCTGGCAACCTCATTCTTAAAGAGTCTGAAAAACTGAAGGTTAGCACCCTCTGGTGCCACCCCCTTTAAGGGAAATGCTTATAGTCGTATGTGGCCTGTGTATATATGTAGCCTTTTATGTATGCATATATGTATATATGTGTGTTAGGTATGTATGCGTGTGTGTATATATGTCTGGTTTCACTTCTGTTTTAATTTCCAGTGCTGTCCCAATTACCTCCGTGCTTGCTTTTGTTCAAATGTCACACGGGAGAGGATTTGCATACGTGTTCAACAACAATATCATAAAGGTCATTGATGTGAAACTGAGTTGTAAATAGATTTCGAGTCATTCACTTAACGAAAGCACGCGTTGTTTGGGAACACACACACACACACACACACAGAGAGAGAGAGAGAGAGAGAGAGAGAGAGAGAGAGAGAGAGAGAGAGAGAGAGAGAGCGCATTTGCTGCTTTGTCATGGGGATTAGGTTTCCGTTTAACATGATCAGTCTTGGTGGTTGTTGACAGGCACGTCCTATATACATAAACTTGTATGATTGTCCCTGCGTTGAGTGATGCCATTCTTGTGTTACATTTAGCGAAGAATTTTATACTTCCATTATTTAAACAATAAAAATAGACGATTTTGTTATGCGAAGTATGTGTTAACAACATTCAGACGTGTTCTTGATACCTCCAGTGTCTTTAAAGTGGGCTAAATAGCAGATAAGGTAGATATAAAATCTGGATGTACTAGATGCTTATGAGGTAGTTATCCAAATGACGATAATCGTTTTTCAACATTGCGTTAACTATGCTCTGAAAACTTTTGTACCCGTGGATAATAATCGTGGTTAAAAATGGCGTAAATGTGATTTATGGTATCTTAGTATCTCTATTTCGGAAGGTATCGTTCTCCTAGTAAGTTTGATTCTGCACATTAGCCTAGTCACTTAAAGTTCCTGTTCTCTCTCTCTCTCTCTCTCTCTCTCTCTCTCTCTCTCTCTCTCTCCATCCTCGCACAAGAGCAGTACTGCTAAAATGGAGTATTAGTCTTTCACATTTTTTCCAAAGCGAATGTGCACGAATTTGGTATGAAAATAATTTGCTCTTGAGAAGACGCTACCGCGTCTCTCTCTCTCTCTCTCTCTCTCTCTCTCTCTCTCTCTCTCTCTCTCTCTCTCTATTATGATATTCGTCTTATCCCTCTTGTGTGAGGGGTAATACAGAGCGAGAAATGGAGTTGTGTATCACAGCGTCTACCCATCTTCCTCCCTACTCCTTGATGGGTCCTCTTCTGTGTATGTTGTTATCAGGGCAAACAGCGATGATCCTACATATATTGGCCAAGGATGGATGCCCTGTCCTTAGGCAAAGTCCCTGATGGATTGTTTCCTTTTAGGGCCTTTCCTCTTGACTACCAGCCGGATATTTTTGTTAGTTTCCCTTTTTTTTTTCAAGTCTCCCCCGTTTTACGGGTTCTTGCTCTCTCGTAATTTGTATTTGGTGCTTTCTTCCCATTGGCAGAATTCTGTAATCAGTTCAGGAGTATGACCGATAAAATAATAGCAGTAAAGGTAAAACTCTAAGATGTGTTAACAGTACTGTAGATTGCGGGTGCGACTTTTGTGATCAAGTTTCTAACAAAGTGGATTTTAGGGAACGTAATGATTGTGATGATTGATTTTGAGATTTTTAAAAATCAGCTAACATTTTTCTCTCATCACTACACATGATCTGTATTTTTCTTGCTCAGATAGGTTAACACAAAGCAATGCATCCTGAGGCTTTTTCTGTGACTGTTGTTAATAATATACGCACTGGAGTGATCATATCATTCAAAATTGGCACTTCCATCCCTTCTCTCAATTACTTAGTCGTTTTTATTGGTTTTATATTTTTGACGAATGTTTCGGTCACCAAATATGCGTCTGCCTCTTTTGCAATTATATCTGTATTCTAGCAATCGTTCCATTGAGCTAAAGGCGAGAATCCATCTCTTCAAATAGATTCATAATACCCTCCTGGCCGTCACTTCATATGTTTATTCTTTTCCCCTCCATTGCCAAATTTGTCATTCTCTCCCTTCATCTGCCCCCCACGAGCCCTACAAATTGTATTCTTCCAAGAGACGGGCTCATTGCTTGCTTGGGGGAAGACCCTCATTTTTCCTCCCATAGGCCTTTCATTTGTATATTCTCTCCACGCCTTTGCTAGGTAGGGGCACTGACTTGCTCGTGGCATTGCCTATTCTCCTGAAATGGGGAAAAATGAGCTAGAGAGCTCGAGGACAAATTAATAGAGAGAGAGAGAGAGAGAGAGAGAGAGAGAGTCGCTCTTCATGCATACCTTTCGTTGACAATCCTGCGAAAAGAAAGGAAGAGAAGCATATGACAGACAGGAACGAGAATGACCTGAGAGGGTGTTAGGGATAGTTGAACTAGTGAATGAGAACCAGTATGCCGTTAAAAAAAAAAAAAAACGAAACTATCCGGAAGGGCTGAGTCACCCCTTGATGCTTACGAGGAAAAGGACCTTTATGGGTATAAAGTCTTCCCAGGCCTTTTTCCCAACCCATTTATGTTCATTAGCGTTTTTCCCTCCATTATGCGACCAGACTATGAAAATGAGAGAGAGAGAGAGAGAGAGAGAGAGAGAGAGAGAGAGAGAGAGAGAGAGAGAAATGTAAAGAAAAAGAGACTTGGAAAAAGGAGATTGTAAAAATAAAAATAAAAGAGAGACAACGATAAGGTGGAAATTTAGACAGACGCTGCATTATTATTATTATTATTATTAAAAATAGAAATCATAAAGAGTAAGGGGACAAGTTATTGCAGGTCTTCACTGACATACAGAGAAATGAAGCTTGATTCCCTAAGACTAATGGCAATGCAGGTGATATTTTCCCCTGAAGTGGGAGCTCACTTCCTAAACAAAAGGAATACCAAGGGAGGTAAAGGGTTCCAGAATATGTAAATTGTCTGTGATACATATATAGATCATAAATATATGTATATATAAAATAAATTGTTTAGTACATGGTTCAGTTCATGTTTGCAGAGTCCATGGTTAGCGTGTTGCCTACCTCCTGACTATTTACCCGGCTGTAAATAAGTACCAGTATCTCCTGGGGTAAAGACAAGGGTGTGGGGCCAGCAACCTCATCCTTAGGTACTAGCTGAGAAACTGGAAGGCCAATTTCTCATCTTTGGCGCCCACTCTAAACTGTAATTAAAGACATATATATGTATATATATATATATATATTTATATATATATATATATATATATATATATATATATATATATATATATATATATATATATATATATATATATATGTATATGTATAATGTGTATATACACAGACACAAGCACACCATATATATATATATATATATATATATATATATATATATATATATATATATATATATATATATATATATATATATATATATAGAGAGAGAGAGAGAGAGAGAGAGAGAGAGAGAGAGAGAGAGAGACTTGAGAGGAGAAGCTGGTGGTAAGCATTCAAGTACCATTTCCCAGGTATTTTGGAGACCTTTTAATTTAGAACCCAGCGTGTCGTTTGCCAGCAATATGGCATTCCAGGACGCACGTAATGATCTCTTGACAAAAGTTCCGTTTTTTCTTGGTTAATATTAAATGAATTTTTATAATTGCTTTCGCAGTTCTCCCGGTTCCATTTTCTGTTTCGAGAGGGATGAAATTCTTTCTTCTTTATCAAAGGAGAATAATTTTCTTTGGAGTTTGTATTTCTTTGTTCATCAAGAGTTCTACTTATGTATTTGGGTTTTTGTCTACCGAAATCTCTGGTTGTCCTTGTTTCTGTCTTTTGCTCAAAGATCAGTTCCTTAGACTTCAGCCTTGTGGTGGTACAGCAGACTCATAATTATGATAAAGAGAAATCTACAATTTGTGTGAAGTAAAGATATATAGTTTCTCTATTTCACATGAGCAAGCAACGAGGTAAGCGCTGCTGACACGTATTATTAAGACCTCCGATGTTACGTGCTCTCAAGTTTTATATTTATCTGGTTAAGCTATGTAAGCTCGTAACCTACTTCTCCTCTTCGTTGACCAATACCTGACTAGACTCCCCTGGACCTACTGAGTCATGTGATATTTATGGAGGTCTTGTAAATATCATGTATTTTGGGCTAACTAATTGAGCGATCAGGGTTTTGTTCTGTGGTAGTCTGTTGCTTTTTCTCTTACATTCTTCATATCTTCGTTATTCCTTAACGCAATGACGTTTCGAACAACAGTACCTCCATTTTACACTATATATTCCTCTATTGACCACTCAAATCTGCTTCGGAGGTAATGTATGCACATCCATCTGTTTAGCTGTTAAGGAGGTTATAGTTCCTATATAGGTCAAAAATTTCCATCGTCTCGACTAACCTTGTACTTCACCTGCTAAATATTATTATATTTTGACTTACACTCAACCCTCTTATTCATATGCCAATGTATTTATGATTAAAACTTGCCTCACATTCTTAGCTTTACCCAGTGAAAAACTCCCACAATAAAACGGAAGTTGAAGCTCTTCTCCAATAGCTTTGAACAAATTCAGTTCTCACACCAACTTTCGCCTCAGGCTCTCACGTCTGTCATCGTTTTGAGAATAGTAGAATTTTATTTATAGCGGAAGTTACCCTTCGGAGTGAGTGGGGAACAATATTATAAGAGTAAGAAGGGAAAATCGAAGAGAATTGTGCAGACTTTCCTTTTTTTTTTTAGATGGTCACCTTAGACCTTCGTTTTGTTGTTCAGGGCTTTATTTTGTTAACTTAATGAAAGACTTATCTTTTAAGTTACACTTGACCGAGATTGAGGGTGCTGTCGATGGTTGGTGACATTTTGAATATGATGACGTTTTGGGTCTTGAAATGTGACTTATCTCTCGTTCGTTGAAGCAATAATCCGTCAACGGGCAGTCTTCCCCTTTACTCTGTTGTTGAGAGAAGTAGAGAAGAAATCATACCACATTACCTAAGTCTTGGATAACGTGACATCCATAATAATAGTGGCTGCGACGACAGGTAACAACTTCAATTAAGTAATACACTTTTCAATCAAATTATCACGTTTCCTGAATGGACCTTGTTTCTACTTTAACCTCAGCCCCCTCTGTCTGTTCTGGTGCTGATTTGGTTGTTGGTCTTAATTCCTTTCGATTTGAGTTACTAGTTTCACATATGTCAGGTCACTCAGGGACTACTCACAGCGGCAAGAGCCCCGAAGACAGTAAATGTTAGTAGGCCGTGGAAAGGCATTTTTCCTTGAAAGTGATCGTCTGACGGAAGTTACGTATTGACGATATTACTTATATGTAAGAGCTGATTCACAGCTGATTCACTTTTTTCCAGTGAATGTACATGTCTTTATCTCAAGGGTAACCAGGTACCGAAGAAAAACACGATACTTATTATAACAACTTTTCTCATTTTTATTCCCTGGGATTTATCTCTTGAACTCTTAAAATTCGAACCCCATTTAGACACCAGTCAGGTTTTTTGAAAAATGAGCCACCTCGCATTCAACTGAAGTGCAGGTCTTGCCACATTAAAAAAAATGAACTTAAATTTTTTTTTTTCTTTCTCCGTGACACATACATTGTTTACCACTAAACCCCATTATTTTGAGATTTGCTTCCCACCCGTTCATCTGATTCCGTATGCATGGCAGTACCACGGTAACAACGTAAACAAATTACCGAGTGAATTCTATGTCCGGTAACTTCTTCCTCCGCTGACTATCAATTAACTTCAAATATAGAATTATGAGACTGGGGAAAATAAGTCGTCAAGCTTGACATGCAGCAACGACTCCATATCATATTCAATTTTGTACTTTCAGCAACCCAACAACCACCAACAGTAGAATAATGGTCGTAAATAAAGTCCTCGATAACTCTGATATTATTGTTTAAAGAGCAGCTGTGAAATATATTTCACCAGAACTCTGCGTAGATATATAATAAAGTATAAACGTGTCATGTTGGCGGTTTATATAAATTCTAATTGTTTTCGGCCTAAAGAGTATAACCTGATGTTAAGTCTCATGACTTCTCAGAAGATGAAAAATTCAATTCGGTACGCACGCACATAAAATTGTGTTTAAAGATTTTTATCAGTAATAATGTTTGTATGCCACTAAATTTGTGTATGCCTTTTAAAACCGACCAGAAGGAAACATTCAGAGTATGTTATAACGTGGTGGTGAATGCAAGTGAAATATGTAAAAGGCAAGATAATTTATCCTTCTTTGACACTGAAAACCACTTAATAACAGTAGAGGAACGATCCAGCGGGAGCACGCAGAACTCGATCTCAGTCGGTCAGTTCATCAGTTCATTAAAGCAGGAGCCAAGAACTACCAAGTATACATCTGTTACTGATAATTTAATTTGCAAAAATTATTGCTATTGACAAACCATTCTTCCTTTTGATTCCCAAACAAACATGGAGCACTTAGACTCAGAAGCGTGGATCAATGATTTTCCCCTGTACTATTAGTAGAGGGAGTTTGGAAGTCAGAAATTGGTGGATGATGATTAACGAAGGCTTTCTGTGGGTGATCGTTAGCAACGACGGTCCTTGCATAAGGTCGTTTCAGAGGCTGTCTCAGGATCTTGAGGATATTTTGAGAGTATTGCGTGAGTGTTGTATTATTGCCCAGAGAAAGTAAAGTTTTCGTTTGTTAGTATATTTTTATACAGTCGAGCTCTGGTAACACGGCATATATTCGTATTTGAAGTCAAGTTATATATATATATATATATATATATATATATATATATATATATATATATATATATATATATATATATATTTATAGAGAGAGAGAGAGAGAGAGAGAGAGAGAGAGAGAGAGAGAGAGAGAGAGAGAGTCAAAGCGCATAACGTATCCTCAACGCTTAAATGAATAAAGAAAAAAGAATAAGTGAAAGAAATATATTCGAGAATCATTATCCAGAAAAATGCAAGAACTACAGTGAAGACATTAAAGCAACCTAAGTACTCCTAGTTTTGGTCCTTATCGCAAACCTTTGTTATGAGTCGGAAGATGTGGACTCCTACAGTGATGCTTGACAGCTGTGTTACGTATGGATAGCTTATTAATCTGCATCTCCCTAAAAGCAATCCGATTTTCCCCAAGACTTACTGTATTATATTCCATCCTTTGTTGTCTCTTGCAGTTAGTCCCAGAGTCCTTTGGATCTGTCAGTCCATTGTAAGTGAGTCGGTTGCCATGGTAGTGCTCTACCAGAGTGTTGTGTGTGTGTGTGTGTGTGTGTATATATATATATATATATATATATATATATATATATATATATATATATATATATATATATATATATATATATAGTATATATATATACACACATTTATATTATATATACGTGTGTGCGTGTTTGTGTGTGTATCCATATATGTATGTATGTATGTATGTATGTATGTCGTATTGATGACACAAGGTATAAGGTCCATAATATTTAGAAATTTTCTAGATTTTAGTCTTGCTGTCTTCACACACTTTTGTGTGTGTGTAAATGCTATAGTCAAAACGTGATAAGTATATAAAATATATATCAAGCCAAGAAATGAAAACACGAATTATTTTATTGGAGCCAACGCTTTCGTTTTATTATCTTCGTCTCAAGACGCACACTTTTTCTGCCCAATACCCTTCCGCAGTAGATAGAAATATGTATTTATCCCCTTGCAGCATCCCAATCCTCTTTGCAGGTACAAACGTATCAATACTTCCTTTTTTTCTCTGTTGCGTTGCCAGAATCCCATTTTATAGTAAGATGTTTCTTTTTTTTTACACCATTCCTTTCTGTTTTCTTTTTTTTTTTTATAGTCGTACAAAGAAACATTCCTTTGCATCAATATAAGAAACGTTTGCCATCGATAAGTGTGCGATATGATTTTGCGCCACATTCCAGATTTCAAACGAAACGTTTCTCTTGACCGTTCGTAGTTTTTTTTTCCAGATTCCAGTAAGTTGTCAAAGCTTTTCATTCTCCCTGTGGGCTGTGATATTTTCACTTTTGTGCTATCAGGAAAACATATCTGTTAATCAGATTTACCACTTGTTAATCGCTCTCGGTACATTAACGGGAAATACATTCTTACAGATAAACATTTCTTTGGATTTTAGTCACCTATTTGCATCTTTTCTATCGATAAGCATGTTACGAATTTTTTTTTACAATATTTATTTATTTGCAAGAGAAATGTTCTGCAGAGTTCGAGATAACTATTTCTTAAAAACCTGTCTCTTTGTTCTCCAGATTTCAAATGTGTTTTTAAAACTAACTTTTTTTTTTCCAAATTTCAAGAATATGTTTTTCAAGAAAATGTGTCGTTTCCCAAATTCCAAGAGAAATATCTCTTTAGAAGCTTTTGTTTCGTTCTCCAAATTCCCGGAGTTGTCTTTCTCCAAAACGAGTTTTTCTTTTCTCGAGGTTTTAAGGGAACCATGTCTTCAAAAACCTGTCGTTTTGTTTTAAAAACTTCAAAAGAAATAGTCCTTCAGAACCAATCGTTTTTCTCTAGATTTTAAGAGAAACTTTTCTTTAGAACTTGCCTTTTTGTTTTTCAGATTCAAAAAGAAATATCGTTTCGTTCTTCAGATTTAAAAAGAAATATTTCTCCAAATCCTGACGTTTTGTTCTCCCATTCTCCAGCAAGTGGTTAAATCTTGTGTTTGTCCATTGTGAGTCTTCAAAACTCTGTTACTGTATCATGAGAGGGATATTTCGTGATCCCTCTTTGCAACTATTGGTTAGAATATTTCCTCGTATGCTTTGCATGGTATTGTACCATTCTGTTCAGGAAAGATCTCACTGTTCATCTCTCTTTATGCCAGTAGCTGAGTAACTATTCATCCAATTTTTCTCCAGATAATTTTTTCAAACAAAAATGATCTTGTCTTCATTTATGTAAATTTATTTATTTTTCTTAATAAAGTCTCAGTGCTGAGTCATTTGTGACTTGCAAAGCACACTTAGTAAGTGTTTCACCGTTGAGAGAAATACTCCACCTAAGAATGAAGCGCTCCGCTAATCTTTTTAGAAATTCCAGAAATAGAGTTTTGAAGGCAGGTTCATCTTCAAAAAGCTCTTATTTGGAACTGAAAATTTTTTTGTTGTTATTTTTGTTTTTATCATTTCCACGATGCACTCATCTTTAACTCGCACGAGCAACAGCCTAACTTTAAAAGTAGAATTCAACTTTAAATGATTTTTAGGTTCGGCTTTAAAATGATTTCATACTACGTTACCGTTAAATTTCCGTCACCATGTCTTTTAGAAAGTCGCTTAATATGAAGTTAGACTTGATGAAAAATTTTGAGAGAAATCGTGAGACGTTCACCCAAATATTTGGGTAAAACTTTCTCGGTTGAGGAAAGTGGATATGTTAAAGGACGGAGAAAATACTGATTACTGTCATGTCATTTTAGGATTAAAAGCCCCCGTCCCCGTTCTCTCTCTCTCTCTCTCTCTCTCTCTCTCTCTCTCTCTCTCTCTCTCTCTCTCTCTCTCTCTCTCTCTTTCAGGGGTTTTTTAAGTGCAAATTTTTAATATCACGAGTCGCTATCTTAGTGAACTCAAGAAAATTTTGCCTTCAAACAGTTGTATTTGATATCAGTATATTTCATTACATGTCGTCAGCGTTATATATTTCAAGGCAAATAATTACCTTTGCCTTTTATCTCTGTGGTTTGTTATTGCATCTCTTGAGTAAACGAAGTTTTACATTTTTTCCTAGTAAGTTTTATTCTTTGTAATGAACACCATATTCTTTGTAAGCTTGAATTTCAAGTCATTGGCCCCTGCGGGATGTTCCGTGTGAATAGGGTTCATGTTAGAAATAATATAATAATAAAATAATCTGCAATTCTGGTGGATAATGTAAATAATTTTTTTCAAGGCTGTTTGTCCACTCAAGATTTTTGTTTGTTTAGTTTTTGCACATTGGCATATGTAATTTTTTATGGTATTACCTTCATGTAAGAACAATTTTCCCCTTTGATTTATACATATCACTTCATCTACCCTTTTAAATGCTTCCTAAATTTTCACACTGCAACAGTATTTAGTATTTTAAACTAAAAACCCGACTATAACTGACGGTGTTCTTATTGCTCCCTCCATACTTAAGCTACTGTTTTACAGAAGTATCATATATACGTGGAATCGGACGATCTTGTTAACAGATAGGTTGCCAGGGCATGTTAAAGAAATTTCAGACCCGTTGGTCGTGGGTGTGCTGGTTATTCCGGAACATTTTTAGAGGTTTTGGGTTTGTAGTATTTTTCCATGAAGTCAATATTTTTCAGGATAAGAACACATGGCATACGAGTATGCTCTTTATATGATTTTTCAGTGGTAGCTCTTTATTTTCCCATTATGTATTTTTCATTGAGTCGTATAAATTATGTAAAGCTTCTTATTTTTATTTTGAATATCTTTTACTTACGACCATTATTCTGGTTTGTCATTTTAGTTTAATTTTTTCCTCTCTCTTCGGTGCATTTATTTTTAGAAATTCCACTTTGGTTGTTTTTGGTTACATGAAAAATTCAATCTCAATTAGCCATTCAGCCAACCACCTAATAATTTTCCTGCCTCAGTACAATGGATAATGAATTTAAACCCAAATGACCTCATTCATTCAATCCCGGTAAAGTAAAAATCTGAATTACGAAATAAACCAGGTCTGCAAGGTAAGTTTAACCTAGTTTTGTTCCAGTATAAAATGAAATAGTAATTTTGATACAGATATTAGGATTAGAATGATCTAAGATTTGTACAAAAATAATAATCCTTTATACTTTCATCTAGTATGTACTTTTTCTTATGGCCTTTTCCATGTATGGGAGGGGGGTGCCGGGAAGGTAACGGGTTTTAGTTTCTTAGCAGGTCTTTAGGTGTGAGGTTGCTAGCCTCTCGCCCTTATTCTTGCGACCAACTGACGCTGATATCCATTTACTGCTGGGTGAATGATGAGTGTCAGGCCGGGAATGATCCACGGACCTACCAAGGGTCGGCGTACATATGAAATATTAATCTTGCAAAACTCTTCGTTTTTTAACATTCAGGTACATGGAATTCCTTCCATTCAAAGTCAAGTGAACCTAACATTTCTGTGTTTTTCGTCCATATATTATGGTAAATCGTCGTCGTCTTCTCAGCTTAATTTCTAGTCGGGGTCGCTGTCTTTGTTCCTTTCCTTAGCCACTTGGCTCCCTTTACCATGTCGTCATCGTAGACCTTACGTTTTCGTTGTGAATAATGACAATTGAATAAGCTTATGGCTATACTACATTTTCAAGTGAAAAGGGTCTTGTAGGTATTATGTGGCATGTGCAACTGACAAACTATTTTAACTTTAAAAATGTGCACTTAATTATTAACTTTTCCATGTGATGCTTTCTGTCTAGATGCAAAATTTACTTACGACACTTACTTAAGTCTGGAGAGCCTCTATGGCTCAGTCGGTTACAGCAGCAGCTTCGGACTTCGTAGAGGTCTGTGGCTCGGGTTCAAATCCGCAGCCGACTGATCAGAGAGGCAGACACTTTGCTATCCGTGTAGACATCCCGGGATTATATATGTAATCAACGGATAGGTTTGCTTAAAAAGCAAATGGGTGTTACAGACTAAATAAACACACAAAACAAAGCCACTACAACACCTTCTAAAAACATAACCACTACAACACTTTCTAAAAACATAACAAACATCTCACACGTCTCGAACTCTCGCCCTACCCGCGCAACAACTTCTCGCTGCTGGGAAGAAAGGGCGTTGGGTCGGGTATGATACATGAAACATACGCTACCGGGGTCTAAGCGATGTCAGGCAGGGCAGCCGATCGAGACCACAGGTCTACCCCAAAGCCAAATCAAAAAGTCCTTCAAAAGAAGGCATCGTGCTTACCCCATACAAAAATGGGAAAAAAGCACGTTAAAAGAAGAAGAAGAAGACTTAAGTCTGGTCGTTTTCAGTGCTGTATGTGGACACAAAGGAAGGCCAATTTGTTTGTTGACTATATGCATGGCCTGCCATCTCAATAGCTCGTGCACTTTGTCCCCCATGTTCTCTGCCATCTCCGGGTGTAATCAGAAGGACAGAAGGCTGTGCTTACTCTTAGATATGATTGTCAAGTTTTAACGTTCTCTGTCTTTTGTGTACTCTTATTTTTAACAAGGTTCCGTACTCTACTGGTTCCTTTAACCTCTCGTAATCCCAGTTTTTGCGAATTTCCTTTGATTTCTCCCCTCTAGTTTGCAGTTCAATATCTTCTCCAAAATATATTGGTTTTAACGTTCCCCCCTTGTAACTAATGATAGCATTACTGTATCTCCTGACGGTTACTTTTGGTTTCACAATTGTCTAGCACTGGGCGTTTCAATGGCGCTGCTTTCTTTACTAAGCAATCTGTAGGACGCGCATAGGGCTTGGTTCTGTTTTGATAAAGATAAAGACATTAGCCTCTTTTGCTGCTCCAACTGTCAATTTGGAATCCTATTTTTTTTCGATTGTAAATTTATCCCAGCTTACCACTTCAATTTTTAATGTTAGTCCTTGGAATTCAGACAATCGCTCGTGTTCTTTTTCCGTAACCATGACAGTCTTATTTGGCATAACTATATATGCCACCGTCTTATCAGCAATAATTATACAATTCTTGATGGTCATTTGATGGCCAACAGAACTGATAATTTCTATATTAAAATTTTTGTTCATGGTCATGGAGGGTGTTGTATAACACTAAAATAGCATGTTTTAAATTTGACAAGGGAATCTTTTGTTTTCTTTTTCAAGAAATTTGATTTTTAGTAAAATTTTGGTAATTGTTTTATAATTTCATGAATTTAAGGCGTGGAGGTATGTATAACGCATGTATGGAAGGAGTGAATTTCTCTTTAAAATTCAAGAAAAGAATTTACGTGTTTCTCTTATTTCAAAATACTTACAACCAGAAACACTTCGTTGCGACGCCAGTTTACGAAAAAGAGAAATTAATCAGATAGCCTTTCCGTAGGTAATCAAAGCGAGTCGTAATTACAACGACTGCGTTCCTTTCACCTTTCCACAACTTGGCTGAATATAAAAGGTTATCGTTGCCGCTAGGTGTTACACACCATATTTCACCTTGCCTCCCCACCTCCCTTTTTTTATTCTTCTTTTTTCTTTGAGAATTTCTTTCGTGACGTTTGTTAGATAATAGTATTGAATGGCTTTTCAGTTCTGTCGTTAAAGTACAGGTCTTGAGATCGTATTTGGAGTGAATATCTTTAGCACGGAATAAAAATTGTCGTAGACACAGGTTAGATAGATAAGGAGCTGCTTAAAAATCTTTTTAGATAAAGATAGGTTCAGAAGTAGACATATCTGCAGATACGAAAATAGACAGACAGGTAATTGGCGGACCTAACTACATGAATAGACAGTTGAACTTAAAGCAGATTCGTAAATAATGACACATTCCTTTTCCTTTCTCAGAGTAAAGTATAAAATGCACTGTTTACTGGATGTTTTTGTTAATGTTGGGTCTGGAGGCTTGATATTTAATTGGTTATGACTATCATGCTTGATGTTTTGCAATTTACGTGTGTCACGGAAGGTATTCAGTCGAATTAATTGATAATTTTTATGCTTTTAACGCTCCATGAAAATCGGTTGTATGCTTTATACAAGGCAGCTTACAAATTGTTTGATAATTATGAACGGGTTCTGCTGCTCAAACAAATCCACACACACCCGTCCATAAACACAGGCAGACAGACACACACACACACATATATATATATACATATATATATATATATATATATATATATATATATATATATATATATATATATATATTGTATATATATAAATATATGTATATATATTTATTTATATTTATATTTACATTTAAAATAGTACTAACAATTTAAATAAATATATAATACGAACGTTGAAATATGCAGGGCACGCTGTCGGGTACCTGGAAATTTAATTACAGGAATTGTGTAAATGAACATGTTTACATTGTTAGATCAGAGGGGACTAAATATGTATGCCTGCAGACCTACGCACGGTTGCACACACACACATATACTGTGTATTATTATATATATTATATGTATAAATGTATATATATATATGTGTATACATATATATACATATATTTACATATATATACATATATTTATAGATATATATATATATATATATATATATATATATAATATGTATATAAATTTATACATATAAATTATATATATTATATATATATACAATATATATATTTATACACATATATATGTATGTATGTATGTATGTATGTGTGTGTGTGTGTATGTATGTATGTGTGTGTGCTTTTATGTAGTATGGAAATAAGAGTAAATAGGCTATATGTCAGGAAGACTGCGAAACGAATGCCAGCATGTGTTATTAATGTAATGTGCACGAATGCTATGAGAAACCTGAACGTAGTTAAATCTTACTAAATATGTATTTAGTAAACTTTAGCTAAGTTACATTTGCCTTGTTGAAGGCTTGCAATTCTGATGCTCATTCCAGAAAATAATCTTGCGGGTCTTATGCTTGTCTGTATTTTTAGGTTATGGTTCAGTTATAGGTCTCATGATCATAGCTGTTATGCCATTGCCGTAGAATTAAATAATTCAGTTCCTGTCTGCCAAGTGCCGTGTTGTGTTGTTAGAAAATCCTGCATTGGATGGTTGAGAGATTTTCATCACTTGTACCTCGATGGTTGGGGATTCTCTTCGTGCTGCTATTTTCGCCGTTTCTTATATATTTTCCTTCCAGGTGTTGGTGTTTTGGATTCTCTTGAGATGACATCGCATTTTTATGTATTTTTCCTTTCCTTCTGTTTGTTCTTGATGCTGGCTTAAGCTATGTAAAAGTGTTTGGCAGCATTTTAATGATGGTATTGCTATTAAATAACAGTCATGTTTACTAACAATAAAAGACCGGCCACTACTACTGCTACTGATTAGAGTAATAATAAAAATAATAACATTATAGGTTGTTTGTGTTATATAAAGAGTAGATTAAACCATAAACTAATGCATGATCCAAATAGAACGAACCAGTACCTATAAGGTAATCGGTTTGTTGTCCCTGCATTAGGATGACTGAAAAAAATGGATAAGTATTTACATACCTTTAAAAGGTACACATGACGTCATACCCCACTTGTTTTGAAATGGTTAATGGAACGAGGGGGAAAATTCTGTTGACTATTATTAGCCACTCCCCTTAATACTGTTTGGAAACTGGTACAGTGCCAACTGACTGATTGATTTATGCCGTGAACTAAAGAATAATCATCAGTGCAAAAAATGTGTACAGCCTATTTGCTGAAAGTAAAATTCAGACAACATTCAGGAAAACTACACGAGTTTATACTTGCAGTTACAAATAAAAACTGTAATAACATAAACACGGTAAAGTGGAGGAGCTCATAGCAATAAAAACATATTCTATGGTAAAGACTAACCTCAGTATTAAATGTTAAAAGTTTCTAAATTTGAATACACCTTCCCTCCCAAGTATCATCTACTCCCCGAAGTCAGCAAGGAAACGTCCTCTTGGTTTCATGAGACTGGTAGTAGTTGTTACCTGGCCAACTAACAAATAACGAATGAAAATCATGCTCTGATTCACTATTTTTTTTTAACGAAGTCATTGATGTTACCTTTTTTTTTTTGTCGTACCCTTTACTGCAATTTCTTAGGGTCCTTCATTCGGACAAAAGAAATTCTTTAGAAAAGATTTTAATAAACTAGCGAAATACCGTGATATTTCGGTGGCCAGGAGAGCGGAGTAAATGTTGCAAGGTAGGAAATGGCCCAAGAAGGTGATTTCTGAGCTGTGAATGAACATGTAAAGGATAGTTTACTGATGTTATCTGTTCTGATGAAGCTCTCCAGCAGTGGGTTGGTCACAAGATGTATGTTATGGTACATTATTGTCATTATTGTTATATGTTCTCAATATTGATGTTGTTGTTGCTGTTGTTGTATTTGTATGTTGTGTGGTGGGCATCCTAAATGCATTTTTCTTTCTCACGTCATGTCTTTTAATGAAATTTGGAAAGTTATCGCATTTCTTCAAAGTTTTTTGAAAGGAAGTTATTTTCGTCTGAGCGATGAGGTGCCAATACCCTCCTCTCCCCGACCAGTTTTTTCTTGTCAGTGTTTTTTTTTTTTTATATTCTGTCACTTTCATTATCTGTAAGAGAACCCTTTTTTTCCAGTTCGATCTTATATGTCATCCCTTGACTGAAGTATCTTGACAATTTCGCTAATGGATTTTTGACCAGTTTTTATTTTTATTTTTTTGTTTTGTTTTTCTGAGTCCCAGAATTTTCAGTTTTTATATTCCTATTTCTTTACGTACAGGACTTCAAGAGGAGTTTTGAGTAGCAGCAGCAGCAGCAGCAGTAGTAGCAGTAGTAGTAGTAGTAGTAGGAGGGTGTAGGGACGGGGCAGGAGGCAAGTTGACTGATAGTGGGATGGGATGATAAAGGGATCATATATGTAAAGAAGCTTTCTGGAGAGGAGGAAGAGGAGGAGGAGGAGAGACAAACACTGGGAGGATTATCCGTAGATAGTGGAGTTCAGGGGAAGTTGCGCGCAAAGTAGCGTTCGTGGTGACGGCGCCCGCTCGCTGTCTATTGGAAGAGACTAACGTGGTTAGTTCTTAATAGCCTGCGTGTATATATAGTATATATATATATATATATATATATATATATATATATATATATATATATATATATATATATATATATATATATATATATATATATATATAAATAGATATGGCATATAAACGAAAATATAATAAGGCAAGAACTTAATTTAATTAACTACTCAGCGTAAATTTCCCCCGGAGAAAAAAAAAATTAAGCGTTTAACGGGAAAGTATGATTTGACAGATGAAAATCACATTTTCTCCCTTTGTGTGAGACGGGCCTTTCATACTTGTTATGTCCAGAGGGGAAACGAAATTGGAATGCCTAAGCTAACTTTGAATTGCTCATTGTTGGAGGTCGGTTGCCCCGGGCACTTGGCCCTGCTGCTGCTGCGCTTCCGCCCAGCGAAGTGCCGGCTGTATAGGCCCTGATGAAAAGGCCCTCGTGGAGTGCCAATTAAAATTCTGCCTGTTACCTGACGCATAGGCCTAAAAAAATTATAAAAGGTCTTGACGCAGATAGACACAGAAGTGCGTGATTATTTCACTAACAAACCGTACCTCGTTTAGAAGGGTGCACACACACACACACACACACACATATGTGTATATATATATGTTGTGTGTATGTATTTGTTATTTTAAAAGAAGTTTCCCAAGCGCATTCATGTATTTAGTGTATAAACATTTTCAAGGGAATGCCCGAATATTTGCAGATGACAAAAACCCACATTAATGCCTGAACAGGTATAACTTTCTTTTAAGTATACAACTCTTCTAGTGCCCATAGGACCCCAGCTGACACTGCCACCCACTGTTTTCCCGGGGGATTTGTGCGGAGGACATGTCCAGGCCATTTTCATCTCCCTGTCATTATCATTTCATCTGTGGTATCATTTCTCAGTTTATTCTGCCATCGGACTTCTATTATTCTTCTTGTGGCTTTATTTTTGTATCTACAAAATCTTTCTGATCATTTCATTGCCATAAATGATTCATTTCCTTATAACAATACAGATCGTACTAGACTTGTGTGTCACCTTATTTTTGAAATATAGTTGAAATTCTATATATCTGTCTGTTTACTAGAGGGAGCCTGAATTTGGGGAAAATTTAGAAATGAAAACTGATAGGAAAGGAAAGTCGCGTATTTCTAAGTTTATGTCTTTGTGGCCTAAATAATTTTACAAATAGTGATTGGGATATAATTGACAATCTGAAGCATTTTGGAACAAAGCTGAAAATAATGAAAGTCAGATGTTATGAATGATTCATGGCTTGTTAATGCTTCCTTTTAAGCTTCACGTGGACCTTAATGTCGTCATATTTTAGCTCATTTGCTTTCTAACGTCCTGTTATCAGGCTTCTCTTGTGTTTCTGACTGCTCTCTCTCTCTCTCTCTCTCTCTCTCTCTCTCTCTCTCTCTCTCTCTCTCTCTCTCTCTCTCCTCGACGCGAATTTGCAACATCATTTTCTTTTCACGCGGCTTGGGACTGGAATCTGCATATTGGCTGGCCGTCAAGAGTGTTCATTTCAAAGCGCATAATTCTACTGCGGGTTTTCTTTGTTCCTTCGAGTGATTCACCTTCTCCTCCAGTGGCTGAAGGAAGAGCTTCCTGCGGCGGTTTCTTCTCGAGGAGCGAGTCTTCCATTTGGAAATTCATTTCAGCACACTGGCCTAGGTCGTGCCTTCATTATTGTAGAAATATTGAAAGCATCACCAAAATGTATTTGTTCTGATATGTTTTTTTCCTTAATGTGAATGTGCATGTTTTTGTTGATTCATCTGTGTCGTGTTGATATCACTAGGATTTATTTTTGAAAAATTCCTTTGAACCTGCATTCAAAATAGTTTTCACTGGAAGCACCACAGAGTCATGCATGTTTTTAACAGGAGCTGAGAAAATGAGGTGTGAGGTATATATATGCGTTTTATAACGTAATATCAATCTTTTGATTGTAAATATTTCCTAAGGTCTTGGAAAATGTAACTGACATCTTTCGGTATTTAAAAGGTAACGTTTAATTGAATACGTTATCAGGAGCACTAAAAATATTAGAGATACAGAACTGTACAGCTTACAGAGCCTAAAGGCCTAGTCTGGGGATTACGGTCCTAAACATTTTCGTTTTATAGATCTTCGTTTGAGAAAAGCAACCGAGACAGGCTAGCTGATTTAGAGCTTGGTCTGGCTACGAGAAGTAATATTTTCGATATCTTTTCGCATTACAAGGTGACAGACTCATCTTTTCCCTTTAAATGATGACAGACTCGTCTTTTCTATTTAGATGATGAGACTTAACTTTTCCCTTTAAAAGATGACAGGCTGATCTTTCTCCTTTTAATGACAGATTCGTTTTTCCCCTTAAATGACGACATATTCGTCTCTCCTTAGATGATGACAGATTCGTCTTTTTCTCTCAAATGATGGCAGACTCGTCTTTCCCATTTAGATGATGAGACTTGTCTTTTCTCGTCAAGTCAGGACAAACTCGTTCTTTCCTCTTAAATAATGGCAGACTCGCTTTGTCACCTGAAGTGATGTACTGTACATACTTGCAGACCCCCTTTAAATGATGACAGACTCGTTTTTCCCCCCTAAATTAAGACAGACTCGTTCTTTCCCCTAATGTATGATGACATACACGTCACGTCACTTGGGATTCTCTGTCTTTGGGTTTTAGAACGAGATAAGATTGACAGTTTGCAAATCTTATTGCAGCATTCTACTTTTAGCTTTTGTCATTCTACGCATAAATGCTTTCTACACATAAATGCTTTCATTAAATTCGTGCCTGTAAGAAGATAATTTTCCTAAACTCCAAATAAAAGTCGAAATGAAACCATATAGCAATAAAAATTCGCACAGAGGTTAGCTGAGTCGGGGTTCCGCTAAAAATCCTTTGAATTTGTGTGGCGTGTTTGCGGTATAATTGAATGCAGCTTTCGGTTTTCTCTTACCCATTGTCGCTAATTAATTCGTGATAAAGCGGCATACTGGTGGCATAACGGAGAACGATATAAAGGAGAGAGAGAGAGAGAGAGAGAGAGAGAGAGAGAGAGAGAGAGAGAGAGAGAGAGAGAGAGAGAGAGAGAGGTGGGTAGCAGTAAAAGGTGATGGGGAGGGAAGGGGTGAAAGATTGGCCCAAATCCCTTCAGGACACGCGAGTGAAATTCTTCTAAGTTTATTAAAAGATGGATCATCTGAGAAAACATTTCATCATAAAGAAAAATGCAATCTGACAGAGTAATTGTATTTACCTCCTGCAATTTCCTGCAAGTGCCGAATATTTTTGGATGAGAAACGGGAGCTGTTCAGAAAATACTGCCGGGGAATCGTCGCTGTCTTTTCCCCCCTTTTAAGTAAAAGGATGGGGTTCGTGAATAGCAAAATTTCGACGGTTCTCTTATCATAAATTTTGGGAAACAAAAATATTTCGGAGGATATTGCCTCATGAAAATATCTAAAGTTGAACCGACTTTTTAGAATCTCTTTCCAGACGTTAGAATCTTCAAAGAATGTAAACAAAAAGTAATAGCCAGGTAATTTTATCACTTGATGCTAGCAAGACGTCAGTGCATCTTTACATGTGAGAGAAGTGGAGATCAATAGTTAAGAGAATTGATTCCAAAAGACGTGATTTTTCATTTTCAATGTCTGACCATAGGACCATAGGACTACGCAAATGTTTGTGCGTTTAGGTAATGATTTTACCTAAACAAATTTACTACAAATTTATAATTTGTTATTATAAAAAAGGCGTTTAGACGTCTACCATGCAAATTTAATTAGTTGTTTTATATATATACATATATATATTATATATATACATATATTATATATATACATATATATACATATAGTTTTTATACAGACTCTTACACACACACACAAATACTATATATACGTGTCTGTGTGTAAATAATCGTTAATTCTGTTTTTTGCAACATTATCACTGGATAGGGTTGTAAACCTCTGGGATTTTCATAGGCCGCATCGCAGCAAGAATGATATTTTTATTTCCATGCCGTCCAGCAGGAATAAGGGAGGTATCTTCCATATCCTCAAGTGAAGAGGCTTAACCACTATTTAGCGAGTACTGTATTTCAGCAAAAAGACAGAAATAAAAAGCGAAAGCAAAGGATCCAGTTCGTCTGGAAATTACTGTAAAGCTATTGAACTTGAATATGACCTGGTCCGGATGCGTTGCCTAGTCTTCAGTGATGCAGAAACCATACGAACATTACGAGCAAGATTATAGCCCTTTATGATTATTGGGCAGGTTAGGAAGATCAGGATATTGAAATTGCTGGGGAAAGTATCTGCCGGGAAATGATAAGAGGGAAGATAGCATTTTCACCGGATAGCAGTCTAAGGCTGTATCAGAACGGTTGAAAAGAGGGAAGTTGGGAGCCAGATTTTTTGTTTTTATTTTGCGACAGTGTAAGAGGCATAAGTAGCTGACTGGAAATTTAGGGACGAGTGTGGTCAAGTTAAGTATTAGGAGGCCAGAAGTTTCAACTCACAGCTGGGGATATAGGATTGAAAATCGAGTTTATGATCTGCAAAGGACGAGGCAATATTCAGTACGCGTTTGTAAATTTGCAGTGTTGACGATACAGTTTATGCACTAATGTATTTTAATATTTTTACTGGATAGTTTTTTTATGAGCTGTCTGTGAAAAAACAGATGAGGTTCACTCGAACTACGAAGAAAGTTAAGTATACCTTAGTTTAAGCAGACCACTGAGATGATTAAAAGCTCTCCTATGGCTGGCCCGAAGGATTAAACTTATTTTACGTGGCTAAGAACCAATTGGTTACCTAGCAACTGGACCTACAGTTTATTGTGGAATCCGAACCACACTATAGCGAGAAATGAATTTCTATCACCAGAAATAAATTCCTCTAATTCTTCATTGACTGGCTGGCTGGAGACTCGAACTCGGTCCCAGCAGAGTGCTAGCCGACAACTCTACCGACTCATCCAACGAGGAACTACTCGAGTGCATTACCGAAATTAGATGTTGTTCCTTTGTCCAGGAGTTTTGAGTTTGTATTTGGTAGGTTTTGCTGAAAGTATTTTTCAGTGACTAAGAATGATTGCGGCTATGCAGTTATGAAATAGCTCTGAAAACATAACTTTCATAGAATCAATGCACTCGACTGAATCATGACTTTCCTAGCTTAGGAATAGCTTCTGTAGTCCAACGAAACGTCCTTCAAGGATTTAAGCTCTTCTTTATTAATCTGTTTGTGTTCATTAAGTTTGATAGCATTATCGAACCGATGAAATTTGTCTATTTTTTATATTACACTAAGTTCTTAGTAATGAATGACATTGTTTCCATGACGACAAATGATCGCATTTTCATTTATATCCGCCAGAAGTTAACTCAAATGAAAAAGTCACTAGGTGAGTATTTTCACCAAGTTTCATCTGAATCCGGGTACCCGTTCTGGAGGTATATTGGAAATTGGAAACACAGACTGACGCGGATGAAAACATCATTCACGCCCTACTTCGTTGCTTGAGTTAGTAACTAATGTTAGTAATTGATGTAAGAATTCTGACTGGATAGTAATGCCAGGATAAGGTATATGTACAAAAAGTAATTTTGAGTAACGTAGTCAAAAATAAAAAGGAATTGTAGAAATTTGTTTCCTGAGTGGTTCCCTACTGATCGGAGTCTCGAACACCAGAGAAACCGAATCAGATGTCTGGAAGCCTTTGAGATGCGGGCTTCGCAATGGCTGGGGACGGCGAATGGAAGGGATTAAGATTAGAAATGAGGTCTCCATTTAGGGTGGGGAAAGAGGTGATTTCATACCAATTAAAAAAAGATAAAAATTCACTGGACACACACTGGAGACAGCAGAACTATCGAAATATGCTTTTTTTTTATTCAACATTTTTTTAACAAATGAAAGTATTATTATTTTTTATTATTCAGACGATGAACCCTATTCATATGGAACAAGCCCACAGGGGCCATTGACTTGAAATTCAAGCTTCCAAATAATATGGTGTTCATAGGATGTAAGAGAAAGTAACGGGAAATGCAGAAAGAAGAGATCTCACTTATTAAAAAGAAATAGAAGAAAAGCAGCTGGAAAGAAAATGAAACGAGCTAGCAACAAGAGTGCGAGTAGTAGAGATCAAGACCTTCCCTAATAGGCGATTCAAATTGTCTACATATCACTCCATCTTTCCGTATGCAAGTATGCGTGCTGGTGGTAAAGGTCGCTGAATTTTCAAAGTGTTCTTGACATAGAAAAAATTATCTATGTGGTCGTGATTGACTTGATTGTTTTCCAGCTGTGTTATTCCAAAAGCCTAACAAGTTATTGCCATATATTAGTATTGATGCCTTCTAACACTGGAGGTCTTTCTTGTCTTCGCAATTGATTTTACATTTGTTTTGTAACAATGCTGTCACCCGGAGTGAAGCCCGTGAGACAGGGTCGTAGAGACCTGTGGTGTTGGGGAAGAGAGGCGAAGAAAGTGTGAGAAAAGGCGTGTTGATTGCATAACTAGCTCTCACACCTTGAGCAGTAATGCTCGTTCGAGCAATGGGTATGGTATTGCCTAGGGTTAAATTTCGTAAGAAAAATAAGGTTGTCGATTGAGACTTTGTTCTTCTCAAACGTGAGATCGAAATATCCTTCCACTTATATCCTTTGGGATATTAGGATTTCGGTTGAAGAGGGAAGGAGTGAGGGAGCGGATAGAGCGCCAGTGAAGCGTCTCCAGACGAAAAGAAAGAAGATAGATGGAGTCGTTGATGAGTGAAGAAAAGAAAATGGCGCCTCTGGAGTTTGCCAATCATTTGGTTTTGTCCTTTGGAAAGGGGACTCCACTCAAGTTCAGTAAAGATGCATCGTAATTTTTGTTGTTTATGTTTCTCTTTCTCCTCTTCCTTTCAAGCGTGGGAGGGAAGAGGGGAGAAAGTGAACTTTTCCTCCTTTCGTTTCGTATATACTTTCTTCTCTTGTGACTAAATTTCAGCGTTAAAACATGAATAATGACACTGATGAAGCACCACGCCTCCAGATCTTGTATGATACAGTTGATATGTTTCATTCTTCATACGGTCATATCACAAATCGATAATGTCGAATTTGGTTATTTGTTACCATTTTGATGCTGCTTTGTGTTTTTGTGCCATTTACCTATTTTGTTTGTTGCAACTTGACACATTGTGAGAATTCATTGTACTTATGCCTACATGAAGACATGGAGTCATTTTAGTTCTGTAATACACAAGTATTATTTTCAGTGTTCGCCCTCTCTTCTAAAAGGGAGTTGTTTCAGAAAGTGCTGGCGTTTCGATTCTCATCGCGTCCTTTGCGATAAGGTAGCTAGCCCCATGTTCTTCTCCACCCTGGTTATGGCCGAGTGCAGTTGACTTACTACAAACTACATAATTCATTGTTTAAATTACACAGTTATGTTATATCCCATGAGGAACACTGAGATGTAACGGAACGTCTCTTAAGTGTTTCGGCTTATTCGGGAAAGTGTTTCGGCTTATTCGGGAATCGATCCCATGTCGTCTTGGTGGTAAGGTGAAACTTCCAATCACTGGATTACGAAAAACCTTCTAAGGGCCTGTCTTTTCAATCTTACTCATCATCCTTTTAATTGGGAGAAATAAGCATATGAGCCATCACTTAAAGTCTGATTATCTGCTTCATTAACTGTGTTACCTCTCCTGAGTTGAAGCTCAAGTGAGCTTTTCTGATGAAATTGTGACTAGCGTCTCGGTTTTTCTTTTTGTTTGTCTGTCTGTATGTATGTGTGTGTGTGTGCGTCTGTTTGGCGTGAGCCTTTCACGTTTTGGACTAATTCCCAGCAGCACTGGATCAGTTTCAACCAAACTTGCTTTACAGTATTCCAGGAAGATTTTTTAGAGTAAGTAGGATTGGGTCACTTGGAGATCTGTAGAACTACTCGAGAACTACAGTACCAGAAATGTTAAAATTTACGTGAAGGTTTGCTTATATTGTATAGATTCAAGTTTGTTGAAAACATGTCCCGGGTGGCAGGATGAGCCCACAGTAGAGGTCTAAGGTTTTTAATGGCAGTGTATAGGAAAAATATTCTCAATAATGGCAGGGCTACATTGGTCAGATCAATCTATTTAGTATAGATTCAAGTGCGCTCAAATTACAGCCACAGGGCCCAGTATGGGGCCACAATAAGGGTCGAAAGTTTTACATAGGAATATATAAGAAAAATATTGGTATTTTTTATGGGTTCCTGTGTATTTTATGAAAAATCAGCTTCTTCATCGACCTATATATATTAAGATGAGAACAGAAAAAATCTGATACTTTTAGTGAGATATTAATACGCTGTGGATCCTAGCGACTGAAAGGCGTCAGCCGTATTAGAAAGGGAGAAGTGCCCCCTGACTTGAATAAGAGAAAATTAGCATATCTTCTAGTCTTAGGTTATTGTCCTTTAGAGATCATCACAGATTGAAATTTGATATCAATGGCTCTTCACGTGACGGAGAAAGTCGTTCTCAGAGAGAGAGAGAGAGAGAGAGAGAGAGAGAGAGAGAGAGAGAGAGAGAGAGAGAGAGAGAGCCTAAAACAATGTGAGTTCTAACAGTTGAAAGTAGGAGGGTTCATTTGCAAGGAGTTGAGAAGACAGAGCAAAAATGGTATGAAGTGGTGGTATTAAATTTGTTAATATAGGTAGATAGAACGACTTCTGACAAAGGACAAAGGGAATGCAGAATTAAAAATCCTAGACGCTGGAAGGCCATTTATGAAATGAGTCGTGTTGTTACGTAAGAGGTCTGAGGTTACATTCTGTCTTGTATTTTGTTTTCTTGTGTTTATGAAAATTTCATGGTAATCACGATATGTATTTTACTGATTAACTTTGATTATTGAACCTTTGTAGTTAGTTAAAAGTAGGAGGGTTCATTTGCAAGGAGTTGAGAAGACAGAGCAAAAATGGTATGAAGTGGTGGCATTAAATTTGTTAATATAGGTAGATAGAACGACTTCTGACAAAGGACAAAGGGAATGCAGAATTAAAAATCCTAGACGCTGGAAGGCCATTTATGAAATGAGTCGTGTTGTTACGTAAGAGGTCTGAGGTTACATTCTGTCTTGTATTTTGTTTTCTTGTGTTTATGAAAATTTCATGGTAATCACGATATGTATTTTACTGATTAACTTTGATTATTGAACCTTTGTAGTTAGTTAAAAAGAAAACAAGAAGTATACCAAGAAGTATTCAAAATGCACTCACCGGAAAGAAAAAGTAGACGACTCTTTTTTCCATTACATCATAGAACTTTTTTTCTTTTTTGGATGCGCCTGCTGTCCAGCAGACAATACTCCAGCACGTAGCAGCATGCTATGAAATTCGTCTAAGAGACTTCAAGCTGCAGGGGAAGGGAATGTGCTGTTAGTGAATTGAAACATAGCACGACCCCAGGCCACCCTCCTCAGATCTGCAGTTGTGGATGCTTCAGAAGTCAATTATCTAGATGAAGTTGCAGTTTGAGTTTCGGGGGGAATATTCGGTTTTCATAGAACGCGCTTGCAAATGAGTCTTGCCCGTGACAGGCTACTCATTCAGTTTTCAATTGTTATGCATATACGTAGGTGGATGTGTGCATTGCGTCGCATTTAAAGAATAATTTTGTTTTTTTATCTTTGGCAAAAGTTTTTTTTTTTCATCGTGAAATTAATGCTTTGCTCTGTGTTATTACTTCAAAGAGTTACTTTTCTGACGAAGTTGTTCTACAATTATCCCTGGAACAGGCATTTCGTAACGTTTTCATTTGTGGTTATTTTTTCTGAGTTTTAGTGACGCCTAGGCAGCCCTCGACGGATGACATAGCGATCCATACGCACAACGGCGTCAGGGACTCTAGCCGGTGACGTGCTAGATAACCATAAACCAATCAATCAGTCGATTCATATACGCGAAATGAATTTATAAGTTAGAACCACGAAGAATGTTCCATATTTAGATTAGAGCAGTAGCAACACCAAATGCACAGCAAACAAATTAAACTGATAATAGACAACCGAATGAAGAGTTTTTGGAAGAGTTTTCTTTTTTCATCCATTTTTTCCCCCTGTGGTGGTTGGATGGCCACGGGAGATTCCCTGCCATTAATCTCCGTCACCCTGCCAGAAAATCATTAAGACACTAACCATTTGTCTCTCGCGGGTTTTACTTGAGTGAAACTCGGATGGTGTCACAGTACGTTTGCCTTCCTGGCCTCAGCCTCGTCATTCTAGGGCATGTCCTATTTTTTCCCATTGTTTTTTTTTGTAGTAGTAGCTATTCCGCTAAAATAGTACTCTTTAACATAAATGTACGATTTTGTGAAAAGAAAAGGGGAAAACGTGTAGATGTTGGTATTCATTGTAAATTCTTTTTTATTAACACAAACACTAACGCATGTATATATGTGTATATACATTATATATATATATATATATATATATATATATATATATATATATATATATATATATATATATATATATATATATATATATATATATATATATATATATATATATATATATATATATATATATATATATATTATATATATATATCTATATATCTATATATATATATATATATATATATATATATATATATATGTATGTGTGTGTGTGTGTGTATATGTGTGTGCGTGTTTTTGTATGTATGTATATATACTGTACATAGACCTTACCTTACAGACCTTACAATTCGTTCAGGTTGCCCCAGGTCCCCTCAGTGTGAGGCACCTTTGATGTCTACCAGAGAGTTGCTAACGCATCTTCCGGTATATTTTGCATCTTCCAGTCTTGGATGGTCTGGGATGCATCTTAGATATTTGTCGAGCTTATTCTTAAACACATCTACGCTCACTCCTGTTATGTTCCTCAGATGAGCTGGTAGCGCATTGAATAGACGCTGCATTATCGATGCTGGTGCGTGGTGGATTAATGTCCTGTGTGCTTTCCTTAATTTTCCTGGTATAGTTTTTGTCACTATTAATCTACCTCTGCTTGCTCTTTTTGATAATTTTAGTTCCATGATGTTTTCGGTAATTCCTTTTATCTGTTTCCATGCTTGAATTACCATGTAGCGTTCTCTTCTCCTTTCAAGACTATATAAATTTAAGAATTGTAGTCTTTCCCAGTAGTCAAGGTCCTTAACTTCTTCTATTCTAGCTGTAAATGACCTTTGTACACTCTCTATTTGTGCAATATCCTTTTGGTAGTGTGGGTACCATATTATATTGCAATATTCAAGTGGACTATGTACGTACGTTTTATAAAGCATAATCATGTGTTCAGCTTTTCTTGTTTTGAAGTGCCGGAACAACATTCCCATTTTTGCTTTGCATTTTGCCAATAGAATTGCTATTTGATCATTGAATAACATATTCCTATTCAACATCACACCAAGGTCTTTAACTGCTTCCTTGTTTGTGATTGTCTCATTATTAGGTCCTTTATATGCATATAGCATTCCTACTTTATCACCATAGTTCATTGATTCAAATTTATCAGAGTTAAATACCATCCTATTTATCTCTGCCCATTTATATATTTTGTTTAGGTCTCTTTGTAGCGAGTTCCTATCTTCATCACAAGCAATTTCTCTACTTATTCTTGTGTCATCTGCAAAACTTCTTACTACTGAGTCCTTAACATTACTGTCTATGTCTGCAATCATAATCACAAACAGCAATGCAGCTAACACTGTACCCTGTGGTACACCGGATATTACCGTAGCTTCATCCGATTTCTCATCGTTTGCAATCACTATCTGTTTTCTATTTTGCAAAAATTCTTTTATCCATCTTCCTACTTTGTCAACAATGTTATGTTTTCTAATTTTTTTCGCTAATATATTATGATCTACCTTGTCAAAAGCTTTTGCAAAGTCTAGGTAAACCACATCTGTATCTTTTTCATTTATCATATTTTTATATATGCTTTCATGGTGGACTAACAGTTGGGTTTGTGTACTTTTTCTGGGTACAAAACCATGTTGTCCTATATTGAACAATCTATTTTTCATTAAATGTTTCATTATATTTTTTTCATTACCCTTTCATATACTTTCATAATATGAGATGTCAGACTCACAGGCCTATAATTACTTGCCTCTAGTCTTGAACCACTTTTGAAAGTAGGAGTAATATATGCTAATTTATGCTCATCATAAATCTTGCCTGTATCTATACTTTGTCTTAATAATATTGCTAGCGGCTTTGCGATTGAATGAACCACTTTCTTTAACAATATGGCAGGTACTCCATCTGGTCCTGCTGCTGATCCATTTTAATTTCATTAATAGCCTGCACAATATCGGCTTCTGTAATATCTATATCTGATAAGTATTCAGTATTTTCATCTCTTATTTCTGTATCATTATCTTCATTGTCAATTCTAGGTGTAAATTCACTCTTATATCTTTCTGCTAATATGTTACATATTTCCTTTTTCATTCGTTAATCGCCCTTCAATTCTTAGAGGGCCTATTTCTACTCTTATTTTATTCATCTTTTTTGCATATGAATAAAAAATTTTAGGGTTTTGCTTGATATTTTGTAGTGTCATTTCTTCTAGGTTCCATTTTTCATTTTCTTTTGATTGTATAATCTTTTGTTCTGCATTTTCTATCTTACTTTTAGTTCCATCACTTTCCATGCATTCTTTTCTTTTGCAAGAGCTTTTTTCCACTTTCTAATTTTCTGGAACAAGATCCTTCTGTCTCTTGGAATTCGTGACTGATGCTTACTTTTTTTCTTCGGTATATATTTTTCCACTATTTCCTCTAATATTTTATATAATATATCGGTATTTACCTGTATATCATCACTTACAAATATGTTTTCCCATTCTTTGTTTAATTCTTCATTTATTTTTTACCAATTTATATTCTTACTGTAGAAATTGTATTTTCCATATCCTTCCCATTTTTTCGTCTCTTGCTTTTCTTTGTTTTCGTATGTTCTGGAACGGACTGTTAGTTCTATGACATTATGGTCCGAAATACTCGTGTTATATACTATTATTTCTTTAACATAGTTCACCTCATTCACAAATACTAGGTCTAAAATATTATCCTTTCTTGTTGGTAGGTGATTTATTTGCTGAATGTTATGTTCTAGTAGCATATCTAATAGCTTTTCAAATTGCCTCTTATCTTCTGCACTACTATTGCTCTCTTTTTATATGTATAAATACAACCACAGTCTCCTATTCGTTCTTTCCATTCTACAAAAGGAAAGTTAAAGTCTCCGGTTAGGAGTGTAGTCCAGTCCTTGTGATTTCTACATATTTCTTCCAGCTTCATATTTATTCACTTTGTGCATAAACCTGCATTTATCTCCATATCTGCACCATCCCCTTGCATCATAGATACATTGCTTGTTCCTTGTGCTATATCTAGGTGCTGATGGCTCATATCGTGGTGCTGACTTTTTATAATGTGTTGTTGGCTTGCTTTTTGCCTTCATCACATGATCTTTGTTCTTTTCTTTATTTGTTTCATTTTTACCTTGGTTTTTTATTTATTTGATTTTGATTTTGGTCTTTCATGGCTACAGGATGCATGTACCTACATTTTTTATTAAACCTACATCCATTTCCTTCTTTCCAATTTCTACATATTTTTGGATGTAGATCTCTGCATTCCTCTTCATAGCCATCTAGATATGCACATTTGCCATAGATCTCATAATTGTGACATATCTTGGGATGTTTGTAATAACATCTTTCACCAAACCTGCAATTCCCTCTTTTCAAAAGGGTGCATACTGTGTCTTTCTTTTTTTTTTTTTTCTTGTTCATTCCCCTCAGTATGGAGATCCGGGTACAACCTCTTTGGGATTTTATTTTGATTTATCAGGTCATAATTTATTTCTTCATATGTATGTTGCTGTATTGCCTCATATGTAGAATCTATGAGTTTCTCTGCATCCATACTATTATCCTGTTCTTTGTTTTCATTAATCTTTTCTCTCTCTTCAGTCTTATTTTCTTCTCTATTTTCCTCTTCTTCCTCTTCTTCATCTTCTTCATCTTCTTCATCCTCCACAATCTGTACATTAAGTCTTGATTTAATGACCTTGTCTATCCATACTAGACATGTTGAGCAAAATATTTTTGTCCTTATTTCTATTTTGCTCAACTTCAGCACATGAAGAGAGAGAGAGAGAGAGAGAGAGAGAGAGAGAGAGAGAGAGAGAGAGAGAGAGAGAGAAATGAGTGGTAGTGTTATGTTCATCTGTTGTTGCTGCCTATCCTATACTCTGTAATGTCTGCACTCATTAAAAAAAATACTGGTAGCATCATCTCCTTAGTATGTCCATTATAATTATATATAATTTGATTTGAGTTCAGGAATTTTTCAAATTTCCTCTCAAGTATCCTTGTGCATTACATTTTTATTTGAAAATTGTTTGTTGTTTCTCACACCTGGGTCATGAAACTTGTTAAAATATCTTTTTGCTTCCCAGTCACAAAACAGTCGCAAAACGTGTTGCTAAATTTATGCTTTGTGACTTGTTTTTGTATTCAATATAAATGCTGTGAAAATGTTACATTTGCACAGTTGTCTATTGCTGTGAATATGCTTTAGTTTTTTCTATTTTTTTTAATAGTTTTTAGTACGATTGAAATTGTTTCTTACACTGTAGAGACTATCTACGTGATCTTTTAACAGTTTTATTACCCTAATTGATACAGTGGAAATATATCGCATCACATTACGTTACATCTATTTGCTTATGATAATTAACTAGGTGATAATGAAAAGGATATCTTGATCTTGCAGGCAACTGAAATAATACACACACACACACACACACACATATATATGGAGTCTCTAACGGTTGTGTATGTTCGTCAGTACTGTTCTTGTATTATATATATTTGTGATGTCTCATACTCTGTATCAGTCCTTCGTCAATGGCTTGGAAATAAAGTCGAAACCGGTCAGGACCTACACCCCGTTTCTTATTTTTCACCTGTGGTAATGTGTGATATATATATATATGAAAAGCCTATAGGTCACAAGTCACAAGTATATTATGAATTACAATACAAAGTGAATGTTTAATTAACAAGTGTGGAGGAAAACTCTCCCAAAATCTTGGAGAGAATGTTTAGTTATTATCTGACGCATTTCCTAATTAAGTAAATTTGTGACGTCAGGTATTCTCAAGACGTGGGAATTGGTCACATGACTTCGTGAGTGCGTTCGCCGGAAATGTCGAGGTTCCGGTGGAAACGTGTGTATGTGCGTTTCTTTTGGGTGGAGTCCCAGGGTGTGAAGGGATTAGATATGAAAAAAAGGATCATTTGAAGACTTTGTGGTTCGAGATTTATCGATTAAGACTGTGAACATTGCTGTTTGGAGGTGGGAACTACGTTCAATTTCCCAAACTGTAGATTGATTTTCTCCATTTATATATTGTTTTTTTCAAGCATTTATTGTTTTGTGTATACTTTATGAGTAACATGGGAGGAATTCCATATCTTTATTTTTATTCATTTTGGGTTAATAAGAGAATTATTTGACTACTTCAGATGTCTCACTGAGAAAGAAATTTAAGATGTACTCATTGGGAATGTACTGGACTTGACTTATTTTGTGCAAAGACTGTAATATGACTGATCTTTTAGGAACTTTAATATTCCATTTTATTTCACCTCTTACTTCTTGCAATCTAGTTATGTTAGATTTTGTCAAATAAATTATTTTGGGTAAAGCTTGTTTCGCTGTAGACCTGAGAGAGAGAGAGAGAGAGAGAGAGAGAGAGAGAGAGAGAGAGAGAGAGAGAGAGAGAGAGAATGCAGAGTAAGTACCGAGATGCACTACTAGTAGCCTTTCGATGTGGTCACTATCAATGCTACCAATAGATGGGACGCCTCGACTTTATAGTAACAGGTAAGCCATGAAATTGCCTCTCAACTGGGCTACACACACACACACACACACACACACACACACACACACACACACACACACACACACACATATATATTTATTTATTTATTTATTTATTTCTTTCTTTCTTTTTAAATAGCCAGTTCGATCCATTCCATGACGGCCTTACTTTCATCCAGGTCCTGCCTTTATTGATGCCAGACAACTCGACTCATCTAAATGGCAGGGCAAATTCGTCCATATTTCTGTGTGACTGAAGGGAATGCGCACTGTTCAGACCGAACATGAACAAAAAGAAGAAATTGTTGTCGGGTCGTCGTGAACCACTTTGGTATTCTTCTCTGGAGAGCGTGTCCCCGCATAAGAATATTAGACAAACATCTTTAGTTACGATGGCACTTACATCTCAAGTACGACGGAAAAAGAGAGGCTTATGACATTCGTACGGAGAACATTAATACTGTAATAAAACGAGAGTTTGAGTGTTGCTTCGTGGCCGGCTGGTCACCTCTCTCTCTCTCTCTCTCTCTCTCTCTCTCTCTCATATTCTCTTTCTTCCATCTTACTTTCCACCCTCTCCTACCAATTGATTCATAGTGCAACTGCGAGGTTTTCCTCCTGTTACACCTTTCAAACCTTTTTACAGTCAGTTTCCGTTTCAGCGCTGAATGACCTCATAGGTCCCAGCGCTTGGCCTTTGGCCTAAACTCTATACTCTCTCTCTCTCTCAAACATGCACATACATATTCACCTCTTTTACCTACTATGTACTGATGCATTACCTGGCAAGCCCTGCTCGCCATTTTCTCCTTCCCAATTATATTACATTTATATATGTAGCTTAAATTTCATAGCAATAGCTCTCAAGCACCTTTCCAGGAAAAATTTTTCCAGACTTTCTCTATTCTCATTCACTATTTCTCTCTCACCGGTATTTATATCCGAATTCCCGTACATGTTCTACCTTTCTCGTTCTCCATTAACTATATACAGCGTGCTCTCTTACTGCACGCAGTTTCATCCTCACACGTCTTCATGACAGTTACCTTCTCATTTGCCGTATATCCCATATCCACAGCAGACAGAATAACTATATATCTCTTTCAGAATTAGACAACCCGTCCTTATTTCTCCTGAATTCTACAACTAGAGGGGGGGAGGGGTTATGGGGGCTTCAAAACCCTTGCGCTGGGTAATTTTCACTTCATGTATAGCGGCGAGAATAATTTTGCTTTGTTTTCCTTAAGTGAATAGGCTCGTCTTCCAATCTGGGGGCATGTTTTCCCTCTAAACAGTTCATAAATCCCTACCTAATATTTCAGATAGTACATATATATATATATATATATATATATATATATATATATATATATATATATATATATATATATATATATATACTGTATATATAAACATTAATTACTGCAAATGCACTTGACGAGACTAGTAACATTGTGTTTGCTTCTATTCGTTGATGGATAATTTCAATTATCTTTACATATCTGATCTGCAGACGCTGTTAAATAGCAGAAGGGGATTATTTAATTTTATGTAATTGTGTACAACATCTAACATATTTGATTTGTGCAGCTCTTGTGATTTTGTACTTGTATTTTTTGTAAATTCAGAATTTTATTTTGCTGTGTCAGTTACGAGTGGTTCATTGTCACAAAGATTTGCAGGAAATGCGATGGATGGTATTGGAACGATAAAATAGGAGAAGCAAGGAAGTTAGCAAGATACAAGTACAAGATTTGGAAGGGAAGAGGAGTGTTTATGGAAGCAGAAGCTGGGATATAGACAGAGATTGTTGACCCTACTCTCCTTTATAAAAGTGAAGAGTTTAAGTTGAATGCGAATGGAGAAAAAGAACGTATAAGCTCTTGAGATGAATTGTTTGCATAGTAAACTTTTTTTCTAATGCAAGGGCCCATTTGATAGACAACCGAACGCCCTACTTATTCAAGGTCCTAAGAAAACCAGGAAGATGAAGAGGAACAAGAAAACAGCTTTAACTATGAATGAAGCCATAAACCTGCCATTTGAAAGTTGTAGAATTCAGGCAGAGAAATGCAGAAAGAAAATCCCAAAGCTTTAGCAGTAAGTGAACAGACAGTGTCACAGAACCGTTTTATCTAAGATTTGCCGTTTTAAACAGAATAAATGTCGAAACATAAGACCTGATGATTGTTAAGAGGTAGTTTGTCAGTAGGAAGAAGTTTCCCACTAAGGGCAGCAGGACAGTGGTCAAAATATACAGTATGTACAGAGAAGAGACGAACAGGACCGGATATACAAGCAGTAATCCAAACAGGGACGCTAAAAGCCAGTGTAAGAACACGCATAGGTTTTTAGAGCTAGATAAGAAATTTGAAATATCTTATCTCTTTAATAGAGGTTAAATAGCCGGAACACCGCACGTGTTGGTAAAAGAGTATTTGGTGAAGTAAAACCTGTGGGGATATGCGTAGGTTGCAACAAGGTTAGAAAATTTGGAAGCTGGACCTGTATTCTGAGGTGTTCGATCACATGGAGAAAATAAAAGGCTGAATTAGTGAAAAATATGCATGATTTGGAAGTTTGAGAGAGGGGGAAGTTTGAGAGAAGGAAGAGAGGGACCTAATGAGATCTGGCTATTTGGCCCCGTAGAGGGGTAGTGCCGCAAATGCACCTCACTCGGTACACTGTAGGCATTACTTAATGTTCTTTGCAGCGTCCCTTCGGCCTCTATCTGCAACCGCTTTCGGTTATTTTACCGTACCTCCATTCATATTCTTTCTTCCGTCTTACTTTCCACCTCCAAACAATTGATTCATAGTGCAAAAGCGAGGTTTTCCTGATTTTATTCCTTTAAAACCTCTTACTCTCAGTTTTCCGTTCAGCGCTGAATGACCTCATTGGTCCCAGCGCTTGGCCTCCGGCCTAAATTTTATATTCTGTCTGGCTAATTGGTGTGAAAGGTGTCTCGAAAAGGAATGGTCTCAATGTGCAGGAATGCCCGAGCTTTACTGTTCTGGAGAGTCATCCCTGCGATCTGCCAGAGACTGCCAAGTATCTAATTTAGTGGTTTGGTCAATAGCGACTCGACGGTTTTCAACGATATGTACCTATATCATTGGTACTATGCACTAACGCAGTGAGGGAAGGTGGCCACTGCAGTTATGGCGTTAGGCATAAAAGAGGTGTAAGTGTACACACTCTCTCTCTCTCTCTCTCTCTCTCTCTCTCTCTCTCTCTCTCTCTCTCTCTCTCTCTCTCTCTCTCTATATATATATATATATATATATATATATATATATATATATATATATATATATATATATATATATATATATATATATATATATATATATATATATATATATATATATTCCATCCTGTAACAATTGTTTCATAGTGCACCCGTGAGGTTTTCCTTTGTTACACCTTTCAAACCTTCCTTCTGTCAATTTCCTTTTCAGATGAATGACTTCATAGGTCCCAGCACTTGGCCTTTGGTCTAAATTCTGTATATTATATATATATATATATATATATATATATATATATATATATATATATATATATATATATATATATATATATATATATATATATATATATATATATATATATATATATATATATATAAGATTTATAGACATAATATCTGTACGTGAAGATTTATAGACATAATATCTATATATATATATATATATATATATATATATATATATATATATATATATATATATATATATATATATATATATATATATATATATATATCTTCTTCTTCTTTTAACGTGCTTTTTTCCCATTTTTGTATGGGGTAAGCACGATGCCTTCTTTTGAAGGACTTTTGATTTGGCTTTGGGGTAGACCGTAGTCTCGATCGGCTGCCCTGCCTGACATCGCTTAGACCCTGGTAGCGTATGGTACATGTATCATACCAGACCCAACGCCCTTTCTCCCAACAGCGAGTTGTTGCGCGGGTAGGTCGAGAGTTCGCAGACGTGTGAGATGTTTGTTATGTTTTTAGATGTTGGAGTGGCTTTGTTTTGTGTGTGTATTTAGTCTGTAACACCCATTTGCTTTTTAAGCAAACCTATCCGTTGATTACATACATAATCCCGGGGTGTCTACACGGATAGCAAAGTGTCCGCCTCTCTGATCAGTCGGCTGCGGATTTGAAGCTGCTGCTGTAACCGACTGTGCCATCGAGGCTCCATATATATATATATATATATATATATATATATATATATATATATATATATATATATATATATATATATATATATATATATATATATTTGTGTATATAAGGGCATCAGTATTAATATGAATATTCATGCCTAAGAATACAGAACTGAATGTGCATTTGTTTATGTACCTCCATGCATAATGATTGTTATTGAGAATATTTTGTATTGCTCATATCTGTCATCCATCATTAACGAAAAACTCGCGTGAATCGTCTCGTATTCCCAATTACTACTCATTCCTTTGGGCCGTATTTGGTGTTCCCAATCGCGCATATGCTTTGTACGCGCGTGCATATATGAAGGATGTTCCAGAGCTTCATTTCCAATCGACGCTCCTCTTCAGAAGTTTCTCTCATTAGACATTTCGGGGTCTTCCTAACTTTCCCGTCATCGAGCTGCGTCTCCTGTTGCAACGCTTCCGACACCTTTGGGAAAAGAAAATAAACTTGTCGAAAATGTTTCTTAGGAAAACATACTTGTCGAAAATGTTAAGAAAATAAACTTGTCGAAAATGTTCCTTAAGAAAATAAACGTGTCAAAAATGTTTCCTAAGGAAATAAACTTGTCAAAAATGTTTCGTAAGAAAATATACTCCTCAAGTGTTTCTTATGTGCCTTAGGTGATGAAATATTGCTTCTGATTGTATTTGATATAACCCGGTAGATCTGTTCTGAACTTGAAGAGTACAGACCTTTCTATTGTTAGTTTTTGCCAATATCGTACATATGATGCTTAATATTATCTCTCTCTCTCTCTCTCTCTCTCTCTCTCTCTCTCTCTCTCTCTCTCTCTCTCTCTCTCTCTCTCTCTCTCTCTGGCAGATCGCACAGCACTTGTTCACATGATCGTGAAAAACAGTTAATAACTATTATTACCGGAGGTTAACATGTGGCTCATTGCCTGCATCGATTGTTTTGCCAGGCGACCTGATCACTGGAATTGCAGCGCATTGCTCCTGTTTTTTAACTGCACAACGGCACCGTTTCATTTACTTTATTTTTTCTCAAGTGTCTGAAGGTGTGTTATAACAGAAGACGCATCTCGATAACATGTTGGGGGGCGGGGGGAGAGTTACGAAGACCCCAGAGTGCCTAATGAGGGAAACTTCTGAAGAGAAATGTCAATTGGAAATGAAGCGCTGGAATATCCTTCCTTTATGCATGCGTGTGCACAATGCAGGCGCGTTTCGGAAGACGGAATACAACTCAAAGAAATGGGCAGTAATTGAGAATACGGGGCGATTGAAGAAAATTTTTAGTTTGTATATATATATATATATATATATATATATATATATATATATATATATATATATATATATATATATATATATATATATATATATGTGTGTGTGTGTGTGTGTGTGTGTACTGTACACACATATATAACTATATTATATATATATATATATATATATATATATATATATATATATATATATATATATATATATATATATATATATATATATATATATATATATATATATATATATATATATATATATATATATATATATATATATATATATATATATATATATATATATATATAAAATCCACAGTCCTTACATAAGAATGCACCACACATTTTCTGTTGAAGTTCCTTTAAGCTCTCGTTGGGCTAACATAAATGTTTTTGGCTGACACTTTCCTGGCAGGTAGAAGCATCATTTGTATATTCCTGCAAATGTGGTATTAAAATCGTAAACTCTAGAGAACGAACCTTTTTAATGTTCAGCAACTCATTCAACAAAGGCAGCCTTGGCCCCCTCCATGTTTCCCAAGCCATTTACGTATTAGTTCAGTGCAAAAAAAAGTCATTAAGAGAGATGATGCCATTACCACCTTTACGTTTATTCGTTTTTCTGATGGTGACCTTTATGAATGTGTTCATATATGCATATAATATATATATATATATATATATATATATATATATATATATATATATATATATATATATATATATATATAATACCCGAGTGGATCTTGTTTGTCCTCCCCCAGCTGACAGTAGGGGAGACATGACACAGCCACCCACCCCCCTGGAAACCGGTTTGTCCGCCCTGGGTGGGGCTGGGTAGGTAGGGGATCGGGAGGGTAGGGGAGACAGCAGCGTCAAGTGTCAGCACGCAACAAGTTCGTATGTATATATATATAAATATATATTATATATATATGTATCATATAAACAATGAATATAAATATACATGTATACAGTATATGTTTATGTATGTGTGTATGCCTGTACCGGCGATGTTCACAAAATATGTGCATTGGTGTCATTTTGATGGAAAGTATCGTGTAGAAATAGTGTTGCCGGCTCATGTGTTTTTCATTCAAAGCTTGCAAAAGACCTGTTCCCTTTATGATGTGTTGGCATTTAATGAGAGAGAGAGAGAGAGAGAGAGAGAGATTTTAATTGTTTGTGTGTAATTCACTGCGACAGAGATGCATATTCTTTTGATCCAAAAGTGACAGGAGATCGGTTCCCTTTACGTAGCCCAAAAATTTGCCAGAATTCGTAATAGGTAATTCAGACAGTGAGTTTTAAAATTATGGCTCTACCGGTTCCACTGATATTTACGGGAAAGAATGCTCCTGGTACTATAATGTAAGAGGATCTTTCTCTTTCGAGTTATTTTCACTTTTTCGTCTTTCGTACCCCCTCTAGTAGGACGCCTTGACGAGGTGAGGGGCTATGGGACACTGGCCTTTGGGCCCGGGTCTTGGCCAATCATTCTACGTAGAATTTGGTTTAAGTGGCGTAGACATTGCCACTAAAAGGTAGTGATGGGATCTTCCCATTGGTATCTTGAGGGCGGAACCACCTCCAGGGATCAGCCCATCGGAATCCAGGGGGAGCTGGTTTTTGGAGATGGGACTCCTGGCTTTTGTCCGGAAGGCCGCCAATACATTTGGAGTGGGGAGTTGGTCCCCATTAGTGAGGGCAGAACTCCCAGCAGGCCACTGCAAACGTATTGGTGCTATCCCGAAAGGGTAGGGTATTGGGTGGACTATTGGGAGTCAACTCTCACTTGTGCCATTGGTGGAGAGTGCAAATACCTGACTGATCCACGATGCTTTCTTGATATAGGCCAAGCAGTTTTGGGTGGATGGGTGAGCCGGTTTGTGTGTGGCAGTCTAGTGGGTGCGTGCTCGGCATCTTGGGGTCTCCTCGCGGGCTCTGGCAGTGTGTTGGGGTGGGAAGGCTAGGCAGTAGAAGCTGCCTGGTTTTCCCTTTCTGATGTGTCGTTGTGGTCTGTGTGGAGGCCCTTGGGTGTCGGGTGTGCACTTTTTGGACCCTGCATGTGAACTGGCAATAATTTGTGGATTTGGCAACTAGTTTTCCCTCCCCTGGATCCGACGACTCACCGGCTCTGGCAACGACTTCTGGCTTGGAAAAGGATATTGGTATTGACTTGCAGATTCCACCTCAGAAAGAAGAAACAAAGGTTGATGTAGCTTCTCCACAGGGAACTCCACAAAAGAAAGATTCTAAGAGTGATGAAAGTCAAGATAGAAAATTGACAATTTTGCATGCATATGACATACCCCTTGAATGCCATTATGAATCTATTTTTGTATTATTTAAACAATATGGGAAAATTTTAGAAATACGTATGAACTACAATGAAGATGATGAGAAATGGGAAGCTTGGATCTCTTTTGAGAAACAAGAAGATGCCTTTAGTGCCACATGTAACATTGAAAGTATTCTTCTTAATTGTAATATAAAGGGAGCACTTTGTGACAAATTCCCTAGAAATTGAGATGTTTATCGTCCAGCTGACTGGAATGAAAATGAGTCTCCGACTCTTGAAAATAATCTGCAGAGAGTACCTAAACTCCCCCAGTGTCTTACAGCAACTGCAAAAGATGAGAATTATAATTATTTTAAATTCAGTAAATATTTGCAAAAGAAAAGTAGGCACTATAAGAAATGGTGACATTTCTAGATTTGGTAAGAAATCTGTTCTTATCCATGCAAAATCCAAAACACAATCACTCATGCTTTGCAGTTTAAAAGTAGATGACAGTGAAATGTTAGTAGGTGTCAAACCCGATATTAATTTTAGTTTTGGAAGAGGGGTAACCTTCAACAGGGATTTATATGACTTTAAAGAAGAGGAGGTATTAGATATGTGTCCAAAACAGGTTTGGCTGTTACGTAAAATTCCAAAAACTACAATTATGATTATGACTTTTGAGGATCACAATGTTCCCTCTCATTTGTATATAGAAAATGAAAAGGTGTCTTTACGCCCATACAAAAAAAACCATTACAGTGCTTCAGTTGTTTCAGATATGGTCATCCTTTCTCGAGTCTGTAAAAATGACAAATTTTGTGACAGCTGTTCTGCATCAGCTCATGGCGAATGCACATTAGGCACGCAGTGCATTAATTGTAATCTGGGTCACAAGTCCAGTGATAGAAAATGCCCACGTTTTCAAATGGAAACAGCTGCTCTACTAAAATCAGATGAGGAGCATATAAGTGTGGGTTATGCTAGAAGACTTCTAAGTAAGGAAAAGAATTATGCGAAGGCCTTGAAATCAAATATCAGCAAACAAGATAAACCAAAAATGCCAGGTAGGCCAATGAATGCAAACAGAAGTTTAGATATAAATGCTCAGCCTCCAATTCAGATATCAGTACCTCCAATTTTGGATATTACTCCCCGTCCCTCTGCACCTTCTTCTCCTAAGATGAGCAGCAATAGGCTGTCATCTCTGGCGCTCTCTCTGCCCGATTTAGGAGAGGAGCTCGATACTCAAGAGCATGTTAATGCTCTCATAACAGAGGGAAATTAGCAACACACCTCCCCATTTTCCAGTAGAAAAAGAGGGAGACCACCTTCCTTTTCCCCTCCAGTTACAAGACATGCTGAAATACTTAGCAATAGGTATGAAATAATGTCTCTAGTTGATGGATCAAAATCGCCTAATGAGATAATTCACTCAAAAATCACAGTTGATCTACACCACAATCCTCGTCAATCAGATAAACTACATAATGTTTTAAAGAGTGTAAAACCAAAAATATCTCGAGATAGTTTAAAAAGTCACCAGGGAGTAGCAATAAAATGAAAAATTCAGAATTGAGGACTTCTTTCAAAGAGTCCTCTAGAAAATAACCAGCATTTTCTCCTCCATCTTGCAGTGGAACTGTCAAGGTCTGAGGGCTAAGTATGAAGAGCTTAAGATGCTTATTCATGAATTCTCTCCAGTTTTTATTTGTTTACGGGAAACAGTGTTGGATATTAATACTACTTGTTCAAGGGAATACACTGCATACCGAACTGCTTATAATCCTCTAGTAGGAAGTCATGGAGAGAGTTTGGTTTATATTCGCCATGACATTCCTCAGATATCTTTCAGTCTGCAAATTCCCCTTCAAGCAGTAGCAGTGCAAGTAGAACTGACTAGAAAATATACTGCTCTCTCTACTTACCTCCCAATGCTGATGTCTGCTATAATGATGTTAGTAGGGTTGATTAATCAACTTCCTCAACCGCTTCTTCTTGTAGGAGACATGAACAGTAGACATCCATTGTGGGATGATGTTTTAGCTAACAGGAAAGGAAATCTCATAGCATCACTAGTTGAAAACGATGACATAGGGATTCTTAATACAGGTGATCCTACTCACTTTCATATACAAACAGGCACTTTGTCATGTATTGACAAAGTTCTAACTGCCTTATTGACTTTTAGTCGAGAACATTGGATGACTGGCATACTAGTGACCATGCACCAATAATCATTAAAAGTAGTAGTAGTCCACCAGAGCATAGATCATCTCGCTGGTGCTTGGATAAAGCAGATTGGAATAAGTTCAGGGAATTAAGTGAAGTCGAAGGTGATGCAGGTGAGTTTAGCAGTGTTGATGATGCCATTGATTTACTTAATGGTACTCTTCACACTGCTGGATTGCATTCCATTCCTAAAACCACTGGCTTATTCCGCCGTCGACCAGTTCCTTGGTGGTCGCCTGAACTCCAGTTACTTCACCGAGTCACAAGAACTGCTCTAACTAGATGCCGACGAAATCTAACTGAACTTAACATCATAGTATATAAAAAGTGTAGAGCACAGTTCCGTCATGGATTAAAAGCAGCCCTTCACCAATCATGGTCATCCTTTGTTTCTTCAGTGAATAAAAGAACTCCACCTTCAGCCGTATGGAGAAGAGTCAATAAAATAGCAGGCAAATATACTCCTAACCTTCCCCCTGTATTAAGGGCTTATGGGCAATACATCACAGGTGCATTGGTAGTGAGTAACAAATTAGCAGACCATTTTGAAAAAGTTTCCCAGAAATCAGAAACATCATCTGGTTTCCATTATCGTTCCAGGGAAGAACAAAAGCCACTTGATTTTTCATCCAATAAAGAAGAACCCTACAATGTTCCATTTACTGAGAGAGAATTTGATTCTGCCTTGTCAACATGTACAGATACAGTCCCAGGCCCTGATGAGGTTCCATATGCAATGATTAAGCTTGTATGTAAGAACACCAAGCTTTTCATAATTAGCATTATCAACAGAATTTGGCGTGATCACAGTTCCCCATCAGTTTGGGAACTAGCTTTAATTTTAGCCTTTTTAAGATCGGAAAAGGACAAATTTTTATCTGCAAGCTACCGCCCAATTGCCTTTACATCTTGTATTTGTAAGATTATGGAAAAGATGGTCAGTGCAAGGCTTGTTTGGGTATCAGAAAAAAACAATATTTTATCACCCGTACAGCGTGGATTTAGAAAAATGCATTCTACTACTGATGTCTTGACTCGTTTCGAGTCATCTGTATGTGAACCGTTTGCATCAAAGCAGCATCATGTTACTATATTCTTTGACCTCGAAAAGGCTTACGACACAGCATAGAGATATGGAATCCTTAAAGCCACCCATCAATCAGGACTTAGAGAACTGCCGTTGTTTATTAAGGCCTTTCTGGCACGTCGACGCTTTCAAGTTAGAGTTGGTAATACTCTATCAGAAGTAAATTCCAAGAAGAAGGGGTCCCGCAAGGAAGCGTTCTTAGTGTTACCCTATTTGCACTTGCTATCAGTGATATTTCTCCTCATATTCCTTATGATGTAGGAGCCTCGATGGCTCGGTTGGTAGAAGCAGCAACTCAGACTTCATAGAAGTCTATGGCGAGGGTTCAATCCCCGCAGTCGACCGGTCAGAGAGGTGGACACTTTGCTATCCGTGTAGACACCCCGGGATTACGTATGTAATCAACGGATAGGTTGCTGAAAGCAAATGGGTGTCAGACTAATACACACATAAACAAAGCCACTCCAACACCTTCAAAAACATAACAGACACCTCACACGTCTCGTACTGTCAACCTACTCGCCCAGTTCTCCTCGCTGCTGGGAGAAAGGGAGCTGGGGATTTGGTAACATGTACACATTCGCTACCGGGGTCTAAGCGATGTCAGGCAGGGCAGCCGATCGAGGCTACGGCCTACCCCACCGCCAAATCAAAGTCCTTCAAAAGAAGGCATCGTGCTTACCCCATATAATAATGGGAAAAATGCACGTTAAAGACGAAGAAGAAGAAGATTCCTTATGATGTATTGCACACACTTTTCGTTGATGATCTTTCTGTATCATTTGCAGGATCAAGGATGTCTGTTAGTGAACGAAAGCTCCAACTTACAGTAAATAACATCACTAAATGGGAAGGTTTAAATGGGTTTAAATTATCGACTATCAAAACAGTTGTTGTCCACTTTTGCCGTATTCGTGGGCTTCAGCCAGACTCAGATATATAAGTGAAAGGCCAACGAATTCCCTGTGTAGAGGAAACCAAATTCCTTGGTTTAATTTTTGGTCGGAGGTTGACATGGGTGTCTCATATAAAGATGTTAAAGAAAGTGTCAGAAGATTTTAAACATTTTTAAGGTTTTAGCTGACACGTCCTGGGGTGCAGACCGTCAAATACTTTTAAGGTTGCATAAAGCCCTGGTTTTATCGAAATTGTTTCATGGGTGTGAAGTATACTCTTCTGCAACCCCCAGCAGGTTGAAAATGCTTGACTCTATACATCATGCAGGGATTAGACTGGCCACTGGTGCTTTCAAGACCTCGCCAATATCAAGCCTGTTGGTTGATGCTAGGGAGTTGCCTTTACAACTCCATCGCCAGTCATCCATCTTCGCTACTTGTATAGGATGCAGAGACTTCCCAGTTCTCTAGCCTTTCAAATTATAACAAACGAAAGACATTTTAGGTACTATGATATGCATCCTAAATGTCCACAGCCTTGGGGGTATAGACTTAAACTGTTACTTGGCACTACTGATATTAGTAGAAATGAGGTGCTTCCTTATAAAATGTCAGTAACTCCGCCATGGAAATTAATAGAAATTTCATTTTGTAAATATTTTTATGGCTTTAAGAAAAATATGACAGATATAGAGATCCGTTCCATATTTATGGAACACAGTGAGGTTCATAAGAATTCAACTTGTGTATTCACAGATGGCTCCAAATCCAGCGCTGGCGTTGGATTTGGAGTTTTTAGTAATAAGTTTTGCACCAAAGGTGCACTTCCTGTTTTAACATCTATTTTTACGGCAGAGTTGCTTGGGATTTTAAATGCTATTGAAAAAATAGCAATTATTGATGAAACAAAATTTACAATTTTTAGTGATTCTAAGAGTGCATTACAGGTATTTAATGTTTTTAACTCTACTAACCCCTTGGTTTTAAAAATTCAGCAATGGGTGCACCTATTATTATACAAAGGGACACAGATTAGTTTTTGTTGGGTTCCGGCACATGCTGGTGTGCATGGGAATGAAGAAGCTGACAGATTGGCCAAAGCAGCAGCTCTAGATTTACTTCCAAGGAGGCGTCCACTTTTATATAATGATTTCTTCCCAAGCATTAGAAAATTTATAATTAATTTGTGTCAAGACCATTGGAATAGTATAGGAGAAAATAAAATGAAAGAAATTACGGATGTTATATTTCCTTGGAAGTATGGCAGGATGCCTAGAAGATGGGAGACTGCTCTTTGCCGCTTAAGGATTAGGCATACTCGCTTAACACAGCTTTTTGATGGGCGGGGAGAATCGACCTTTTTTGAGGACTGTGAGGCACTTGTTGGTTGAGTGCCCCAGTCTTGAGGATATTAGAAGCCGTTACCTCTCTGAGGCTCTTGGTCGGGATGGCAGGTTCATCCTTGCCAAGATCCTTGGAGAGGATGTGGTGTATGATGCCAGTGGCGTTTTTAGATTTATTATCGACGCTGGTCTTCTCGCAAAAATATAATATTTCAGTTTTTTTTTTATCCGTTTGTTGTTTTTATAGTAGCTATGTTGTTCATTTAATCGGCATCAATGACCCAGATGTCACGATGCCAGATGGCTCAAAATCATTCATTCAATCATTCGTCTTTCCTATTTATTATTTACTTCTCAGATTATTATGATTGTGAGTTTTACTATGGCGGCTGTTTCCGATTTTCCTGATGTTTAAGAAAAATACTTTTAGGTAATATATTTAGTATGAAAGGTGTCCCTATAAGAACCTTTTTTAGTCTTTCCTTTTTACTTAGTCACTATATTTGCCCAGAGAAATTGAAGCAGATTATTACAACTGTTTGTAAGTTATGAAATAATTTCTAATCCGATTCTGTTGAAATTCAGGGGAAATGGTATCAGATAAAACATCGTATTATGTAAGGGGCAGCCGCATTAGAGCCATTTTTATTCAATTTAATTTTTACCTGTTTCTCAGTAAGTTTGTTCTACAAATTTTATGCAAGGAGTAAAAATTTGTATTCATGTTCACGTCAGCATCATCTTGCACATTGTTCAGTCTTTTTTTTTTTTTATTCTCGTTCTCTTTTGAATGAATGTAAATTCATTCATTTGCAAATGGCATTCAGACTATTCCTTTTGTCCGGAATAAATGGAAGGTTTTTCCTCCTCCTTCCTCCCACCTCCTCATCCTCCTCCTCTTCCTCCACCACCTCTTCCTCTTTTTTTTTATTTTTTTCTCTCTCCCTTACATATAATTCTTTGTTATTGAAAGTAACATGACATTTCCATTCCAGAACTGGAATTGTCTTTTGACTAAAACCTTGGAATGTTGTTTCTCTCTCTCTCTCTCTCTCTCTCTCTCTCTCTCTCTCATATTTCCATTTTCTTAGTATTCGCTTGTTGGTGTGTCATTCATATTGCCTTTGACTTTCGTTCGTTTCCAGAGACTTTAATCCTCTCTCTCTCTCTCTCTCTCTCTCTCTCTCTCTCTCTCTCTCTCTATCTGCATATATATATATATATATATATATATATATATATATATATATATATATATATATATATATATATAGATAGATAGATAGATATAGTCAGTCGACTAACCACCAAATACACAATTTTCTGAAACTCACCTCAACAAGTTTTCTAGCTCTGGTCTGATCTTGGGACCTTCGCCGGTGTATATATGTGTGTATATATACACGTATGTGTATGTATATATGTATGTATGTATACAGGTATGGATAACTTAATAGGCTGACGCATGGCTGCCACACATTACGCGTTTGCAGTTTTCTAATTTACAACTAGGTTGACTGACGCCCCGAATGAATTAGTCCGGTGGTAAAATTGCAGCGCGTTTTCAAATGATTTTATTTTTAAGTTCTCGAAAGCGAACGTGTCCTGGAAGAGTTCTGCAAATGAAGTTTTGGGGGGAATGGAATGTTGACCCAGATGGGATGGGATGTCGCATCCCATTCGTAATGAGATTTGTAATCATACTCTTACCTTGTGTCTTCTTTTTCCTATTATTATTATTATTATTATTATTATTATTATTATTATTATTATTATTATTATTATTATTGCTGCACTAATTTTTTGTATTAGGGTGTTTTTTTTATCAGACGTTGATTTTTTTGTATTTTTATCGAATGTTTTCGTACAAGAAAGTAAGTATGATCATAAATTAAGAAACCAGTTCATAAGATGCGTTTCTCCATACACAAATAATTTGAACAATAGGGGACTAGAATTAGACGTATATATTTTGTATATCAATTTTGTACCTTCATTAAAGGCATTTTTCTTGTAAATTTTCCTTATCTTTATTAGGGATTTGTTTTCAGTCCCCTTGATTTAGCTTTATTTGTCTGTAACGTGGAAATTACTAGAAAAATTGGCGACAGATTATCATGTAATTTTCTTTGCCTACTGTTATAAAGATATCAGTTTCTTTACTCTTACCTTTATATTCGTGATGGAGTGTGTTGGTAACATTGTCTCGTTTTTGTGACGTGTTAATGTCTGACAGTCATCGTGTTAATGACAATCATTTCTCGTATTTGTAAACTGTTCATGACTGTCAGTCTTTCTATTAGGTATTAATCTTTGTGTTAGTTAGAGTCAGTCTTAACGTTTAATAGTCAGTATATGAGTCACTTCCTACGGTCTTCGTAGTAGCTATTATTTTGTGATTTGGTAACAGTTTCCTATTGGTAACAGTCAGTTTTTCTGTTAATGCTTAATAATAGTTCGACTTTGTTAGTGCCAGTGAGTCTTCCTATTGGTAACAGTCAGTTTTTTAGTCGATGAGAATCGGTCTGCTTAATGTCAGACTTTGTTAGTGGGAGCCTTTCTATTGGTAGCAGTCAATTTTTCATTTAATGAGAATCAGTCTGCTTCATGACACTTGGACTATGTTAATGCCAGTCAGTCTTTCTGTTGGTAACTGTCAGTTTTTTAGTTAATGAGAGTCAGTCTGCTTCATGACAGTCAGACTTGCTAGTGCCAGTTAGTCTTCCTGTTGGTAACAGTTTATCATTTGATGAGAATCAGCCTGCTTCATGACAGTCAGACTTAGTGACAGTCAATCTTCGTGCATAAGACCAGCGGAACGTTTATCCCCATTCATTTTACAAGCCTTGCGACAGGAGATCGCAATCTCGTGATGGAAGCTCTTGGTAAGCGGATTTTCCCCTTCCATAGATTCCGTTTGGAATTGCCGTCGGGGTACATGTAACCGAAGGATCTGTGTTGAATTCCAAAAGGAAACGCCAGTAACGAGGAGTTTTTTTTTTTTTTTTTTAGAATATGACGTCATTTTGCAAGGTCAAGTATTGTGATGTAATCTTATTGTTACACACACATACACATATATATGTTACGCCCCTTTGATACTTAACTCTCTTCAGTCACCTCTAACCTTATTCAGAGAAACAAGTATTCCGCTTGCCCATTCCTTGAGAGCCTTTCCGTTATCCAGACTTACCTTGAAAATCCTGGTCAGTCATCAGATCACAGTATCACCGCTGTGCCGCAGCATCTCTCCAATTATTCCATCAATTCTTCGTATCCCTTCATTCTTCAACCTTTTAATTGCACTCTTTCCACAAGAATTCACAAAATTACACTAACCCCTTCAGTTTGGGCATGCAACTCTGCATCTCTTTCATCCTCACTTTTTAGATACTCACTCCATCGACCCAGGACATCATTCATTTCAGACAGCCTCTCTTCATTTACATGCTTTATTCTGAGATACATTTTCTAATTTTCATTTCCTTCTGCATTTACCTTCCTGTAGAACAGTGCTTTCTCCCTCAAGTTTTTGCTCATACTTATCCCGCTGTTTTCATTACTGCTTTCTCTCTCACTTTCTTTTTGCTACTTTATACTTCTTTCTGCACACCAGGTATATACTGTTTTTGTTCCTTCTTCCTATCTTTATGCTGACTTCTCTCGATCCTGGGACTTTGATTTTTCTTCTACTTCCATTTCCATATCTTGAAGCCCAGACCAATTACCACCCATTTCCTCCTTTTAGCTCCTCTCACTTCGTTTTGATCAAAAACACTTGTCTTAATTTACTGGTCTTAGCACTTGCCTTAATTTACTGTCTTAGCTCTTACATCACGTGATTAAAAACAATTTTTTTCTTACGTGTTTCTGTTTCCCAGTTGTACTTATGAATACTCTTCTGAACTATTTGTTTCCGCCAGTTAACCTCTCCAAACATTTCCATTAGACTCTCCAGTTTCGGTTACTTCTGTAGCTCTCTAACAACAAGCAGCACACACAAACATTTATATGTATATGTAAATATATATATTTACACACGCATATGTATATATATATATATATGTATATATATTATATATATATAATATATATATATATACAGTATATATATATATATATATATATATATATATATATATATATATATATATATATATATATATATATATATATATATATATATATATATATATATATATATATATATATATATATATATATATATATATATATATATATATATTATATACACACACACACACACACACATATATATATATATATATATATATATATATATATTTATTATATATATATATATATATATATATATATATATATATATATATATATATATATTATATATATATACACACACACACACATATATATATATATATATATATATATATATATATATATATATATATATATATATATATATATATTATATATATATAGAAGGAACCATATCCTTGTTTAGAAGGACGAAATGTATTGGTGAAATTATTTATATTTCGTCTTTCTAAACAGGAGTATTATTTGGATCCTTCTATTGACAACTGAGAAGCACGATACGGCGTTTTTTATATTTCATATATATATATATATATATATATATATATATATATATATATATATATATATATATATATATATATATATATATATATATATATATAGACATTGTAAAATAAGGGTGGGATAAGACAGGAAGTCCTGACGTATATCCTCAGGGATTTTCGTAACGTTTCAGACTAGTGTTGTTTCCCGGAAAAATATGGACGTATTGCATTTTATTTTATTTTCCTCTGGACACACATTCATTTTTATAACCACTGGCATGCATAGTGAATTATTTATATTTCAATAATAAGAATTATTCATCTCATCTAGTATTATTAATGCAGACATTGCTGAGTTATGCTTTCTATTGAGGGATCTTTCGCGTGCGTGCTTGCATGTGTGTGTGTGTGTGTGTGTGTGTGTGTGTGTGTACGTTCAGTGCTGCTTTATCTAATTTTTTTTTTTACAAAGTTTGACAGTTTTGTTAATTTTGGCGATGCACCTTCACTGATGTTGATGCCATTGTTGTCAATGAAACCATTTCATTTCCACGTACTCATATATACAACTATATATATAGGTTCTTTTGTTGCATATTATTTCAATGTATGTCAATTTAAGAAGAATGAAGCAACTTAAAGTGGGTAGAATGTCTTGTGGTAGTCTGTTACACTGACATTTCATATTTTTTCTGTATAAGATAAAATAGTGCACTGAAATTTCGTATTTTTTCTGTATAAGATAAAAGTGTTATATATGATAATTTTTCAGCTTATCATAGTTATCTATCCCTACAGGTACGAGTGTTGTTGCTGTACGTAGTTGTAGTATTTGACAGTTTCATGTGCAAGGTTATTCGCCGTTACCGGTAAGGTAATTAATCGAGCTACTACGATTTGTGTGTATCATCATCTGCAACGTTAGTTTTTCCTAGTCCTTACTACAGTACATTTTTTTTAGTTACTATAAGATTTAAGTCACACTATCGTCTGCAGCTGTAACTTTTAGTGGTTTCGGTAGATGAAAAAATTACCATCTGCAAGGATGGAATGGTATAGTTGTTGTAAATTCGACCAGTAGTAGTAGTAGTAGTAGTAGCAGTAGTTGCGGGAATAAATATTGAATTTTATCATCCGCAACTTTAGAGTTTTTAGTTGCAACACTATTTGAACACTGACTACTTGCCACGACATTTTTTATTCCTACAAAAGGCAGATTTATCATAATTGTGACAGTGTTCGAAAAACACTACCGTCTGCAACCGTAGTATTTTTGACTTGCTACGGGGTTTTAACAACATTTTCTCCAATTAGTTTTTTGATAACAATATCTGGAATTGTAGTATTAATCAGGGTTGCTACAGTGTTTGAATAAAAATATCGTCTGCAACGGAAGTGGTTTATACGTGCCACGATATTTTAATACCATTGCAATGTGCAACGGCAGTCTTAATTTTGTTGCTACGATATTTGAAAAATACCATCAACGACAACTGCTTTTTGTTGCTCCCAAGGTTGCTTCTTACACTGTGCTTGCTCGTATTAAAACTTGTCTGCACTTGGACGGTGTCGTTGGCACAACCTGTGTTAGTAATGAATTTAGAAATTTCACGTCAGTTATGGATTTGATACCCAGTGTTGCAATCCGGGTCGTATAAGGCTTCTATATTTAAGTAAATTCTGGATTCAGATCACAGTTTCTCAAATTAGTATTAAATTCAAAAGTCTGGGTCTTTCCATTTGATTTTATCCTGATGTACCTTAGACGCTATGTTTCCGACTGCAAAAGCTTATCTCTGTTATGAGACCGCCCTTAAGTTCTAGAGTGTTTCTAAAAATATTTAAACCGAATTTTTGTGCTTTAATAGTCTGTTTGTTTGCTTGTTTGTCCGTTACTTCAATGAACTGCAATGGTATTCTAGTGTTAATTTGTTTTGATTTATGTACATTTCGGATCACGTGCATAACGTCGTCAGCTCATTGTGTCAGGGATGTCACTGGCTTTGCCGAATTGGATATTTCCAGCAGAGGAACCTATTTTTTTCTCCGCCATTGCGTTACGTTGCGAGTCATATATTGGGGCCTCTGCTTAGTGCTTTTTCCTCTTTATGTTTACTTAATATTTTTTGTTATCAGATCTGGCAGTTTTTTACATAACTATTGATGTTATTAGATCATCTTTCGAAGGCTTACGGCAGATTGTAAATTTACGCATTATTTTTTTCTTTTCTTTTTTTCGTCAGAAGAGGGGCAGAGATGTCTCATTGGTTTCCAAACTTGACGAGGGGCTACATCTGAAAGTATCAATGTTCTGCTTGCATTAAAACGACCTTGGTTGTCGAAGTTTCAGACCGCCGTGATTTTTAAAAATTAAAACCGCTTTGATTTTTTTTCCATGAAAACCACCTTGACTTTCTAGTATTAGAGCCGTCGTGATTATCCAGTAATTTGGTGTATTGAACCTTTTTTTTGCTTTTAATTTTCCGTCATGTCTCGTACATGTTAAATTGCTTTAACGACTGCCACGGCTAATGAGGTAAGTGTAAAAAAAAAAGTAAAAAATTCGCCGAAGTTTCTTCGGCGCAATCGAGTTTCCTGTATAGAGTATAATCAAGGCCACCGAAAATAGATCTATCTTTCTATGGTCTCGGTATACTGCTGTATGAGCCGGGGCCCATGCATCTTTAACCACGGCCTGGTGGTGGCCTGTCCTATATCGTTGCCAGATGCGCGATTATGGCTAACTTAACCTTAAATAAAACAAAAACTACTAAGGCTAGATGGCTGGAATTTGGTATGTTTAACGATTGGAGGATGGATGATCAACATACCTGTTTGCAGCCCTCTAGCTTCAGTAGTTTTTAAGATCTGAGGGCGGACGGACAGACAAAGCCGGCACAATAGTTTTCTTTTACAGAGATCTAAAAATGGTACTGAATAAGTTAAGGGTTTCATTTAAAATGAAAGGCACATTGAAAGTAAAAATAGTTCACTTTATGGTGTTATTAAGTAAGTAGCACGTATTTCTTGCATATTGAACTTCATTAGGCGTTGATGACGAGTCTCCGTTTTGGCTGTGTGACATAATCTATTTTTTTCGGCTTTTGTATAATATACTAACCAGACCTAGCATTACACACCTGTCCTTGGCGCACCACCTAGTGCCTGCTTTTACCTTAGGTAAGATTAATTACAGGCGGTCGGGATAAGTTAACCGAAATCAAAGGGCACTTGAACCTGATGCCTGAACCTCAGCTTAACTCCTTCTGGAGGTTTGGGTTTTGGTCAGTTTTTCCTTTTTTTTTTATTTTCGATCTTTATGCTTTCTTCTTTTACTTGCTTATTATTTAGTCTGATATTTTCTTTTTCGGTATATATATGTATATATATATTTATATATTTATTCATACACATATACACTATATATATATATATTATATATATATTATATATATTAATATAATATATATATATATGTGTGTGTGTGTGCATGTATGTGTGTGCATGTGAAAAGCTTAAAGGTCACAAGTATTTTATGAATTACAATACACAGTAGATGTTTGATTAATAAATGTGGTTAAAGACATTCTGAAGAACGTTGAGAGGATGATTAGCAATGAAATTTCCTCTCGACTGGGTAACACATGCATGAGAGAGAGAGAGAGAGAGAGATAATGAAGACAAAGGCTATAGTTAGTAAACGTCTTCATTAAGGAATCAATCAAGGCATGTCGCGCAGAGGCTACTAAGACCACCTACAGGTGCAACATTATCATAATCGCCTTTTTTTTTTCATTTCCATTCGAGAGCCATTGATTCATGCAGTAATGTAACTGTGTATGTCGAGGCAGCTGGTGCTTGCAATATTGCGTTGTTGTGTCTACAGCGTCTGATGTGGATGCAATCTTGTTAGCAGGCGCATTGAGCAGTCAGTTTGCTTGATGAATGCACGGCAAGTCACTTGCAGTTACCTCTCCCTTTATGGAATTTATCGATCGAATCGTTTTCGGTACGGATTTCCGACCCCGTTTCTGTTGTCCGATTTTCTTTTCGGAAGCTGGGATGATTGGGGGTGTGGGGGAGTTCTGAGTCGAGGTAACGGGGGAGGAAGAGGAGGGGGAGAGGGAGACGGGTGAGAGGGGAGATTTCGACAGAACTCTCTCATTGACGGCGTGGGCGCCAAAATATTCTATCTATTAATTTAGCTGAGGCCGTGTTCTGCGTGTGATGAATTTCCGATGGGAATTCAATACTGGGCTCCCATGCTTTGTCACAATCTCTCCACGCTGCCGTGAAGTGTCTGCTTTGATTTCAAAGAGATTTTTTTTTTCAGAGCAACAGCTGAGGTTTAGGCTGGAATTGGATGGCATTAGCAGAGTTCCTTGCCCATCAGATAATTTAAGTTAATTATTGACAGTAATTTATTGATATACTACTAAGGCGTCGCATGAAGTTTTAAAAATTTTATTGTTTTGTTCTTTTGGTGCTACTTTTGGATTGGGCTTAGTAGTTAGTGAATGTTTTGATTAATTTCATTGTTGTTTGATTATATAATTTCTTCACTATATATGAATTTGGCCTTGTTGAAATCTCTTCTTGGCAGGGGGAAAATGTATGATTAATTTTTAGGGCCTTTGGGACGGGCAACACAAAGCTTTTTTGTAGCCCAGTTCTGAAGGTAACAGTACAAAGTAAACTGCAGAGAGAAGGGATTGGGCTTAGCACCAAAGTCTGTATGTGCACTGTCTCGATAAAAATTGAAATGTTACATTATTTGCGTCACATTAATGGCCTACTGGTCGTTTTGCGCTGTACTTAAGAGCATTTAATAGGACTACGCCTGAGAATGCATAATTTTGACCATGCATTATTTTATCCGAAATAAACTTTATTAAATCTGTTAACAGAATATTAAAAGAAAAAAGTAACGTAAGCCATAAATTAACACGGAAAAAAGGAACAGCAGTGGAAACAGAATCTCGCCTATGGGATTTTATCGCCTCCCATAATGAATATGTGTACTCGGATTTAAATCCAGCCTGTAAATCGCTGCGAATAAAAGGAATGAATGGAAAAGCAAAAGGAAAGGAAAGGAATAATGAAAATAAAAGTCTTGAGATGTGTGGGGAGGGACATTCTATAGTTGTCAATAATGTTATTCTTGCTTGTAAAGCATTTAAAAATATAGTTTTTATTGTCTTGGTAAGTAAATAAAGAAAACATGAAAAAAGACATCGAAGAGAGAGAGAGAGAGTATAATTATAATAAAAAGAGTAGGACGGGGGGTTAAAGGAGGGGTGGGGGAGAGGGGTGCGTGGACGGGTGTAACAGTTCATAGTATTCTGAAGGGGGACGTTGCTATTTACAGCTGGATCAAGTGTTTGTTTGGTGTCTGTAATCCGAGAGGCTCGTGTTTGCTGCCATTGGGCCGGTCACGCGATAGCTCCTATTTGTGTGGAAGTTATTCGCTGGTTTCCTCTCTGGATTTAAGTGGGTGTCGTGACCCTGATCCACTTCAGAAGACCGCCGCTGTTCGAGGCGTGAATTATACCGGTCTGATGAAAGGAAGATTGAAATGTGATTTATTTTTTCCGTTTCTGTTGTTTGCGTGGATTTTTTATTCCTGTTTTGAGTTGAATGCGTGACCTCATTCACTTGCCCATTTGGTTGCTCATTTCGCATTGGTGATGATGTAAGACTTTCGAGGAAAAAATAAAATTTTTAGGTTTTTTTAACTGCTTATATCCTCTTTGAGAAATGAGAAAAAGTTGGATGAAGTACTTTTTAGTTTATCCTTTTTCTCCCATATATTTCTTGGTGCTCAATTCTTATTTTTTGTAAAAGATCTCTTTGCAATTATTGTTGTTTTATGTTTTTAATGTTTAATAACTTGCTAACTTTTCTATCAGCTTTAGGTTTTAATTTAATACGCCAACCCATCATCTTCCTACATTCATCACATCATTGCCACCATTTATTGTCATATCTTTAATCTGACTCTCATCATAAACCAAATGCACTATTTTCAAAAAAATATTTTTTTTTGCCTGTTATTATTATTTATATTTCACGCTGACAGATTTTTGTGTCTGCTTTGGTTTCCCCAGCACAGAATGGCCTGTCGTCACTTGGAAACATCGTACTCTTAATTTTTATTTATAACCAATACCCTACTGACGTAACTTTTGCTTTTTTTTTTTTTTTTTTTTACCTAACGCAATCTCCACAGAACGCTGAGTGTTTTGTTAAAATATTAAGTAAATAACTCGCGCTTCTTCAGAACGTGCCACGAAACTGGACAGAAACTCCTTTGCCTGCCGCGCAAACTCCTTTGCCTTCGCACCCATACAAAAATTTTGCTCTTAAAATAAACGCATAGTAAACACACAGATTCTTTATTGAAGGTCTCCCGTCTTTTCCATTCCTCACCTTTCCTTTTTGGTCCCGTACTGGAATGAGATATTCCACCCTCGTTCTTGCCCTTTCCTTGATCCTTTTTCCTTCGTGCCTGGGCTGGCAAAGAACGTCAGTTCCGTCGTCATGGTGTTTAAAAAAAATTTTGAGTAAAAGGATTTCTCTTTTGTCTCTTACGTCGGTTATGGATGAGAGCGAAGTGATGTCGTATGGAATAAACTCCATGAGCTAACGACTGAACTCTTTAGCCGTATTCCCTTCTTGTGTTACAATTCTGAATAAGAGATATTCTGGAAGAATTAGAAATGAGATGAAAGGACTGCATGAAGTAAGGATCGTGAATGACCAGAATAGATCTAGGGGGCATAAAATTCATGTATGTGTGTATGAATGTGTAAGTCTACGTTGTACAGTATGTAAGAATATATGTATGTATGTTTAAATTGTGTCTGTCTTGTACAATAACTAAGAATAGTTATATTATTATTATTCAGAAGATGAACCCTGTTCATACGGAACAAGTCCACAAGGGTCATTGACTTGAAATTCAAGTATGTATAAAGTTTGTGTGGGTGTGTGTGTGTGTCTTGTATAGTATGTAAGATTATTTGTGGGTATGTTTAAAGTGTGAGTCTATTTTACCGTAGGTAGGAATATCTGTATATGTTTAAAGTGTGTGTTTGTTTATTGTATAGTATGTAAGATAATTGTTTGTATGTTTGTGTGATCCTGTATTGTACAGTAGATAAGAATATTTGTATGTGTTCAAAGTGTGTATGTATTGTACAGCAAGTAAGAATATTTGTATATTTGTATGTATGCACGTTAAAAACTCTCGTACTTGTATTGTGTACCCCTAAAAAAAAAAAAAGGGAAGTATGACCCGGTGCAGTATAAAGGTTAAAGAACTCCCGAATAGTTGTGTGTTTGTGCCAGCACCATGGCAGTGGAAGTAAGGGTCGAACGTTGAATATACATAGAGGGACGTAGTTGGAGCCGAAGCAGTAAATGTAAAGGGGTCGAGACCTCGTGGACAGAGATAGAAGAGGTGCTTCAGGAAGGAGAAAAGGAGGCAGAACTTTCCTTCCTCCTCAGTTGGTGTATTAGGGACTCTTCACACAGGTCTCATTATTCACGAGAGAGAGAGAGAGAGAGAGAGAGAGAGAGAGAGAGAGAGAGAGAGAGAGAGAGAGAGAAAGGTACTGCGTTATCATCTCACTTTAATACATGTATAAAAAAAAAAGTATGCTTTGAAGATGGGTGTACATACGCGCCCTCTAGCACGCATGTGCACGTATATGTATTGCAACTGCTTCACATGTTGTAAGAATTAAAACGCTTGCCCCTTGGTGGGAATGAAGACTTGAACTTCATTGCCACAGACTTGGACGAAATTTGGCCCGACTGTTCCTTAGGTATCTGGTGGGAAATTTTTTTTTATTCAGAATTAGAGTTTTTTTTAAAATTTTCAGTCAGTGGTTTTGCCAACCTCGCATATCTTCAAATTCTAAATTTGGAAATATGACTTTCTTCACTGTTCACATATACCCAAAGGACATAGGTGACATTTTAGCAGTCTGGACTATTAGAGGTTACTTTTACTCATTTGTCCCTCATATGAAGCTGTGTTAGCGACGGATTACACTTATGGGCCTATATATTCTCCTCAGTAGCTGTTGTCCTTACTTGGCTTAGAATTTTGCAAAAAGTGACAATGTTAAGTGTTTGCGGTAATAATTTTGTAGTGTTCAATTTGTTGAGGAAAATTCATCTGCAGTTCACAGTAGGTAGCTGGTTTTAGCTATTCCATTTATTTACCTAGAATGCCTTGAGACGATGATAGAGGGGTTCACTGTGATGCGAAGTGCTTTAACAGCGGAAATTTGATTTGGGGTTTCTTTTTCGAAAGTCATTTTATTGTCACTTATGTATTTCTCGTCATAATGTGGTTCGGATTCAACAATAAGCTGTAGGTCCCGTTGCGAGGTAACCAGTTGGTTCTTAGCCACGTAAAATAAATCTAATCCTTCGGGCCAGCCGTAGGAGAGCTGTTAACCAGCTCAGTGGTCGGGTTAAACTAAGATATACTTAACTTATCACCATGTACACGAGCAGGTAAAGAAGAGAGGTTAATGTCCTGGGTGTTTAAATGCTTAGAGAATCCAAAGAAAGGTTTAAAGAAAATATTCCTTGACTGAATATCGACAGTCTTCTCTCATTGTATCTTGATTCAGCTCTCATGGTTACGAAGGTGATAAAATTGGTTTTAGGTAATCTCCACTCCACGTTGACAAAATTCTCAGAATAGGGGCCACAGAGTAAAGACTGAATTCCACGCTGTTTTCCCTTAGCTGACATTATTGTTGAAAAGGCCATTTGCATGTCAACCCGGATTGTATTCCGTCCTTTCAAGCCTAAACCGAAATTCATGTATAAGATAACAATAGCAGTAGGGTCACCAGACCTGGTGATCAAGGTAGTCGCTTGTTTGCCTGCTATCTCTGTACTGTTGTGTACTCAGTCGTACATATTTTCATCAAGAAAGCAATATATTCGAAGAAATTATTTGCGCCATTATTTTAAGTCATTTCTTGATTTCTTTATAGATGAAAATATTCAACTATCTATAATCACAAATGAAACTGACAGTAGTGTTAACTGGGATGCTATGGCATTTTCAGATGTAATGTGATTGAAATACACTGAAATGCTAATTAATATTAATTTGCATCCTAGATTCTGCAAACTAAATTTATCATGGTCTTCAGTGGACCCATTTTGAAGTGGATTGACTTAATACACCAACATCGCACTTTTGTTAAAACACTTACAAATACTGCAGCTTTTCTTTGTTCTTATTTTTATGGACTCCGTCGTATTGCAAATAATGACACACACACACTCTGCCACTTTTGGAAGGTACAATTAGCCAAGCGGTAAGTGGTGCAGTAGTCGGCTCACGCTTGCCAGGTTCGTGCATCACCTCCTTGTCTACTACCCCGAGCCCAGTTAGCTGCTGGTTCAAGTGAAAGGGCGCTGGGTTAGCAACCTCATCTCCAAAGATGTATACTGTATATATATATATATATATATGTATATATATTATATCTAAATATGTGTGTGTGTGTGTGCGCGCAAAGGAGTTTACTGTTCTTTGAATTGTTGGAGTACCTTTTTTTTTTTTAATGAGGCGGGTCCTCTATCCAGAGACACTTGTCAGCCCAGCTTTTCTTAAAACGTTCAGTCATTCCAGTTTTCCTCTTCTTATTATTACGGATACACACACGAAATATATATTCTGTATGTATATATATATATATATATATATATATATATATATATATATATATATATATATATATATATATTATATATATTATATATATATATATATATATATATATATATATATATATATATATATATATATATATATATATATGTATGTGTGTGTGTGTGTGTGTGTGTAGAGAGAGAGAGAGAGAGAGAGAGAGAGAGAGAATAATTCAGAAGAATTTGAGAAAAGAAAAGAAGGACCTCGTCTTTAACTTCTACACCCTTCTTCTGTCCATTTCGTCGTTGATTCGTAACTTTTAAATTGAAGGAACTGTACCAAAGTGTCCTTAACCGGGCGAGTTCAGTGAAAGGTGGTTTTAGGGGATGAAGTGACTCAGACATAGGAGAGAGGCAAAGTTTGGCCAAGAAGACCGAACGAAGTGAGCAGGGTCGAGAAGAGCTGCGAAGTGCGAGGGAAGTGGGAAGTGCGATGTTGTAGAGCTTGTGGGTGGGGGCGGGGGGGGGGGGGATTGGTTGTGAATGGGCAAGGAAAACCACTTCCGTAGCTCAAGTGATTGATATCAAGTCAATTGAAATCGCCGGAGAAACTTCGATGGATTTCCGAAAATAGGAGAACACAAACGGTTGAAGTTAAGCTTTCCTTCTGAGCAGGACCTGTTTCGTTTTCTCCTCGAAGTTGGCTCGGGTGCGAAAGTTTTAGTCTCCATCCCCTAAAGTGGAATATAAAATATTACTGTTTTTATTTTTTATTTAGATTTTCTGAGTTTTTTCCCTTTAATGTGGTTGGTTCCAGAGCAGGGCATAATGGAAACCTGCGCCACATTCACATACAAAAAAAAAAAAACCTTCGATATGGTGACTAACCTAATGACAAACACTACATCATTAACTTATCACTTGCACGCGTCCCCTACCCCACCTTTTTTTTTTTAAGACCTTATCATTGTAACATTTTATCCTCCTCTCTCCTTTAATAACCTTTGAGGACATTCATTTTGACCAGCCACTGTAGTAAGGAAGACAATCTGTATTTCACAGACTTACGGGGGCTTGACCTTTAAAGTGTCCAAGAGCCTTTCCCACCAAACGTACACTATCACGCAAACACGCACGCAAGAACCCTGAGGCTAAATTGTTTCTTTATTCTTTCATGGCACGTAGATCAGCGAGAATCCTATTATTTAATTACCGACGTCTGACAGAAGTAATAAACTGACTGATGGTTCCTTACGTAATGGGGCTCCTTCACCAGTGAAAAATATTTGTAAAACTCCGCTCTTCTGCTTTGAAACGCTCTGCGTTGCTACTATCTTTGATTGCAGTAATATCTTAGCTGTGGGGTATTGGCTCCATAGTATTAATTAATCTTGGACTGACCTAACAAGTGAATATATAAACAATATATATATATATATATATATATATATATATATATATATATATATGTATATATATATAAATTATGTATGTATGTATACACACATACACATATACATGTATATATATTGAACAATCTGCCGTTTTGTCATGTCATTGTAATAACTAATTGTTGAAGAATATATAAGTTGTACAGTAATACACATGTATGAATGATATTCAAAACTGTCACATAGCTATTTGTAAAAGTTCACAACAGTTTAGAGAATGTATTTCGAGAATATTCCAAGATAATTTCTGTAGAGACGAATACTAAGAATGATTTTGTTGTCAGCAGAATTTCATGACCGACAAGGGCATAGAATATACAGTAGATGAACAAACATCCGTCGTAAGGTGACACCTGCAGGCCATGTGTCAAGGGCCATGCAGTCGAGCCCAGCTTGGGAGTTTGGGACCAGTCGTTTCAGGTCAATAAAAATTCTGATAAAAGCCCTGTAGCGTTTGACAGAATTAGTGTATGTTGTCAGGTGAGACCTGCAAGAGGAGCAGGCTCCGAGACGGGCATTTGTTTATGTACTAAGTTTTTGTGTTATTTTGAACTTGGTATTTGCTTTGGCCCCCCCTAAGTTACCACTTTCTTATAAGGTGTATACTGCAGGCATTTATTATAAACAGATTTGTGAAGTGTTTCGTGAAGCTAAAGTTAAAAAAGCCTGAGATTTATACTGGCGTGCAACCACATCTCTTGTAAGTGAAGTCGTTTAAAGGGTGGGACAGTTTCCTCTAATATGGGGTGGTCCCAGATAAACAATAGAACAGTCATTGTCACTTTCACACCTTCTCCTGTACCGTAAAACATCAACAACATTGTACGCTTCATACACTAATAAAGAGGTAAATCTCTTAGTAATAAATCAAACTTTGAGAGGGTAAAGAAATGTGACGTATATCTGTTACAGTCAGACTATAAAACTAGGGATTTCACTAAATCCCTGAAAATTTCAGGGAATTCGTGCAATCACCAATTCACTAAGGGACATTTGATCCCTGAGGGGCTAGTACTAAACACGGCGATTCATCTACAGGGACATTGATCCCCGAGGGGCTAGTACTAAACACGGCGAAACAGTGTAGATGAATCACTGTTTCTCCCTCGGAAGTTGCGCCGTGTTTAGTATTACTCCTTCGGGGATCAAATGTGTTTTGCCTTGTTTAGTACTAGCCCCTCGGGGATCAAATGTTCCCAAGTGAATTGGTGATTTCACGAATTCCCTGAAATTTTCAGGGATTTCGTGAGATCTCTAGTTTCACAATCTTACTGTAACATATACCAGCTATGGAGTATCAACTTCCCAACAGCGGAACCGAAGATTGTCTTTCATAAACGTACTTCATTTCCTCAAGAGGACTCCTCATTATCGGGATGTGAGTTTCCTGACAGGTTGTTATGTCACCAGTATATCCTACCTCTTGGGATCTTACATCTCACTTTCTCCGGGCCCGTTTTCAGCCTTTATTATTTTCTCGGAGTTACGTCTATCATCCCCAGATTCACCCCTTTTTATGAACTTGATATATATATATATATATATATATATATATATATATATATATATATATATATATATATATATATATATATATATATATATATATATATATATATATATATATATATATATATATATATATATATATATATATATATATATATATGCATATATATATATATATATATAATAATAATAATAATAATAATAATAATAATAATAATAATAATAATAATAATAATAATAATAATAATAATATCCTTTATTTCAGCTCGGGGCCATATGCTTGGAATATACAAATACAATACACACAATCCAGATACATAAGGTAACATGATAATAAAAATAATAATCTGCAGTATCCACACAGATGTTGAAGAAGTAGAAAAACAGAATTCATAATAATGGTAATGACAGTAATTATATGGAAAATAGTAAAAGAAATGTAAAAAATTGATAACAATTAAAAATACAGATGGCAGACGATTAATTTCCAGCGAGGGACCTTAGATGGTTACAGAAGTCAGGCCCAGAATGCTAAATACGGAAATTGAAAATAGCAAGACTGCTTTCTTCCATCTTGGGACTTTGCCTCGTTTCGTTGCTTGCATTCTCATCTTCCTACCTCAGGGTTAATCTGTCTGGACTGGAATTAGCTTTTATTTTTCCTTGTCAAATTTATTTTTGAATTTTTTTTCGTATTTGGATTCTACCTCATTTTCCTTAATTGCATTCAACTTTCCTCCTGTGAGCCTTGCTCACATTTAACCTGCCTTCTTTGTCTAGAGCCAAGCTGGATTCCTTCCTTGTATTCCGATATTCACCTTTGTCCGTATTTAAATTTTATTTCTTGGTTTTATAGAGTAAAGTTCAGAGTTAGCCGTTCTTCCTTAAATTCTGCGAGGAAGATTCGGCCTGCCTTCTTTGTTAGGATTCTTCATATTTGCTCCCTAACTTGCATTATGCCTTTCTTTGTTAAAATTCTTCATATTTTCTCCCCAACGTCGATTTATTCACTTCTATTTACAGGTTCTAAATCCGGCCTTTCTTCCTTGCTTAGACTCCGTTTTTCTTCCATCCTCGAATTCAGCCTTTCATCTTTGGTGAAACTGAACCTCTCTTCCTCGCCCGATTTCAGCATTTCTTCCTTGCTCAATTTCAGCCTTCCCTGGCTTGCTTGGGTTTAACCATTGTTCCTTTAGAATCAGCCTTTCTCTCTTGATCAGATTTAGACTTTCTCCTTGAATGGCTTTCGCACTACTCCTTACTTGAGTTTAACGTGTCCTCCTTATTAAAATTCGACTTTCTGTCATGCCCATATTCACACCCTTTTACTTTCTGCGGTTCAGTGTTTTGTTCCACAAATATCTAGCCAATGCATCTCACTAATCTTCGTTTGCAAGCTGTCTTTTCACTTCTGTTGTGTCTGGTAGTTCCACGCTTCTCTCTCTCTCTCTCTCTCTCTCTCTCTCTCTCTCTCTCTCTCTCTCTCTCTCTCTCTCTCTCTCTGTTGATTCTCCCATCCCTTTTGTTTTTAGAGAATTAATCTCAACAGCTTCCTCCCTTTATTACAGTTATAATACCCGCACTTGACAGTCGTGCAATAGACTGTGCTAACCAGCCCTTTCATCCGTTTCCATTTTGATTCCCCCGAATATTTTCATCTCCAGCGTCGAGTTTAGATGAGATAATCCGTTTGTCCGTTTGGAAGGGATTACGTAATTCCAATTAGGGTGAAGCATGTCGAGTGTTGTGCTCGCTTGCAACAGTACAATAGGTGAAATATAACGCAAGGAAACCCGAGACTTATGGCACCATCATCCATGGATTCTAGTATAGGTGTAAAATTTTGCATCAGTTACCTTTCTGAATAAACCAAAACTACCAGTTAGGAAGCTTTCATTTTATTAAGATGAAACCACGATTTCCCACCTGCAGAGCTTTCATTTTAAACGTAAAACGATAAATATATATGGACATTTTTTTCTTCTGGGTAAATTTTTTTTTTAATTGATATGTGTACAAATTCCTCTCACCTTGCTATCCTATCATGTCAGCCTTTTTATGTGCATCAGGGATCACAAGTACGCGAACTGTGAATTAAAGTCGCTGTAAAGAAAAGTTAAAAAGGAAAATGTAATGTTGGGTACATTGTAAGCATAATTATGTACAGAAGCGTTCGTCTGCTTAAGCAGTAGACCTCTTCAGGCGATGTAGCCGTACTAAAATACGTAATACAAAATTATGAATTAATAAAAAAAGATTGCATTACTGTTGAAAGTACTTGGATGAGTTTTCATTAACCGCAGCGACCTGTTAATAATGATCTGCACTGCCCTTCTTCCTCAGTTCAGAGTTTAAACGTTCAGTCTGCAGAAATGATTTCGAAGTCTTTAATTGTCGAAGTATAACGAAGCCTCTGCGTATCAGATAGAAGTAAATGTAAGGTTGTGGGCGGGGGCGGTTGTTGAGTTGGGAAAGTTGTAAAAGGCGTTTTGGGATAAAGGAAAGAGATTCTACTTGGAATTCCCCGTCTCATAAGCTACGATACCCCGAAAAGGGGGTAGTGCACTCAGTGGACCTCATGCGGTGCACTGTAGGCATTACTTAAGGCTCTTTGCAGCGTTCCTTCGGCCCCTAGCTGCAACCCCTTTCATCCCTTTTACAGTACCTCCGTTTGTATTCTCTTTCATCCATCTTACTTTCCACTCTCTCCGAACAGTTGATTCATAGTGCAACTGCGAGGTTTTCCTCCTGTTACACCTTCCAAACCTTCTTATTGTCTTATTGTCAATTTCCGTTTCAGCGCTGAATGACCTCGTAGGTCCCAGTGGTTGGCCTTAGGCCTACACACTATATTCTATTCTATTCAAGCTATGCTAGGACGCCAGGTGATAGCATCCTTCATTAAGATGTTTGTAAGGTATTACGCATACCCATAGCCCCCTCATTTACATACACATACACGCATTTTCACATGTTCATGCGCAAACTTACTTTTTAGTCTCATCAGGAAATGGGGAGAGATGTGAAGGTGGCATGATTACTTAGGAGAAGACTCGCTTAGAATAAATTAGTTGGATGGATGGGAAGTTCTTTTGAAGGCGTTGCTTAAATAAAATGCTCAAGGTTCTGCTTACTAATTAAATTAATTGAAGTGTAGGCGTTTAGCTAACTCAACAGCCCCTCTCTCTCTCTCTCTCTCTCTCTCTCTCTCTCTCTCTCTCACGTACCCAAATACCTTTTGTGGAAACCTATAGCAATGTTTATTATGAATTTATTTTCATAAAATTTCATCTTTATATTGTATGTACATAATCTTGTTTCTTGATTAGCGTCGTTTCATTTTCTCATTGCTTAGAAACTTCACTGGCTATGAATACTTTCATTTGTTGTTGTCGTGGAGGAACAGTCTGACATATAGACTGCATGAAATTTGGTGTGGCTTCAGCCTTTATAGTTGTATGGCAGTCGTTCCTTTTCTAAACTCGCGTTTTAAAGTAATGAATGATGTTTGTGCATTCGCTGGTGCTTTGTATCTTTCATACTTTACGCTGAAGGAGGAACGTTGTTGAAAGTAGGTTTCAAAAGAGGGTCGAACTTGATATGTCGGGTGTGTGTACGGGTGCTTTTTTTGCCTTTTATAAACTCAACGGATAACAGAAAGTATAGCAGGAGAAAGATGTGTTGAGTGTGATGAGTGCAGTAGCTTGAAAATTTTTAGATATTACCGGAGCAAATTGCTGCAATGTCACGTGTGTGATGAAGCAGAAAAGGGGTAAGGATACACATAAAACTATCTGTGAATTAAGATCATGGGTAACGAGAGTTTGAGACAGGGGTGAACAAAACGGGAGTACGGAAGATGACGGTTGCTTTGCAAATTTGACAGAACAGAAATTCAGAAATTCGTCTGCGGGTAAAAGTTAGCAGCGGTCATTGAATGCGCATGGAGATCAAACGACATACCCGTAAATCCCTTTTTTGGATAAAGAGCATTGAAAGGGTAAGTAACGTAGGGGTATGAATAAATAGTGAAAAGGAAGGCAGAGGCGAAAAGAGGGACCTGGGTGCTTTGACGAGATTTGGTTGTATAGAGAGAATGGAGACGAAAGCCAGGCGATGGACGTGGTTTGAAAATTCATTCGACTTGTAGAGAAGGAAACTGAGAAATGCTTTATTTATGGAACAAAAGTGTAGGAACAAAAGGACTTAGTATTCAGGAAGCTATAAAGTCCATGCAGTAAAAGAGTGGGTCACGTAACTTTTAGTCCGAAGGGATGTTGACTTTCGCTGATGGGGTTTCTGTGTAGGAATATTTATTGGGTTTGCAGGTGTAAAATAAAGACATTATTTTTTACATGTCTAGAGTCTTGTCGTTAATCAGATGTTGGCCACCATGTTGTTCTCTAATGTAAAAGATCTCTTTGTCAATATTAATAATACTCCTTATAGTATAAACGTAATGATCATGATCATACTGTTAAATAATAACAGTAATAGCTATCACATACCCTGGTAACTGGGATTGCTGAGATAAAGGTGCTTTCAAGTATTATCGGGGAGGGAGACTCGTCTTGTTTGGTAGTTAAGAGGGGGAAAGGCATGGGGGTTGCAACCTCATTCCTTGCATAAAATAATCAATGAGAAAAGGTTATAATTTTTTGGTGATTCTCCCTCCAAGCAGGAACGACTTTTAAGTAGTTTTGACATAGTTCTCTCTCTCTCTCTCTCTCTCTCTCTCTCTCTCTCTCTCTCTCTCTCTCTCTCTCTCTCTCTCACACACACACACACACACACACACACACACACACACACACACACGAAGTTATACTATTAAGGCTTGGACTCCCTTGCGAAGGGAGCTTATTGTTAGGCCTAATATATAATTCAAATTCTCATTTCCAACACGGCCTTACTATGAAGCCTTTCGTTTACTTCTGCACAAAGGCACGTTTAAAATAGATGCAGTTTGTCACTCCTGGTCCTCGAATGGTTCATTTCGGGAGCGTAAGGCAAGCCTTATAGATGCTGCAGCATCCCTTTTCCTCTCGCTCCGGGAGAGAGTACAGAGCATCATCCGTGTCTGGGGAGTCGCGGAAACTAGTGGGTACAAAGCTGACAGAATGTTCCATGGGTGGAGGGTGGGGTAGGGAAGGGAGGGGTGGGGGTTTTAGAGGGGGGGGGAGAGGATGGCTTGCGGGTCTTGATGTAATTGCATAACTCGACATCATTGGGCGGTCGAGGATTCAAGGTGTATGCAACAAGGCGTATTATGCAAAGCGGGTCTGGCATGCATTTGCAAAATGAATGGCTGTGGAGGGATGACAGTGATGGTGACAGTTCAGAGAGAGAGAGAGAGTACTTTGTGGTTTCTCGTACTGCTCCCGACGAGAGGAAATTCGTGTTGTGTTGTAGTGGAAGATATTTGTTTATTGGTAATATTTTTCCCATTTGGCCTTTGTTTATTAGTAATATTTTTCTTTTTGGGTACAATTCGCTTTTTTTTCCATTTTCCTATTCATTTTTTTGTATGGACCTCTTTTATGGAAGGTTGCTCAACTAGTTTATGATGATGATGATAATAATAATAATAATAATAATAATAATAATAATAATAATAATAATAATAATAATAATAATTACGACGGCTGTGCAGAACTTCATATTATCAAGCTCATAATTCAATTTTGCAAAGTGCTGCCGTATTGGATATCGGTATAATAAAATGTGAGTAAAAGAAAAAAAACCTACAAATTCATAACTGATACCTTCAGTGCTCTTAAAAATGGAGCTGGTTAATTGAATAGAGATAGGTTATTAATGATATCATATTCACATATTCATTATATTTATTCATTACATTACCGTGCTGAGTTTCTTTGTTCATCATTGCCATCATCATTGATATATATCCTTAGACTTTTCAAAAATGGCTGATTATTTTGCACATATCTAGTTTTGCATCGTCCTTACTGCTATTATTATTATTATTATTATTATTATTATTATTATTATTATTATTATTATTATTATTATTATTATTATTTGGAAGGAATCCTTCTTTTAGGGAAATTTTTACTGAAAACAATTGCTGTTTCAGCGGGATTCAGCTTGTAGATAGAGTATAATAAGAAGAGTAGAGAAAACTGTAAGCTGAATGCCGTTGAAACAGTGATAATTATTATTATTATTATTATTATTATTATTATTTGGAAGGAGTCCCTATTCCTATTTCAATGGCATTAAGCTTGTAGAGAGAAGAATATGATAAGGAGAGTAGAAGACTCTACAAGCTTCATGAATGCCGTTGAGAAGAGTAGTTATTATTATTATTATTATTATTATTATTATTATTATTATTATTATTATTATTATTAATTGTAAATAATGTTTACCTCCGTCATATTACCGCAGTTCCAGAGTTCCATCTTGAGAATCCTACGACCCACAAGAACTCATCCCTCAGTTGTTGTCAGATTAAGGTAGCCTTGTGCCAGCCAGCACGTGCTCTTACTCTCACGAACATCCCGTTAAGTCCCCGGGGTTACAGAACCCCGCTTATTACACGTCGGCTGGGAATCTTGTTATCTCGCTCATAAACTCGTCAATAACGCAGCTTTTCCTGTTTCTTTGGCGCAATCATTCCTCGCTCCAGCAAACGGGAACTAGAGCCACTCACCCCCGTGTAGGGAGGGGTGGGGGTAGTGCCCTCAGCGCTCCTCACGTGGTGCAATGTAGGCATTACCCAAGATTCTTGCAGCGTGCCTTCGGCCCCACGCTACAACCCCTTTCATTCCTTTTACTGTACCTCCATTCATATGCTTTATTTTCCATCTTGCTATCCACCCTCTCCTAGCAATTGTTTCATAGTTGAACTGCGAGGTTTTCCTCCTGTTACACCTTTCAAACCTTCTACTCTCATTTTCCTTTCAGCGCTGAATGACCTCATGGGCCTTAGTGCTAGGTCTTTGGCCTAAATTCTATATTCCATTACATTACATTACATTACATTACATTACATTACAACAACTCACCAAAGGCTTTCATGACGAATCTTGCTGATTCGCGATGCGCTGAAATCCAGAGAGAGAGAGAGAGAGAGAGAGAGAGAGAGAGAGAGAGAGAGAGAGAGAGAGAGAGAGAAAAATACCCCCGTCCATTTATTCCCCGAAAGCCGATCGCTGTCGATCGGAATTCCATTGAAAACGTTTGTTTTGATGAATTTAATTTTACGTAATACAGACGAGCCGGAAGATATCCGCAATTAAGTTTTTTTTTGTTGAAACATTAATCATGTTTTGTTTCCTGTGCGGATGTGCACACGTACATGAATGGTTTCGTTATTTTATAATCCGTTCGTCGTTTTAGGTAGGTTTTTACACAGTTACTGCTATGTAATTATGTTCATTTGTTGGTTACTGCTATCAGTATAACAGAAATTACGTCTTAAGAAAAGACTGGGGGCAAATACTGTAATTTTTGCGGATGGGGGTGTGGGAATGGGGAAGATGGCTTAAAGTGGTATAATTATTTCTGTGGTCCTGATTAAATAATCATGTTTTCATGACATTTCGCAGAATTGAATGCGCTTACCTTCGAAACAAATCCAGTGCGTTTATTGAATTATTTTTAGATTTTCGCTTAAGCCTCTAGACCAGTTACAGTCATGGTCCGCTGAGCGGCATTTCTCAAAGGAACGTGAAACGCGACATCGTCGTCTGTTTTGATTTCGGGTTCATGATGAGGAGCAAAGGGACAATCTTCGCCCAATTGTCTCTTGGCGTGTCTCAAAGCCCCCCAGACTTGAGGGCAAAAGACTTAATTTCCCATCCGGTACCTCACCTCCCTTCCTTAATTCCCAAGTCAATCATTTTTGAGCCCTAAAGTCACCAGGCACATTTGCTTCCCGCCGGCGGCACTTCCCCCGAGTCATTTCGTCTTGTCGCCCCCCCATGTGGTTTAATGTTATTGGCCGTAATTAATCCCCGGAGGCCGGTTTAATGAACCACTCCGTGTTGAAGACGGGCCTATGGTGATTTCATTATGAAATAAGTGGTTGTCTATGTTGGCGGAATCGGCCGCGAGACTCGACCCTTTTACTCGTGAGATGTTTTCGGGAGAGCATTTTCGTGAGGGGAGACGTTGAAATGTGAAAGGAGTTTATGGGTACGGAAGGGGGATGGGCTGCTGTTACTTTTAGAGTAATTCAAAGAGATCGTCGAGTCACATTTCTAGACTCCCACAGGGGTCCGCCCAGAAGCTTGGCAGAATAGACAGAGAAACATTTCGAGTGGAGAGCTGATTAAAAGAAAAGAAACTCAAAATATATTGGAACTCTCTCTCTCTCTCTCTCTCTCTCTCTCTCTCTCTCTCTCTCTCTCTCTCTCTCTCTCTCTCTCTCTCTCTCTCTATATATATATATATATATATATATATATATATATATATATATATATATATATATATATATATATATCAAATATAAGGAACCCATAGAAACGTCAAAATGTGGGAAAATAAGGGCTATATTTCAAAGACCAAACTGTCTCTCTCCTCAGGCAAATAGTGAGGGGAGAGACAGTTTGGTCTCTGAAATATAGCCTTTATTTTCCACATTTTGCCGTTTCTATGGGCTCCCTTATATTTGATGGAATTCTGTTTTAACAGAAAATATTTCAGTCATATATATATATATATATATATATATATATATATATATATATATATATATATATATATATATATATATATATATATATATATATATATTTATATATGTGTGTGTGTGTACAAAAATCTGAAAAATCTTGCTATTGCGTTGTACGTGTAATCATCAAGTATTTAATGTAAATAAGTAGGGTAAGCAGAAGGTCAACACTTCGGGAATGGGAATAGATGCAGGTAGCAAATTTGCAGATTTGCGGTATAATGAAATAAAACTAACTTTAATATGTACATGTTATGTACACTGTAAAAAATGACGGTAATATGGTTTATGGCGCAACGCCTGGCATAAACAAACTACAAAAAAACTTGATACCTCCAGCACTTTTTTTTTTTTTGTCTTATTTCTTATAGCAAATTATAGTCATTTTTTTGTGCTTCCCATCCTCAACTCTTCATTTTGAAACTTCAGTTTTAGTTTTCTGAAAAAGAAAACTATTGTGCCGGCCTTGTCTGTCCGTCTGCACTTTTTTCTGTCCGCGCTTTTTCCGTCCGCCCTCAAATCTTAAAAACTACTAAGGCTAGGGGGCTACAAATTGGTATATTGATCATCCACCCTCCAATCGTCAAACATACTGAATTGCAGCCCTCTAGCCTCAGTAGTTTTATTTTATTTAAGGTTAAAGTTAGCCATAATTGTGCTTCTGACATCAGTATAGTATAGGCCACTACCGGGTCGTGGTTAAAGATTCATGGGCCGCTGCTCTTACAGCATTATACTGAGACCACCGAAAGATAGATCTATTTTCGGTGGCCTTGATTATACGCTGTAGCGGCTGTACAGAAAACGATTGCGCCGAAGATACTTCGGCGCATTGTTTACTTGTTTCTTTTGTTCTTTGAGCATACTGCCATAAATTACAGCCCTTCACTTTTTAAATGACACCAAAAAGAGAATTTTTTCTCTGGTATAAATAGCATTAACAATATAATATATCATCGTGAAGGCCATTTATCGTCGTTTTTTTGGACAGCGCTTAAAAAATTGTATAGTTCTTGCGCTTTATCTTTAGGGTATACCTTTTTACTACGAAGTAGAAATGTCTTTGTTTTGGGCGAAGTTCAGCTTGTCATGTTGACTTTTTTTGTGCTGCTTTATTGCAGCGCCATCGTCTTACATTTCTCTTCTTCCATTTCTCCTCTTTTATCACTCATCCTTAACCTGGTATTGCAGACACTTGAAGATGTTTTTATTTAAATTCAGACAGCAATATTACATAAAAAAAAATTAAATATCGAATAGCAGTGTTAGATGAACATGCTTCAAAGGGAGCTCTATTGATAAAGTTATAGGAAAGAGAGAGAGAGAGAGAGAGAGAGAGAGAGAGAGAGAGAGAGAGAGAGAGAGAGAGAGAGAGAGTTAGCTTTGAAAGTAACATGTATCCTGTTGGGGGGAGGGGGGGTTATGAGGCATTCTGGACGGAGAAGATTTGTTTGAAAGTTTCAGAAAGAGAAGAAGAAAGAGCGATATTGGCATTCAGTGGAAATTCTAGTCTGGAAGGTGATGGGCAAGAGAGAGAGAGAGGTTCCAAGAGTGCATTGGTAAATGACAAGAGAAGACAATGGAAGAAAATAACTACATGGTGTCCGAAAATGGCGAGCGACCATTCAGGCAAAAAGAATTCTCTCTCTCTCTCTCTCTCTCTCTCTCTCTCTCTCTCTCTCTCTCTCTCTCTCTCTCTCTGGGGGATACAGTCATCAAGTGTCTGTGACTTTTTGACATTGTAAAACTCTCTCTCTCTCTCTCTCTCTCTCTCTCTCTCTCTCTCTCTCTCTCTCTCTCTCTCTCTCTCTCTCTCTCTCTCTCTCTCTGTGCTTCCAGACTTTTCTCTTGTGAAATGGATGGGCTAGAAAATAATTGATTGACGTAGGTGGACTGACGTACAACGTAGACTGGAAAGATATGTTTGTATCGAATTAACTAAGGCATATTAAAGTCTCATCTCATAATTCTTAAAATTGATATCGATATAAAAGTAATACACAAATTAAAATTATTCTTTGCAGCGATGGTTTTTATCGCCTTTTTCACATTCCCCTGTTCAGAATTCGGTCCTCATGTGATTTACACCAAAATTGATTCTTTGATTCACTGGTCCTCAATGTCAGTCTTGCAGTTTCTTGGACCGTCTTCTAACTTTCCTACTACATACATGTATATATATATATATATATATATATATATATATATATATATATTATATATATATATTATATATATATATATAATATATATATATATATATATATATATATAAATATATATATATATATATATATATATATATATATATATATATATATATATATATATATAATCATGAAGCTACAAATGTCGTTTTAATATCAAATTCACGCTACCTCGAGTATCTCCGATGGAGAATTATCACCGAAGGGGAATTTATATAAGTGATAATTGAACAGGTACCACTGGGACGCGACCCTTGACATGGACCCATTCAACGACTCCAGTGGACGCTACCACCGCGCCATCTTGATGGCGCGGTGGCGTCCACTGGAGTCGTTGAATGGGTCCATGTCAAGGGTTCGCGTCCCAGTGGTACCTGTTCAATTATCACTTATATAAATTCCCCTTCGTGATAATTCTCCATCGGAGATACTCGAGGTAGCGTGAATTTGATATTAAACGACATTTGTAGCTTCATGATTGTATATAAATCACGGTGTGATAAAAAAAAATTTCATATATATATATATATATATATATATATATATATATATATATATATATATATATATATATGAGTGTGTGTGTTTGTGTATGTGTATATAATTTACACACACACACACATATATATATTTCTCGACAGAGAGAGAGAGAGAGAGAGAGAGAGAGAGAGAGAGAGAGAGAGAGTTAAAGCCTCTATGAAGGGCCAATGAAATTAGGGTAATAAAATTGTCAGTTAGTTGAATTGACACAACTTTGAGACATTTGTGAACGTTTCAGATTTTTCACGTATTTTTCTTTTAAAGCCTTTCTCGTATTTTTCACCCTAAATATTGCATAGGTTTTTTTCTTTTATATTTTATCATAGACAGTTATCCTTTTAGAATTTACACGTATTTTTCTGTTTAGATTGTGCAAGGTCGCTTTCTTTTCAAATGTTGTACTCATTACGGATTTTGTACATAAATTTACTTTCGTTTAAGGGCCTGCGCATAATCATTTAAGATTTTATATACATAGATTTTGTACGCATTTGTACAGCAACTCCCCCCATTACTATGTGAAATTTATTCTTGCTGACGTGGAGTATCCTTTTCACATATTGGGAGTAATTCCGTTGCATGTTTTCTAAGGTAGAGAAGGATTGGAAACTTTGTCTCAAGATGCATTTGTCTCAAGATATATTCATTCCATAGGCTGTGTAATAATCTTGCTTTCAGCCCGTTCCGAGATCATCGTTTTCGCAGCAACAATCTCACTTTAAATATTCCATAGGGTAAAATGTTTGTCTCTACAGTAATCTTACTTTAGACATTTCAAGAGGTAATATGTCCTTTA
>NC_089746.1:8037194-8044694 GCF_040412425.1 Macrobrachium rosenbergii | reverse complement strand
GTAAAGATTAAAGAATTACTTGGGGTTATTGGAGAATTGTGGAAAACACATTCATCGTGAAGACATTTTGAAATAGTACCAGGAATCCGTTTTGTTACTGTTTACAATATGCATTGTGCACAAACGCTCACAAATGTTTACAGACTTACACACGATGAAATAGTGAGAAAAAACGCGATTAGCTTGCTGAATTTTTAAATTCCAGTAACCGGAAATAAGGGAAATTTCCCATCTCGTTTCCTATGTTAACAAAGTTGTTGAAAATATCGCAAATTGAAGTTAAACAGCATCTGGAAAAACACGTTTCTTTGCGCTCACATATCAGTAGGGTCATTAATTCCAGGTCATTTTTATTGACTTGTGTTTACAGTGTTTACTGCAATGTTTAATCGTATTTGCGAAGGGTAACAACTCCATGAAATTCAAGTTTCGAGAACTGGAACTGTTATTTGACAATGGTAATAGGGCCCAGTTTATGTGTAGTGGAAATAGTCCTTAATTACATGGGTTTCATGGAAACACTGATTTCATGAATTTTCATTGCACAAATATTATGACTTTGTCAGTGGGATGAGAGTTTTCATCATTAGAAATGTTTAGTGTTAAGAACTTAATTTATTTTTCGGTATTTTTAAAGTCGTTTCTTTTAAAAAGGGGTTTTTAGTTTTTATTCATTAAAGATACGACAAAGACTTTAGGTAAATGTCAGCAAAATGTTGTAAGTGTTTGCAAGATGGCTGATGATAATCGCAGGTGCATGAAGATGTCTCTTAAGAGTTCTCTTTTAAAATAAAGTGCCTACCCCCCTAGTCCGCTGTTTTCGTAATTGTTATCAACTGGTTTATTGAAATAAAGTAATGGCTTCTTAATGTTGTTGGATGGGTGAAAAAATCATTACCAAGTTTGCTTAAACTTTGCGGCTCGACTTTTTTACTTTGTGATAGTAGCTATGGGCTGGGCAAAATCAGGCAGAATCATAACTATTCCTTCGGAATCTTTTCCTCATCCAGAAATACCACAAACCCCAGTCAGTCACTCACTCGCATTTGGTCATAACTTCCTTTCTCTGACCTTTCACATCAATTCCACCTGTAAAACTATTAGACATCCATGGCTGCTTGATCCGTCTACCCTCTCCCTTGCCTAAACCCAGACCTGTCTTCTATCAGTAATTTTGTCACTTGAGCTGCGTAACGTTGTACTCATGTAATTCTCAGTTTCCCGTATCACATTTAATCTTACGCAGTAGGAAAATGATTCTTCTATTTTTTTTAAAACCATTGCCTCTGGAAACTTTTCCATATGCAGAAATACCTTACAAACCATAGTCAGCTACTCACATTTTCGCCACCCTTCTGCAGCATTGGACTTGAATTCTGTTAACTCCTGGTGTCCTCCTGTTCTTCAGCACCTTAATTTCCTTCTTACGGTCTCAACAATCAGCTCCACAAGCTTTCTCCAACTACAATAACTCTTTCCACTCCTTCATCGTTCAGTTTTGTCCCTTTTGTACTCCACCTTAACAATCTTCAAAACAATTAACCCGTTCACCTATGTGTATATTCCTTAGGAATATCTTTTTGCCACTTGCATATTTTGTTTTTTTAATTCCTTTTGTCATTAACCTCTCTACATTTAATCCCCAGTAGAGCAACTTCATACTTCCCTTGTTCACTTTCTCCCCTCTACTTTTATTATTTGCATTCTTTTCTCCTTCACGTTATTCTTGAATACCTCATGGATATTTTTGTGTATGTATGGTTGAAAAATACGAAACTGACTTAGGAACGGACATTTATTTTTTAAATTTTGATTTAGTGAAGCAAATATTTATCTTGAAACATATTTGGTTTTACAAGAGTTCCGGCTACTTCATCAAATTGCAAAAAATCTGAATATTTATGGAAGGTTCATTTTGGAAAGTTCTAATTTTTCATAAGTTATCTGAATGGATGAATAATTTTCCTTTCCATTTTATTCGCTGTGTGAGAGACTTCTCATTTGAAGCCTTCAGTTGCTTAGAAAAACGGCCCGCCCATTTGAAACTTCTGATTGTTTCAAGCTGAACCACGAACTTGTTATTTCTATGGAGCCTACTCGTGAAGTTTTGATTGGTTGAAGGCTGTGTTCGCATCTCTCTCTCTCTCTCTCTCTCTCTCTCTCTCTTGTGATGATCTAGAATTTCAACGATAAGAGAAAAACGACGCTGTCTAGTTTAAAATGTTAGTTGGTCCAAGCGATGGTGTTAAGCCGTTGATGAGTTAAGCCCTCCATTTTTTTTACATTTTAGAAACGGAAAACTTGAGAAATCTTGGAGAGTTTCGAATGAGTTCTCTCCGGTAATCTGAACAGCGAACCGGACGAGAAGGGTACTGCATATGTTAAAGTTTCTCCTGAGTTTTAAGGACATCCACTTTTGTGAAAGATGAGTTTGACGCTTTTTATTTATGGAAACATCTCAGTTTGGACTTTTTTTTTTCAATAAGCGTCGATATAAATTTGTGTGCTCGTCTGTATACGCATTTATATGACAATATAAATAACATATAATTAACTCTTTAACTAGTCGACTTCTTAATCGTGTATATGATTTCCACTGAAATCCTCTAAAAATCTGATTAGGAAAACAAATTTAAGAAGTTTTCATTTCTACCTCAGGGTTTCAAAATGGTTTCCTTTTTGTCCGTAGGATTATAATTACTGAAGAGACAGATATTTATGCATTATAAGAAATACATAAGTGGCGATTCATATCGACATTAAATTTTTTTTTTTTTTTAAAGATTTCCATTTCAGATGAGATATTCCCTTGGATGTAGACCTCGATGAAAGGTAACAAGGAATTAGTTAGCTATCCATGTAAGTCGCTTCTTTAGAACATTGATCAGTTTTAACTTCTTTTCACCTATTGTTGAGTTTTTTTGTTCTATTACACTCGGGCCTGTTTTCCTCTTCTCACTTATATACGTTTTAGTCTGTGAAAACTATCAGCAAGATGAATAATACCAAATATGCAAAAAAAAAAAAAAAAAAAAAAAAGCCTATGGTGTTCATAAAAAAAGACAGGAACAGTTACTTTTCTCATTCGAAATTGTTATGAAGTTAGAAGTTTTAACACTTGCACAGGAATGAGAACTTAATAATAGTTACTGAAGGAATCGAGTTACACGCTCATGTTTGATTTCACCCGCCTGGAAGGTATCGTAATTAGAATAGTCTTGACGGAAACTTGAATCCGATGCTAGCTGTGTAACATGTTGCGTCAAGTTTCAGCAAAAGTCGGTGACCCACTTGCCAACCACACGGTTTTGGAGAGAGAGAGAGAGAGAGAGAGAGAGAGAGAGAGAGAGAGAGATCGCAAGAACACACACACACACAGTTACGACAAAAAAATGCAAACAACACACGCACAAAAAGTCTGTAACTCATTCAACAACGACGGATAAACACATGCGCAAGCACACCCAAGGGGAGAGAGAGAGAGAGAGAGAGAGAGAGTTCGTCGAGTTTTTTCACCACCTCCGCAGCGTGACCATGTTTTGAATATATTGAAGTTCTGGGGTTTCACAGGACGCATGCAATTTCCTTAAGTTGCATATATTTCACAAGGTGGAAACATGATTAATTTCCTTATATAGATAATTTTCTGACATAATGCCCTCGCCGTCGATTTGGCGTGGTAAAATATGAGTTATGGATGTCGAGGAGCGGGGAACGCAGGGCACTAGGAGTGAAAAGAGGCGAGGAGATAAATATAAAAGAGGAAGAAGCAGCATTAAACGAGTGGGTCATCAGAGACGAAGAATGGCCTAAAGGGAATATTTGATAGGTGAAATTTGATAAGTGGATTTAATGCAAAGGGAATTATGATTGGAGAGTCGATGATAATGGTCATGGCGCGATTCATTATTATCATTGTTCTTGTTGTTATTATTCTCATTGTTATTGTTGTCAGGACTTTACAATGAAGGACTTTGACATTTTTGAAGTTGAAACTTTGAAATTGACAACTCAGTATGACCAGGGTGGGAAATGAAAATTCCGAAGCGACGCTTATGTCACAGCATTATCTTCAGTCTGTCCTGTCTTTAATCATAAATAGAAGGCTAAAAATACTGACGTTTGGACTAAAATTACTAAATCTGGCTACAGTTGAGTATCCTTACAAAATTGTATCTGGTATCAGTTTCTCCAGAAGTAAAGTTCATTAGCAGTAGTTGTTGCAGCTGGAGGACCATCAATATTATTAGTAGTAGTTGTGATATCAAAATTTCAATAACTGGGGAGACCGTATATACTACAGTCTTATGTAAGAGCGGGCAGAGTGACTTATTCCTCGGTCAAGGAGCACCATAGTTTTCGGAGAGGGCAATTCATAATTTATTAACATATGCTCCGAGCTCTCTTGAATGCAAGATATTCATTTGTTTTTGGAAACTGTTCTCAGCCTTACTACTGTATAGGCGTCTGGAGGAGGGCAGCAGTGGCCACCCCAGCCTCCCGCATTCTACTGTCCGGGGACAAAGTTCGACATTGTTGTCATGCCCTTTGTGAAAGTTGATTGCTGCGTTTCGAGAGTTGATTGCAGTGATTGGCGACGGCGGTTGCCTTCGCAAATGATACAGCGTCGAGAGCGAGGATTTTCGTCTGCGTGAAATGGCGCCCTCGGGGAGATTTTTTTCCTCTTTTAATTGATCCACAATGGTAGCCATAGAATGCCGGAGAACTTCTTTGGTTTCCTAGTTACTGGTGGCATTCAGCACTTGATTGGCTCGTTATACAAGCCTTCATTTGCTGGCTGTGTGCTCTCTGCAGCACTGCCAGGGATCCTCGTCCCGATAACGGGCCGAGTTCGTTTCCAGTGACTTTGTTCGTCGTCATTTGGCCGGGACCACTAGAGACTAACTTATTCATGAACTGGAACAACAGCCGTGCAAGTTGGAGGCATCACTTGCAATACCTGTCCTGTTTGTGCTTGGCTCTGTTTCTCATTAGTAAATGTATCCCTCCTGTTCGCTTATTTGTATTCTTGCCTGCAATGGAAAGAGGCTGAACCTTCACTTCTTCGTAGTTAGTCCCCACCCTTCGTCCATCCTTTTCCTCGTTCCAGTTTTCTTCGGGCCTGGGCTAGGAAAAGGCAGCAGGTTGCCCATCTTATTGACCTTTGCTTTTAAAAAAGTGTAGATAAGTAGAAATATAGAACATAGACTTAAGAGTATGTAATTATACAGATTTATCTGAGCCACTCGCTCGCCCTCACATCTGGTAAATTACGTTAACAAGCTCAGTTTCGTATTGCGTTACAAATTAACCAGTTTTGAAATTGCTCTTCAAAATCTACATTTTCAAAAAAGCTTCCGCATCAATTCCAAACTGTCTAAAGCATCAGGATTATATGCCAGAGGCTGTTCAAGGACCTGCTGAGAAACAGGATAATCACTGTTTTCATGCTTTTTCATATGTGTATTGTTTTATATCGAGTGTTTGTTGGCGCGGTTTAAAAAAATCAAGCGTGTATTAGTGGCAGAATCATGAAAAATGACCGCCTTTTGCAAACTTGAGAACAGTTTCATATAAAAAAATAATCACGGTAATTAATGGGCAGAATAATTAAATAGGTAAACCGTAGGAAGGAAGTTTAAGAATCATGTGGCGTACACTTTATCCCGTTCTTGAGAATGTAGAATATTTTTACCTTTTTTCCCCCTCTCGAGTTTTAGTATTCATTGTTGGAAGTAATAGGCGCTTTGCATTCCCCCCGCCCCCTTTTTTTGTGTCCGGCCATGGATCTCGAGATGCGCTCTTCCATTGTCTTATTTTTATTTATTATTTTTTTTTTTTTATCAAGGAGACGAGACTCGCATTTCACGATGGTTTTTCCACTCCGTCTCTTTTGGAAAGTTGCAGATTCAGGAAACGGTAGATATTAAAGTTTGCGGTTTTTTTTATCTTAACTTCTCTTACAACGGTGGCTTGCTTGTTTGATTTCTTATGCATTCATCATTTCCCTGCAAGATCCAGTGGATTCTTGTTGATGTGATGTTTACAACTGCGACTTGTATGTTTATCGTTCTGTTTTCCACTTATTATTTGCTCTTTGGTAACCTTTTATTTGGGTATTTATGATGAGTGTAAATTTGCACATTTTTCTCTTCAGTTCTTCTGGTCGAGACGTGAGTGCCTTTGGTCAGGTTCTCCTGATCACATAAAACATAGCTCACCTAATCTCTCTCTCTCTCTCTCTCTCTCTCTCTCTCTCTCTCTCTCTCTCTTAATAAGACTTATGAGCTATGTAATGGAATCTGACGCTTGGTTGGACTCCCCTGTCTTTGGAGTTTTTGTTATCTTTTTCTTACTCATTTTTTCTCGTAACTATCAGGTTCTGAAGAGCTATATTTTCAGAGCCTTTTCCTTTATTCCAGTCTCATCTAAGAAGCTATGGACGTCAGTCATGTTCACCCTCTTTGTTTCTGGTTACACAGCAGCGATCCTTTAGAAGTTGTGAATTCTGTTTGTTTCACCTTTTATCGATTAATCGAATGGTTTACTCCTTTATATTCGCTGCGCGTCTCATCCCGCCTCCTCCCCCCACCGCCTCCCGCACAGGTAACACTTTTGACGTGTACTACGGCCTTACCTAATTTACTTGTTTCATAATGTGCTTAACATTCCATCAGCTTTACTTTTATTGATGTACGTCGCATCGGTGGGGGAGGGGTTAGAGGGATTCCTCCCTTACGGTGCCGGGACTGACGGGTCACAGTCCCTTGCCTCAGTCCATTCAACAGGGAGGGAATATCTCTTTAAGGCTATTCTAATCCCTATCCCCAGAGACACTAAGAACAACAGTTCCATATACGTATATATTATCAATTATTTCTTTTCTTTTTTCTTTTTTTTTTTTTGTCCTAGTGACTTACTAAAGAGAAACAAAGGCTGGCGAAGGACTCGCTTTCTACATCACACTGAGTCACTCTTTTCGGTGAATCAGCGGCGTTGATGCAGAAGAGATCTGACCGAACGTTACGTGGTCCGTAGATATTGAAAGTGTACGGTACTTTTTCGAAGGTCAAAATAGCACGGCGTGCCTCTGTATTTTCATTATACGGGTTTCATTGTCGCATACAGCGCATGCGTGCCTGCCCATGCGCAAGCTTTATTCACATGCTCTTAGTAAATTAATTATGTGTTTGAGAAAGGGAGTAATTTAAACATCCATTCAGTATATGCTTTAATTAACTGATGAAGTTAGCCTATAATATTTATATTTTACTTGGGAAATTCGACAAACTTAATGTGTATGTATGTATGTATATATATATATATATATATATATATATATATATATATATATATATATATATAAATATGCATAATTCAAAAACACGCATGTATGTATAAATGTTTAATATTACTATCATTCGTATAACTGGGAAGATGTAAGATTAAAACTAGGTACAAAGCGCTGTCCTGTATCACTTGCACGTCTTTGGGGCACAA
>NC_089746.1:7979694-8032194 GCF_040412425.1 Macrobrachium rosenbergii | reverse complement strand
AAACTTTTGTGCCAGCTTTGTCTATCCGTCCGCATTTTACTGTCCGCACATTTTTCTGTCCGCCCTCAGATCTCAAAAACTACTGAGGCCAGAAGGCTGCAAATTGGTATGTTGGTCATCCACCCTCCAGTCATCAAACATACCAAATTGCAGCCCTCTAGCCTCAGTAATTTTTTTTTATTTAAAGTTAAAGTTAGCCATAATCGTGCATCTGGCAACGATATAGGCCGCGGCTCTTACAGCATTATACCATGTACAGAAAACTCGATTGCGCCGAAGAAACATGCAACTTCGGCGCATGTTTTACTTGTTTTTTCTCACTGACACTCCAGTCTGGAAAAATCTCCCATGGATTGTTTAAGTGAGACCAAATCCAAGGAGTAAAAATTATTTGCTGATGAGCGGAAGTGTCTCTGAAACGTTGAGAAATAACAGAAGGGATTTTTTATCGGCACTGTTACAATGTAACTCATATGTTACGCAGTCGTTATTGTTATACATATTATTTTTAACCATAGTGGTTTAAGGAGACGACCAAATTACATTTCGCAACTGTGGAAGGCCTTGTAGCAAGATACAGTTAAGGAAGCTTGAGTGTCAGTTGGGAAGGCATCAAAGGGAAAGATTTAAAAGTAAAAGAAGAAAACAGTGCCGATGGAGGCCAAAGGGATAGCTACAAAGAACCTTTAACATCGTCTACAGTGGGCCGTGCATGACTCACTTTAGGCGGTACCCTCCTTTTGGGGTTGGAAAGGGCAGACGACAGTGGAAAACTAATGTAGTTGGGACCAGTCTCGGATGACAAGGCTGGAATAAGGCCGGATATTGAGATGTACGGAATCAGCGGGAAAATGGAAATCGTAATTCCCTGCGGTTGCTGGAAAAGTAAGCTTTGTGAATGCAAGGAAATGATTTTTCACCGAAAAGTTCTTTTCATGGTTGTGTGCGCGGAGAGAATCCTGAGGGCGGGGTAGGGTAGGGGTAGGGAGGGAGGATGATAATGAATAGGATTATACCATCATAACTGAAATTCCTTAATGCCTGTGGGCTGTACTTTTGTTACGTGCGTACGTTAGTTTTTAAGGTTCTTTGTAATTTTTCATATTAATTAGATGTTTTTAACGCTTGAGAGCTCTTGCTGTAACAACACCCACGTAAGCTAAACAATATTTTCTTAAGGAAACGCTGCGTAAGGGAGTTGTACTGTATAACTGTGCATGCAGACAGAACAAGACCCGTCGACAACTTAAGGAATACACATTGGTACTAATGGTTCGGGTTTCAGTGCATTCTTCACATCGCCATACAATTTGCATTTTCCTGGAAATTTCTTTTAGGTAGGCTGGGGATTAAGTAGGCCGTACAGGAGCCCGCGGGTGCGCAAACCACGAAATATCCTTAATAAGCCTGTCAGCCGTCGTCGAATAATAGTTATAGGTAGGACATCCGTCAAATGCCCCAGCTGATGAGTAATCATGTCCACGTATCTTTCTTGTAAGTAGCGGTGCCACTGCCAGAAGAATAGTTTTTATTAGTAATTGGCATCTGCATTGATGTTTACGACCGTTAAAGAATGTTATTACATTTACATTGATGGTTAGCCTTGTAAAAGGTGGTAAGAATAGAACAGATTGTTAAAGTTGGTAAAAATAGAACAGATTGTTAGCGTTTTTGTATCTGGGATTCCCAAGGCTACCGTAAGTTCCACATTACTTTTAATATTATTATTTATACACTGATGTGCCTGTCCCATCAATACTGACAGTACTATTCAACATTGTTTTGATCTGAATTTTTTCTTACGTTCTTGCGATGTTTAATGTGGAGTTCATTATCCTTATACCATATGCATTACACGGAAAACATATATGGATGTGTTGCATTATATATATATACACATATATATACACACATATATATATGTATATATATGTATATCAAAGTCAAAGTCCTCCTGGGCCTCTGTAGGCTCATAGGGTAGGCGCTGATCTCCTGTTTCTTAGGCCGACAGCCAGTGGGGAACAGATCCATATGTACAATATATATATTATATATATATATATATATATATATATATATATATATATATATATATATATATATATATATATATATATATATATATATATATATATATATAATGTATGTATGTATGTATGTATGTATGTTATACGAAGATAATGTAGATTGTTAAAGCGTATAGCTCAGCGCTCGTTTGTTTTCGCCAAACAAATGACAATGGATTTAATTTCAAAGCCTAAACATAGAAGAGCAGTTGAAGTGACGGCATCAGGTTATTTGTGTCACAGGCTACACCAAAGAATGCCACTGCTGATGGATACATATTTCACCAGTTTTGTTGTTATATGTCTCTCTCACGTATATCATTAACCTGAACCTCAAATGTGCTTACGGTCTGAAATATACCATCTTTTTATTAAGCATGTATGGTGTTCGAAGTAAAAATAGAAAGAAGAAATAATAACACGGGTGAGAAGTATATTAATTTGGGTGCATATGTAAACAGATGGCCACGATCTCTCTCTCTCTCTCTCTCTCTCTCTCTCTCTAGATAATAACATGTCTTGTAATTGGTAAGCCTTCCCTAGACAGAAAAAGATAGCCACTCCTTTGTGGGTAATCTTTTAGGGTACAGATGCAGACAGATGACCACCCCCCTCTCTCTCTCTCCCTCTCTCTCTCTCTCTCTCTCTCTCTCTCTCTCTCTCTCTCTCTCTCTCTCTCTCTCTAGATAATAACATGTCTTGTAATTGGTAAGCCTTCCCTAGACAGAAAAAGATAGCCACTCCTTTGTGGGTAATCTTTTAGGGTACAGATGCAGACAGATGACCACCCCCCCTCTCTCTCTCTCTCTCTCTCTCTCTCTCTCTCTCTCTCTCTCTCTCTCTCTCTCTCTGCGATAAAATGATACAGATGAGATGTCTGCTAATTGATTAGCTTTCATGGCACGAAATAAGATAACCACTCCTTTCTGGGGAATATTTTTTTACTGTACCGATGTAAACAGATGACTCTCTCTCTCTCTCTCTCTCTCTCTCTCTCTCTCTCTCTCTCTCTCTCTCTCTCAGCGACAAAATAATGACACAGATGTCTTAATTAGTAAGCTTCCCTGGCACAGAAAAAGATAAACCACTCCTTTCTGGAATATCTTTTAGGGTACAGATGTAAACAGATGAACCTCTCTCTCTCTCTCTCTCTCTCTCTCTCTCTCTCTCTCTCTCTCTCTCTCTCTCTCTCTCTCTCCTAGCGCTGACCGGCCACTTGGAATGCCATCGCACGTTTAGCTTGTATTTACAAGTAGTTGAGAATCTACGGCGTGTCCGGACTGAATGTGAGGTGAGTGTTTTACTCCTCGATTCGATTACGAGCGAGAAATGAGCTTTAGAGGACCGAGTCTCTCTCTCTCTCTCTCTCTCTCTCTCTCTCTCTCTCTCTCTCTCTCTCTCTCTCTCTCTCTCGTGTCCGTGTCTGTCTGTTGTGGTGTGTCGTATGTGGACACCTACCTCCGGCTCCCTGGTATTTTCAGTGCCAGCTCGAAGGGTCAGTCATTTCTTGGCGCTCAGTTAAGATTTCATATTCTCATAATTTGGGGATCTGCATTACCTTCACACCATATTGGAGGCATCTGCATTATGTTATCATTATATTGTAGGTTTATGCAATGCAATCTCATTATAATTTAAGTATGTTATCACATTGTAAATGTTATATTAATAGGGAAAAATCCACAATAATGTATATGAGCGGCTGTATTTTTCAAATACAAAAAGGTTAAAAAAGGGAGCGTTCGACCGTTGGCTGAAGAGAACCGTTGTGCAAACGGTCGAAAGCTCCTTTTTGAACTTTTTGTATATTGAAAAAATACAGTCGCTCCTGTACATTATTGTGGCCCTTTTACTTAATATTTCCGGTCACAGTATAGTGATACACCATAGATTGTTATATTGGAATAGTGTACATTATGTTCCTATATTTTAGGTGTTTTGCCTTATATTCTATTTTGATTAAGGGTCGTTCATATTAGGTTAGTTTACTTGGTTTTGCTTTCATTTTACTCCTATTGCACAATCTTTCTTCGTTCTCTTTCTGTCTATAACTCGGTACTCTCATTACGGTAATTTTTTATTGACCTAGTTTTTTTTGTGGAAAGTGGACTGCATTTAATTTTGCTTCAGTGCTAGAAACTCTTATCCAGAGTTTTAATTACGTCCTGAACCCTTTTCAATTTTTGCTCCTCGACATTTTTTGTCCAAGACAGGCGTTATAACAGTTTTCAATTTCATTCACTGCGTCTGTGAAATGGTCATTGTCTTTTCGTCCCAATTTTATCGAGTAACATATCATGTTTTTCGGTATTTGCTGCATAAATCTTGTTGACACTGTTTGGCTTTGTTCTGTCTTTTGTGTAATTGAAATCTGTATTCCATTTCTCTCTCTCTCTCTCTAACACACACACACACACACACACACTTTATAAATTATATGTTTATATGTGTGTATATATACACGTACATATATACATACAAGCTTATATCTCTGTATGCGAGAAATTTAAAATTTATATGCTGACAGTTTTCCTCACATTTAAGGAAAGTCTGGTTCTTTCTCCCTCCTTCCCACTTCACTTTTTCATCTCCTTGTCTTTGATTAAGCAAAAAGAATCCCTGCCATATTTTTCTTCATTTAAGTTTAGATGCGGTCGAATAGGTTTGGATGCAGTCTCGAGTTTCCAAAAAAGAAATATTTAGGTCCAGCCTTTGCGTCCGATTGGGCTTTCAGTTTTTTTTTTTTTTTTTTTTTTTTTTTTTTTTTTTTTTGTAATGACAGGTTTATACTTTTTCGGCTTTGCACTTGAATTTTTTTCAGCGTCCTTAAAGAGGGGAGAGGGGGGCGAGTTTGAAACGAGGGTTTTAATTTCCGCCAGACATTCTGTGTGTTGCATGTTCCAGCTGATAGGTAGAAACAAAGTTCCGATTTTTTTTTTTTTTTTTTTTTTAGAGGGGGCGGGGAGGTTGCCTTGAAAAAGTGCCTGTTGAGTTTTGAACAGAAAAAATTCGATTATGGCTTTTAAGAAATAATCGCCAGGATTAGGTAAAAGGCTCGTGACTTTTCCTCTATGGATGGAGAATTTCCCCTTATTTGGTGGTATCCCGTTTTCGTAGCAAACCCTCTCTAAGGGTGCTCTCATTTCTGCCGGTTTATATATAATGCATGCGCTCACGTCTGTACGGGCATAACCTACACCCAACTGGTCAAGGACAGAGAGAGAGAGAGAGAGAGAGAGAGAGAGAGAGAGAGAGAGAGAGAGAGAGAGGTTGTCATGATAGCACTGAAACATTGAAAGCTCTTCATGATTTTATCGCGATTAATTTCTTCTGTTTAAAGCCGCCACCGAGATTGAAATCAGTGAACCTGATGATTAAATAAAGTAATCAGTCATTTAGTGGAAAGAAGTCTCTCTCATTGTGGGTGACTGGCTACGTCTGGCATCAGATTATCGCGCTGATGCTAGTGACATAAACCGGATGTAGCGTAGAGACCAAAAGCATAACTGCTTCAAATAATCTTTTCAGTTACCGAAAAGCACTGGAAAAAAAGACGGATGCTTTTGCCCCATACAAAATTATCATATCGCCAAAAAAAAAGTTAAGTATATCTTAGTTTAACCAGACCACTGAGCTGAGTAACAGCTCTCCTAGGGCTGGCCCGAAGGATTAGACTTATTTTACGTGGCTAAGAACCAATTGGTTACCTAGCAGTAAATTCCTCTAATTCTTCATTAGCCGGCTGGGGACTCGAACTCGGGCCTAGCGAGTGCCAGCCGACAACTCTACCGACTCTCCCAACGAGGAACTTCATATTGCCAAAATATTAGCCTTCACACTGAAGGTCACTCAGTGTTCTGCCTACATTCTACAGGCAGTCAGTCGATGTAAGATCGGCGAGGACCATTTGGGCGCCTTCACTATTTCTGCAGCATACACGGGCATTGCTGATGAAGTACTTTTGTGGGGAGGGGCGGGTGACTATCATGATCTTCCCTGATTGTGGATGCGAGAGAACAACGTTGTCTTTGGGGGGACTCGGTGATGCTGATCGTGTCCATGAGAGAGGAGTTAGAGCGGTTGTTAGCTCACCTCGTAATTGGTAGGCCTATCGTCGTTATAGATGGCTCTTTGGGCGGGTGGGTTCCGTTCTCAGCTAGCATTCTGCTAGCCCCGCGTTCGAATCTCCGACCGGCCAATGAAGAATGAGAGGAATTTATTTCTGGTGATAGAAATTCATTTCTCGCTATAATGGGGTTCGGATTCCACAATAAGCTGTAGGTCCCGTTGCTAGGTAATCAATTCGTTCTTAGCCCCGTAAAATAAATCTAATCCTTCGGGCCAGCCCTAGGAGAGCTGTTATGTAATCAGCTCGGTGGTCTGGTTAAACTAAGGCATACTTAACTTATAGATGGCTCTACCTGAATGAGTTCCTCGTTGGGGGAGTCGGTAGAGTTGTCGGCTAGCACTCTGCTAGGCCCGAGTTCGAGTCTCCGACCGGCCAATGAAGAATTAGAGGAATTTATTTCTGGTGATAGAAATTCATTTCACGGTATAATGTGGTTCGGATTCCACAATAAGCTGTAGGTCCCGTTGGTAGGTAACCAATTGGTTCGTAGCCACGTAAAATAAGTCTAATCCTTCGGGCCAGCCCTAGGAGAGCTGTTAATCAGCTCAGTGGTCTGGTTAAACTAAGGTATACTTAACTTTTTTCTACCTGAATGAGCCTCATTGGGAATGAGGGAAATTAACGTTACTCTCCTGTAGGTATAGAGGAAGTAATTGCTGAAGAATAGTAGACGCGAATGACGTTAAGACGCGACAATATCACTTCCAAGTTCGTGACTTGGCTTGTGTGGGCGTTACTGCTTTAGTTATATGTATATAACCGCATAGATTTTTAGCTTTATTCTCATTTACGTAAAACGTTTGTCATATTATGAAGGTTGGACAATTTTGTTTGGTTTGGGGTGGTAGTAAACATTTGGGACACACACACACACACACACACAACACACACACATATATATATATATATATATATATATATATATATATATATATATATATATATATATATATATATATATACATATATACACACACACCTTTGTGTGCGCGAGCGTGTGTATAAACAGGAAATGAAGGAAAGGCTGAATAAATATTTGTTCCAGAGTTTCACCCTCCAACGGGTCCCTTTGGGAGTACTTTTAATTCATTAAAGTGCCTCCGAGGAGGCCCGTTGGAGGGTGAAACATTTAAGCAAATATTTATTCAGTCTTTCCCTTCATATCCTACCTATGTTGTGGAATAAAGCTTTATATATGATTTTACTTAAAAGTGCTGTATCTAGTTTTTTTTTTAAGGCCAGACGTAATGGAGTGGCGGAGCCAAGGAGGAACCGATAGGATTAATTTAACCGAAGCTGAGACAGAATTCCAGAGCACTACAGTCAAAGGAAATGAATTCTCTTGGTTGAACAACAAAGAAGTTTAATTTACATACTTTTTATTATCTTCAGTGCTATGATTTCATTTTTTTGGGAATATTCGTTTATCATGCTAACTCAATTTCTGTGCATAATTGATGCATAATTTCCTAAATTTGGTAGGAGGAAATCAACATCTGTGGTGACCAAAGTATATCGCAAAGCTTCAGTAAAAGAATGATTCGCATCGTCTGTTTCCACTGTAGTTGGAGTGTCAGGTATGTTCAAGGACCGAAAGTAAAAATAAAAGTCCGACAAATATTTCGGTAATTATTCCAGGTGTTTCGGAGCCGGAAACGTAAAAACGGGTCCAGGATCCTACACTCTCCTTTCTTTCCAGAGAGCGGCATAAAACTCCTTTGAAATCCAGTCTGATAAGAAAAAATCTCTAGTTTTTGTGTCCATCAATCACATTCTTTTTCCCCTCTTTTATTTTTTTTTCCCCACTCCATCTGGGAGAAGCGACGAAGGGATAACACGGAGGCTGGCTGCATTCGGGATTAGTTCTTTGAGCTTTTGTATCACTCTTCTGTCGGCTGTCGAAGTAGAATGTCTTGTATAATCTTTTTTTTTATTTCTTCATGGACAGCTATCGCTACATATGGCGTAATTCCTATGTATCTAAATGTCGTATTAAAAAAAAAAAAAAACTTTAAAAAGATTGTAGTTAGATTGCGGGGTTTTTACCCAGTAATTGAGCATGGTAATATTGGCGTCATAATTTTTTTTTATCAATAATCAGTCCATCTTTAGCTACGTCATTTTGCCCTGAGGTGCCGTTAGCGGTTTTATATTAATCTTGTGAGTCTTTTGTTTTCTTAGCTGGGCTCCGACGGGCGCGATAGCCAGGTACTTCTTATATAGCCTAAACTTTGGTTTAAAAGTATTTTTTCTTTCAAACGAATCGTTGGCTCAGGTGAAAGACATCTTGGACTTCAAAGTTAAAAGGCATCTAACAGCTGCTAAGCATATTTGAAGATATAACTTGGTCATGGTAAATTTCAGATAATTTGTAGTTAGCCTATCAAAATCAGAAATGGAAAGTCATTTGTTAGGATATCTTTTGTTGAATGTCTTTGAAATATGATTCATGTTTAACGCCCATGAAAGGTTTTATTTAAAGTCCAAAGGCCCAACAGATAAACCATGAAATTAGACTAATGAGTGCCTGCTCAACTAAGAAGCATTTGTACCCAGTTTGAAGTTTTTGCGTATGTATCAGCAAATGGACTGTGTACCCGAAAGTGCCGACACCAGCATCGTACCTGTGAGCATGCTTACCTAAGTTTATTTGCCAGGTGTAGAACATGTTACAGTTTTGAAAGATTCAGTGTGGATTCAAGGGTAATCGAGAGAGTAGATCATCAACCATTTGGACCTTATATATTTTTGCTGTGAGATCCCAGATGTTTTTCCAAGAAGAGTGAAATTTAGTTTCAAGAGCTTGAAATATAGTCAGTGCAAGAGTAGTAAGAGTATAATTTTAGTAGGTAGCTGACTTAGGAAAAAAATGATTGTCAGTGTGCTTTCAAGCTTGATGATAAATTACTGTCAGTGTGCTTTCAAGCTTGATGATAAATTACTCTGTGTAGGATGAGATAAAAGGAGATTGCAATGCATGGGCAATTTCGAGTGACGGATGCTACTGAGTCCAATAATTGTGGATCCATCTACTTTACTGGAAGAACTGGATTTGCAAAATCCTGGTATCATGAATATTCATAGTGGGATCGAGTTTTGGGGAGATTTAAGACAACAGAAAAATCCGATATTGGTTCCCTTGCAAGGAGAGAGAGAGAGAAGAGAGAGAGAGAGAGAGAGAGAGAGAGAGAGAGAGAGAGAGAGAGAGAGAGAGAGCTGTAGTGCTATCACATCGGATCGGAAAGCACAGGAAAGTCCCGTTTTGCAGATTTTCTAAAAAATTTTAGATGCAGAAGATATGGAATTTTTATTTCGATATGAAATCAGTCTACACCTAAGCCCGAAGCCCTATTGATCTGAAATTGGCAGAAGTAGTTTTTCTTCGTAACGTTTTATGAAACAAAAGTTACAAGAGTGATACGTTAATAACTGCAGTGTTGTATGCCTCTGCCATTATTATGAGTGACGTAATCTCGTGAATGGAAGCTTACATTTTTCATATTCTTTAAAAAATTTTCAGAAATACAGTTTTCAGTGGAATGGGTAGTATTGAATACCTTGTTAATGTTATTATTTTTTTTTCTTTAAATACCACACAACGTAAGTGGTCAGTCAGTTATCTTCCCAGAATCGTTTCCAATGGTACAGTCTTTAGTCATGATTTTCTGTGTAATGTTTGATGAAATATTTTGTTTGGTTCACCTTTATTTCATTGTCCTACACGAAATACTATTACTAGCCAGTGGTTCTCAACCTGGGGGGCGCGCCCCCCTAGGGGGACGTCAGCAATTTCTAGGGGAGGCGCGAAGCCCAGGGAAAATTTTAAAATTCTAGAATTATATTCGTTATTTTCTTAACAAGAGTGAGGAACTAATATCCAGAAGTTTATAAAAAATATGAAAAAGTATCGCCTTTTAACGTTAGTTTCCTATAGTCTACCACTCTAGTTAGACTCGCTAGGCTTACCATTATTTTGTAATTATTTACCTCCCTCCTTGTCTCTCGAAACTACTTCTCTTTCTCTTTTTTTTTTTTTTTTATTGTCCTCCTAATCTGGGAGGGAATTTTACTCATAGATGCAAGGGGGGCGTGGAGGGAAGGACCAGCTCTTAGAGGGGGCGTGGTAAGAAAAAGGTTGAGAACCACTGATCTAGTAAGTGGAATTTCATAAGCAGTTTTAGCTCATATTATTATGAATGCATGATGAGTTTTATTAGGTATAATATATGCATAACCTTGAGTGAAATTTTAGTTCTTGTAGGTGGAGATGAATTGCATTCTTGAAATCACTTTTATCTTATTTTTTTTAATCTTCCCGTAGTTAGATGAAAGGTGTTAGTACTTGTATGTTGCGTGTTACATATATAGGTATAAGGATGTAATTAAATCAAGCTATTATTAAAAAAGTACTTATAAATTATTTGTAACTGTCGTTTTTAAATGAAAGATTCCATTTTTAACGATTACAGTGCGATTTTAGGAACAGTAGTATTACATCGAATTTCTGGCAATCTCTTTGTCTTCTGCGCCCTAAGCGATTAACTTCGGAGATCTCAACACAGAAAATTTGGTCCCCTCCGACAGCTCATTGCTCATCCCGATAGTTTCATCAAGGACCTCGGTCAATTGGGCTGTTGGCCACGCGGATGGACGGGTGATTTACAACTCTTTTGACCATCTGTTATCGCTCCCTCCGCGCCCTCTCGTCTGCAGTCATCCGGTTTGCTTCCTTCTCCCCCTTTCACGTTCTCCTTCCGTTTGCTTATTCTCTGACGGAGATTCTTCTCACTCCCCCATCTTCTCTTTCCCTCCCATCTATCTCCCTCGCCTTTTCCCCTCGTCGTTCAAATTCCCTCACCGCCGCCATTGTCTCCCTCACGGTTCGACCTCCCGCTTCCACTCGCCATCTTTTTAATGGGTTTAGAAGTTACACAGAAAGTGAAAGACTATCGAGAAAATGAGAAAAGTTCATTCTTTCTCAAATTGCTTCGAGGTTTTGTTTCCACGATTTTTTTTTTATTTCTTTCTTTCTTATTCAGACTCTCGCATCTTCCATCCGAGTCAATCGGCAACTTGACTCTTTAAACGATGTTGCCAAGAGTCTCTTGGTCTTTTCTCTCGGATTTATCTGCGACATAAAAACAGCCTTAAAACCTGGTTTAGATCAAACCGGTGTCCTTCAGTCCTTGATCTCTACGCCTAACTAATTGAAATAAAGATAATGGGGGTTTCTTCTTTTTTTGTATCATTATTCTTCCAGGTTTTGCTTTCTCATTTCTACTCTGGGAATTGTTTTCTTTATTCAAATGGTGTTTGTCTGTCAGTAAATTGTTTGATTTTTTTCTAATTGCGTTTCACTGTCCACCCTACTTACTTTGTACATTATCCTTGCGTGTATTTCTAGGCCGGAGAATCATTTTTACATTTGATGTTGTCGTATATTTGTGCATATTATCCATATCTGATAGCTTGTTGTCTTACATGCCACAATAAATGATAATTCTTTGTAATTTTATTAGTTATCTCCATTTCAAGCTTTCCACGTCGCATTCATACATGTAGGGGTTCGAAACACTTGTTCTCTATATCATAGGTAATATTTTATGAAAGTGTTTGAAGATTAGCATGGTCACTGAACTGTTGTTTTGCAGTATTTAAGCTTTACTGTTCAGACATCATTTCTGAAGAAGGCATGCTGGAAACACCCAAAACCACCGGAAGTAAAAAGAGAAATTTTGGGTAAACAGCATGTGACGATGAATGTAACTTTCTCTATTACATTTTCTTCAAGACCTTAGAGATCAGCTGGTAGTTGAGTGGGAGAATGAGGAAAAATCATTCATTGGGGAAAATCTAAGATCAGACCCTTTTGCTGTGGAATCAGTTTTTAGTGTATAATCTCTCCTTTGGTGTGTTTTTCCAGGCTTCCGATTTTTGTTTTTAGTTCTTGGTACTTTGAGACATCAATATTCGTTTGGAATCTTCTCAAATATATTAATAAATTTTCTTCATTTAGGATTTTTTAAAATTTTTATTTTGCTGATTAAGGATATTTCCACAAATGTGGCAGATCTCTTGGCTCATTTAGAGACTTCATATCATATGGATATCCTTTAAGCTAAATTAATGGCTTCTACCACATTCAGAGGTCTGAATAAGTAGATTAACAGATTCGTTGTGGCATCTAACGTCCAGAGGGATTAGTAGTTAGCATTTCTGCGTCCTATTCAAAAGAGTGATGGCTTCTCTGGAGTCTTCCGGTTTCAGGGCTTGAAAAATTTCTTGACCACAACTGAAATTTGTAAAAATATTTATTTTTTTAAATAGCGGCTCTTGGTGTTTTTTTTAGATTAGTTTTATTTAAAAGTATTTTATTTATTCTTGAAATTTGCCGCGTAATTGGAAAAATATTGTTCCAGGTATGTGACTAGTAGGTTATGAATTATTTTTAATTAGTTTAAAGCAAAAATTAGATGATTTTCAAAGTCACAAGCTCTTGAATTGCCCATTTATTAAAGCAGAGATTGGAATCAGTGATTTCTGCATAGACAGGAGACCTGCCTTGTTTTCAGGTGTGTGATGTTATAAATTCTCCGATAGTCTCCTAGTTTATTACGGGAAGGCATGTGGTTCTCTTGTAATTTGATTTTACACTTATGAACGTTTTTCACAAAAATACTGGAATTATTAACGGACGAGCAATAGCATTCGAAAGTCTTGTACATATTTATTTTTTGAATCTTATGATAATTTTTGCACGCAGTGACAAGAAACTTCTCCATTATCAGATGTCAGTTTTCCACGACAAAAAAATTCCATTCATATCAACACACTTGTATATATATAATATCTATCTATCTATCTATCTATCTATCTATCTATCTATCTATCTATCTATCTATATATAAGTAAATACAAAGGTTCTTATCCTGTAGTTTTTTGATGCAGCACATTAAGCAGTGCTAGTATACGAGGAGAGAGAGAGAGAGAGAGAGAGAGAGAGAGAGAGAGAGAGAGAGAGAGAGAGAGAGAGAGAGAGAGAACTTAGTTTTTGGGTTGTAGGAATTTTATTTCAGTTGAATTTAAACAAAATAAGTCCTGCGCTCCTTTTTTTTTTTTTTTTTTTTTTTTTTTTTGAAAGCCAAAACTAGCTCTCAAAGGCTGAAAAAGCGGGCGCCATGGCTGAGCTGCTTTTCTGATTAAGAAATGTGGAGTTTTCTAATACGAGGTCTGCACATTTTCTCTCAAGAGCAATTAATCTGCCTTTCAAGGGTGTACGGCTAATTTTGAAGAGGTTCGTCGAAATTTAATCTGATACATTTATATTTAACTTGGTATTTGAAAGTTGGTAAAGGGGTATGAGAACATTACAGTCACACGTTTTTTACTACAATGCATAAATTTACATACGGCTGTTTGCCTGTTCCAATGACTATGTATGTGGGGATCATACGTAAGCGTACTTTTGAATGTTAAGTAGCCAATGATTTGAATGCTCTTGCAGTGGCCTCCGATGGCAGCACGATAAACCCCATTGAGTTTCGCGTCTAATACGGAATTAAAACATTCAGAGGAGTGTTAGATCATGCTTTATCTCGTTTATCGGGAAACGGAGGAAAGGGAACCCCCTGTATGGGTGTATTTTTAACGAAGGGGGTTGAATGGTTTAAAAATTACATTAGGAATTCGGTTGATCTGTTAAGCTCTAAGGAGAATTCCTTGAACTATGTATAGTGGTTCATTCTTCTTTTCCTCCCCCATTCACACTCTCTCTCTCTCTCTCGCTCTCTCTTGTCTTGTTCGGTCTCATTGTGAATCTATAATTCAGTGTTCATCTTTCTTTAGAAAACTCAAAACATTGAATTTTTTTTTATCATAAACTGTGTTGAACAGAACATGCAAACATTCTGACAATGATGATAATTTTTACGATTTAAAATTAAATTAATTTTTTGGGCCCAACGACTAGGAAAGGTCACATGGTAGAGAAGGTCTGTGTAGATGGGCGTTTCTCAAGTAAGGTTAATTGTTTCAAAGAGATAAAATCCATTGTGGAGTTGCTGAAGTAAGCAGTGAATTATGTAACCTGCTAGTCAATCAGCTATGGTGGGTAGCGTCTAGGTTTGAGATGGGAATGAATATATATGTATATATATATATATATATATATATATATATAATATATATATATATATATATATATATATATATATATATATATATATATATATATATATATATATATATATATATATATATATATATATATATATATATATAATATATTATAAATATGTAATATATATATTTATAATATATTATAAATATATATATATATATATATATATATATATATATATATATATATATATATATATATATATATATATATATATATATTATATATGACCTTTTATTTTCAATTCTTTTATGCATAGTATGATGCAAATCAAAAGAATTGCAGGCTACTCTTACCACTGAATAAAGCTCATTTTCCCCTTCAGGTGATGGCTAACATGCTTTGTAAAGTTGGGTAGGGAATGAAAATGCAATTATGTTTGAGAATTTAAGAAGAGTTCCTTATACAAGGGCGAATCAATTATACAAAAATTTAACAATAAACCTTTTTTTTTTATTTATGTGCACTAATCTGTAAAATTTAATTTTTATTTATATTTATTACCTCTGAAAATTAAACCGTAAATATATGCATTTCTTATTTTAGAATAGCGTGATCCGGATCTGCAAGACATAACGACAGTATCTATAGATTTTCCTGAACTTCCGAAATAAAAGCTCAGAAACCCATTGACTTTAAGGACTTTCATTTTTCTGCTCGTTAGCCAATTACCAAGTTCTGCAAACAAAACCTTCTTACTGATTTTATTGAAACTTTTTAGAGAAGTTATTTCAGGGTTCTTGTAAGAAGCGATGCGACTTTTGAAATCATCTTAAAACGATGATTTTTTTATTATATATATTATATATATATATATATATATATATATATATATATATATATATATATATATATATATATATATATATATATATATATATATATATATCTCAGTATGCCAAAAAATGGGGTCAAAGGAAGAAACTTAATCACTAGCTTTTTGCTATTTCTCTGATGATTTTTTTTTTATATGTCAGGACATGAATTCTGTATATAATCAGTGTTATATGATACCACGTAAGCATTGGTATTAGGCGTGTCTTTTTTTTTTATTATTTGGACACTTAACTTATATATTTAAGCATACTTGCTGATATAATTGACTATGTAGTAAGTGCATGAATATTTGCAAGTGCATTTCTTTAATTGCAGAATTGGGTGGGAATATGCATTAACTAAATTAAGGCACCAGCAAGCCTGTCTAGTTATCAGAAAAGGTATAAGCGGAAATTTTTAAACCCACTGGTATTTAGGTCGGAATTAATTGGCTTATTTGTTTGCGTGCCTTGCTTACCATTTGTAAGTACATTTCTGTCTTATAAGCTTGTTTCTTTTAAGGGGTAAATGTGACTGGTTGGTCTGTGTTTTCAGAGAGACTTTCCTCTGAATATTTTCTGTTTCTGTAAGCTTCCTCAAGACAGATTCTTCCTGTCCGTCAGTTTGGTTAGTGTTGTCTCTTCCTTCGTGTCTGAGTATTTTTTCAGAACAGGGATTCTGTCTTTCTGTCTGTCGCTCGACCATGGCCTGTGTAGTCCTTGAAGACAGTCATTATTTTTGTCACTCGGTTCGTCCCTTTAAGTCTGTCCATCTGCCGTCGTATCTTCTCTGTTGCTGTCTGTATGCTTGCCAAACACAGATTCTGCAATTATTAATGTGTGTGTCTGTCTACGTCTACCCTAGTATCATTTTCCAGGGATATGGTTATGTTTTTTTGAATAGTCGGTAATTATCTCCCTTTCGTCAGCTACCCGTCTACCCTCGTCTTCAGTAACTGCGCAGCGATGCTGTGAAAATGATGCTAAGGATTGTGGGTGGGAGTTACGTCTTCCTTGGGCGAGTCTTTTGCATTACCTACACATTTTCGCCGGCCATTATCGTCCATAAGTCCGTTTGCGTTCGTTAATGCGGGTTTTATGTAGTCACTGCTACGGGCCGGGGATGTATATTGCTACTCTGCAGAGCATACGAACCCCCCCCCCCTCTCTCTCTCTCTCTCTCTCTCTCTCTCTCTCATTCATTTTGCTTTTATAAATACCCATCTCCTCCTCCTCCTCTCTCTCTCTCTCTCTCTCTCTCTCTCTCTCTCTCTCTCTCTCTCTCTCTCTCTCTCTCTCGTATTCATTGTGCTTTATAAATACCCATTTCCTCCCCATTTTCTCTCTCTCTCTCTCTCTCTCTCTCTCTCTCTCTCTCTCTCTCTCTCTCTCTCTCTCTCTCTCGTATTCATTTTGCTGTTTCTCTCTCTCTCTCTCTCGTATTCATTTTGCTGTTATAAATACCCTCTCTCTCTCTCTCTCTCTCTCTCTCTCTCTCTCTCTCTCTCTCTCTCTCTCTCTCTCTCTCTCTCTCTCTCTCTCCTGTTTGTCTGAGCGTATTTTTGCTGTAACTCCAGTTTCGACTACATTTTTAGGAATGTTGGTAATGTACAGTGCCATGTTCAGCACAGTGAAGCGCACGTGAGCACACAACCGTATCCAGTTTTTTAATCTGTTCGTAACAATAATCAGATTAAAAGATTAACATGGAATTGTAAAGTAGAAGTGTTATTATGATATTGAAATATGGTGAAGTTCTTTCTACCCCCGTGGGTTCTTGGATCAAAATACTGACATAGGAAAACAAGAAAATTGGGTGAAAGTTTATTTTTTTCGAGCAGTCCCTCTCTTTACCTTGCATGGAAGAGTTTGGCTGTCAATATTTCATCTCGTTTTAATTTCAAAGTGGGAAAACTAGAACCCTACAACCCCATTGCATTGTGGTCTGTGATACTGCACTGCTGCGCATTCGTGCAGTCAGTTCACTGTTAAAATAATGACGTGAGAAAATATGAGATAAAAGTGAAGGAATTTGTTTGTGAGCATTTGATCTCATTAAGCTTGTCGAATTTCAAATAGGAAAATTTTCGAAAGTTTGAACCCAACAGCCCCATTGCATTGCGGTCTGTGATTCAACACTGCTACGTATGCGTACAGTCGGTTTACTCTGCTAAATTAATAACGTGAGAAAATATGAGAAAAAGTGGAAGAATTTGTCTGTCAGCATTCAATCTCATTAAGCTTCAAGTTGGAAAAATTTTGAAGCGTCAGTCCCACATCGATGCGGTTTACAGCTAAGAGGAGGGAGGGCGAGTCGCCATCTTTTATCTCCGTGACAGAATGGGAGGGATAGCGTGAAAGGAAGGCTTTGCTGCGAGGGACCTGTGAGCTCGACATAATTTAGGGCTGGCGAGAGAGGAAGTGATCCTGTTTTCGGGGGGCGAGCTCCCTTTAATTTAGGGTGCCCTAAATATCACCATAAAACCTGCCTCCGTAGCTCTGGGAACGTTAGGGTAAATATTGGGGTTGTTTATATTGCACTTTGCTTCGCTTGTTGGTCGTGAGTATATTTGACTTAGTGCATATAGCAGGAAGTTATTTGTCTTCAACTTTTTTTTTTATCTTTATTTTATGCTTGTTTCTGAGATGAGGAAGAGGTATAGAGTGATAATGTTAATTCAGATATTTCCCAATACTGGGGAGAACTTATGTTATGTATACCTTAGTTTAGCCAGACCACTGAGCTGATTAACAGCTCTCCTAGGGCTGGCCCGAAGGATTAGACTTATTTTACATGGCTAAGAACCAGTTGGTTACCTAGCAACGGGACCTACAGCTTATCGTGGAATCCGAACCACATTATAACGAGAAATGAATCTCTATCACCAGAAATAAATTTCTCTAATTCTTCACTGGCCGGTCGGAGAATCGAACGCGGGCCCAGCAGAGTGCTAGCCGAGAACGATACCAACTCGTCCAGTGAGGAACTGGAGGAGAACTTAATTTCACTCGAAATCATTTTAGGGGAATTGAGAACTTGGCCTTTTGTTACTAAATTTAAATCCCTTTTTAAGCCATTGAGGTCCCTACTGGTTCACAAGGATCATACACGTGTGTGAAATTGAATTAAGGAAGCTACAAATATCGTAGGGAAATTCAGAGTAATTCTTGTTTCCTAAAATGGGTCAGTAGAATTTCTTCTCACTTAAAGAACTTAAAAGGGGTATGAATTTTTAAAAATCATGTTTTCTGATTCTTCAAAAACGTTTAGTATTGATCCTGCATGTCAGAAATGACTGACGAGGGAGCGCTCTACAATTGAAAGACTTTAGGGAGATTAATTTTGTTCCAGAGATCTAGAGGTACATTAATATTGTCTAAAAAATACTTCAATTCACTTGAGGTCTCTGCCTCTGAAATGGTGCGATGACGTGGTAGATGGTTTGAATAAATTGGTATTGAGACTAGAAGCAATTGGTATTGAGACTAATTTCTTCCTATGCTGGTAATAACAAGCAAAAAGGTTTTGTGTATACTTCCTTAACGATGCTGTATTGTTCTGTTAAAAAAGTTGATTCCAGTTTTGTCAAAATTTCAAGTTTTGAGTCGATGTTGAGTCTTGGGGGATTTTGGGGAGAGGGTCTAGACAGTCAACTTTTTTACGCAATATTTTGCCTATCAGTGATATATATGTCACTGACGGCTCCAGTTTTTGGTGCAAACCGCTCAGTTGACATCTGGCTGCCGTCGTGTTAACATCCCTAGGTTCAACCTGCGCACTTCCTTCATTTCCCAACTCCCACACACCTATCCATTTCCCACGCCCACGCGATCTGCCTCAGTCGCACAGGTCTCCCACATCCTAGGCCTGCAACTTGTAGCCTCCTCTTCTCCGCTATCGCCATGATCTCAGAAGGATATATTTTCAGCTAGTTTTGTGTTTTGTGCAGGCTTCTTTTCCTCTGAGAAACTAGATCACTGTCCTTCAATATTTTAACATCTCTACCCTGGAATTAGCGGGCTGCTGAAGAAAGTTGTGCCAGATTACAGTCAGGCAATGCATAATTTTGCTTCAAAATTTGTTCATCAGTATTGTGTAAGAAGTCTTCGACGAGCAAGTTTTTTGACTCAATGCTAAGAATTTCGCAGAAATTGTGAGCGTCCAGAACCACCCCCAGCTCCTATTGGAAATTCAGCTCGTATTCTTGTGATAATGGCATGGCTAAGTTTACTCCCCATCATAGTGACTTGCTATTTTCAGATATTTTTTTTTAATGATTGTTGCTTGTGATCAATCATAGTAAGTTACTTTGAAATGTGTTTATATATGGACTTTTACTTTGTGGGTCTTCAGTCGTGGATAACTATTCAAGTTTTTTTTTTTAAGTTTTGCAAGAATTATCCCTTGTGTATTTTACCAGATTGGCAAGGTATTTTACAGTCCACATTATAAGGTCCATTGAATGAACGAGAGTTCAAAATAATTGCTTAAAACTTTTTTTTCCTGTCATTGTACCTGTTGATAGTGATATGATTAGAATTAGCTGACACGGGTGTTCCGGGCTGTCCAAGACCAAGAGCATTGCTGGCATAAGGCCAGCATAAACTAGAAGAGGAGGAAACTGACGCAGTTAAATTAAAGCTTTTGGAGAGTTGGAGTCAGTCACTTCACTGAATTATCTTAATGTTAAGAGAAATTGGAATCTATTTATAAGCCAGATACGTTTAGGTAATCAGTTGTGTCCTCATGCATGTCACATACGACTTCAAACATTAATCCACAAATGCCAGTTGAAATATCCATTTCATCCCCGATCATTGATCACAACCCATTGGATTCTGTATAAATTTACACTTGAACTCCAACGGTCAGTTGTCACTTATCCTCTGTATCCAGGGAAGAAGTATTTGCAGTTGTCAATAAACTTAGTTTAATCAGTGTATCCTTTCGTCTCTCCTTACCGTAAGGAACCGTCAGAACCTTACTGAACGAAAGCGATTGAAAGCTGTGGTGTGAGCTCAGAGCGCTGTTGATCTGTCAGTTCGTGTTGGGAATTCAGCTCTGATTTCCAAATACCTTATTAACTCTTGCCAGAATATGACATAGGAATTGCAGCCACGCCGTTAGAGTTTGAGTTTAGGTCCTACCCATTTTTTTTTTTTTATAAAATTCTTTAAACATGAACATTTCCCTTCCTTCATTTAATTCATCATTTTCCCTCATCACTGATTGTCCGAAAACCTCTGGCTGATTCACTTATTTTGGATGAGTGGGAAAATCACTTATAATGAAACTGTTATTCTTTGTTTTCTTCCGAATCTTATTTCATTCTTGCTTCATCTTGTGTGATTATGTAAATGCGAAGCTGAATGGTGTTCTAGAATGCGGAGGACGGAAGAAAATGGGTGCAATTCCAACTCTTCTATCACAAACTTCCTTTTGTGTGAGAATTTAGTTCTGATTTCCCGCCGTGGTTCGACAAAATGGGAAGGGATCTCTTTGGGTCTTTCGGGATTTAGACCACAAAAGTAAAATGTGTAACAGTTCTTTTCAATTAGCTGTTCTTTTCTCTCTGCGGTCATTCTTTGTGTGCTGTGCGTAGATTTTGAACTTTAGGATGCGTCTACATTGCAGTGAGAAATGTCATACACACGTCGGTAACTTATCACACGCACAGCACAAACATCTTAAGTACAAGTCGAAGAATTATTGGTAGTCCTAACCGGGGCTATATACGGTTGTTGACTTGTTTTCAGCCCCATTGTAATATGTAAGTGCTGTCTGTGTTTCCGATGTGTATATGAAATGTGTGAGTGTTGTGTGGACACACGCCCTCAAGTCCACAGTTTTGATAAGTCCTTTACTGGGTTCCTCTGGAATCGGAAGTTTCTTGTTATGGTTTTTTGTTTGCTTATTCACATGCCATCTTTAGATCTGAGAAATATTAGTCTTTTTTTTACGTGATTATTATTTCATATTATGTCCATTTCGATTCCGTCAACTCAACGGTGATTATCAGAATTTACATTTAGCGTAAGTTAATCTGCCAAATTCTGTTTTTCAATTTCGGCGTTAGCTTCCGCTGTTTACCCGCAGAAATGGTCTCTGAATAGCCTTTTTCAGCCTCAGTCATTTAACATTTAATGAGCAACTATTAGTCAGTGAATTAGATCTCATTAGATTCAGTATTCGAGTCTTAACCTGCAATTAATCTGTGAGATCCGTTTATGTTCTTACTCTCAAACTTTTACCATTAGTTGGCGTAATTTTTTTCTCTGGTATTTTACTCTTGGAGCGATGTCTGCTCTTCAGCATTTTGTACGAACATGGAATATCGGTTTGCACACAATTTCATTTCCTTGCACGACTCCGTGTAAGCTTACATCGAGAGTGTTACGCTTGTATGAGAAGAGCAGATTCTTTATCCAGGTATGCATTGTTAGTAAAAGAAGTCTGTTTACATCTGTGATAGTTTTGAGGAATTGTAGTGATTGTTTGATTGCGAATTGTATGTGTTACAAATGCCAGGGTCACCGACTGCTGATGAGGAACTAAATGGATTTACATCCTGAATGTAGCAACAGCTTACCATATTCTTCTTTAAAAATATTCACGAAGGAATTGAGTTAGTAATTAAAGGGTTCTTTTTATGAGTAACTGGAATGAAATAGATTGATTAATTATTACTGTAATTTTTATTGTCTTAGCGCTAGTTCAATGTAGAATAGAGTAAGAAAGTCAGTTTGCACCCTCTGGCATTCATGACTTCCGCTTTATTAAAACACGAAAAAGGACATTTCCCTTGGAAAGAAAAGAGGATTTTAGTGGTATTACTTGCCAATGTTTGGAATATTGCCCACCTATCCAAGGTACTTCTGTTTTCCTGCTGGGCAAGATTGACTCTGAGGTCATTCGCCTGGTCAGTGACCCCGGTACCTTTTCTCTAGACCTTTTCTGGAGAGCCTCTTACTCTCCACCGCAAGAAGCAGGCCAGTCGCTTCATTCGTGGTTAATCCCTACCCTTCTTCCTTCCTTCCTTTTCCCTTTTTTGTTTTCATCGGCCTTGGCCAAGAAAAAGACATTTAAGTTGCTCACCCCTTTGGTCGTAAAAAAAAAAAAACGTAGCATTGCTGTCTCTTTTTAGTGCGTATTATTTTACCAACTGTGGAGGGAAAGAGACCTTCTCCTCTGAATCGACTTCGGAACCCCAGCATAATAATACTTCACAAATCTCTTGTGTAAATATCACGAGTTTGATTAGGTCATAATGAAATTGGCCTTATTTCAGATGGCAGTCAGCTGCTGTCATTGAACAGAGATAAAATGTTGTAAAAATTAGAGAGCAATTGGTAGAATATTTCAGCAGAAAACAGAAACGGAAAGACCAAAGTGAATATGAAGCGGAAAAAAAAGAGGAGTTTATTTCCTTGCATGCACTGCATTTAGTTTTGATAGTGTTTCCGGTTAACAAGACCTTAAAGGTTATATACAGATGTACTTTTTTTAAGACATGGCAATGCCGTTCGCAATCGAAAAATTTATATTTAATCAGTTCAACGATAATGGGATGGGCGTATGTGCCAGTCCCCGTCAGAGGAAAATTAACAAATAAATAAAGGAATCGATTGCTCCGCCACGTATGGCACGTTTGTTATTAGATCACTGCATTTGTTTTTGTTGGCAAGCGCAGTTTCAAGATAATGAAGCGAACTGTACATAGAATGAAATCGATAGAAATGTCTAAAGAACTGACTATCGTTTATTCTTTAAAGAGCAGAGGTCTGTGGGATGGGCATCCCTGTGCCATTAACTACCCCCAGGCCTGAAAGAAACGGGAAATAGAAGAAAGATGGATAAATGCATGAAGTAGTCATTGAAACGTGAAAATGAACCGAAAAGTTTTGCTTAATTAGTGCTTTAATCTTTAGTTTGTTTCGAGTGTAGGCTACGATGATTGAGATTTTACACACACACACACACACACACACACACACACACACACACACACACACACACACACACACACAATATACAGAGATATACGGATGTGCTGTAATATCTATAGAAAGGACGAGTGTGTAATTAAATGAGGAACTTATCTTATGAAAAGCATGTGTGTAGCCTATCAATGAAAAATGCTTAATCTTAGAAGCGATGATTAGGAAGTTGACTATCGTGTGACACTCGACCTCTGCATTATGATTATTGTTATTGTTATTATTCAATTTTCTATAGTTGTTATCTGTATCATTACGCCAGAAATAGAACGTTTCATAATTCTCTTTGAAAACCCTTCAAGGTGCCAGATAGATCGTTGAGGTTGTAGATTCCAAGTCGTTTATATTTTCCGCTCCATATCGCACCCTTAAATAAAATACCATCTATAGAAAGGAGAGGGAGGAGGAAGGGGATATTATATTGAGGGAGGAATCGATGAAAAAGAAGAGTAAGATTCATGACCAAAATGTTTGAGAGGATCACACGAGTACGCTTTCTGGCGTCGTGTGCAGTCCGAACGCCAAAGTTTTCATCAGTTAACAGATCGTGCCTCTAGGGTTTACACCAATAATCCACTGTTGTAAACAGTTTGCATCAATTAACCACTCTTTTCTGCCGAAGATTAATGTAATTAACCAATCTTGCTGCCAGACTACGCTCTGGTTAATGGATATTGCCGCCAGAAATTGCACAGATTAGCAAAACTTGTTGCCAGAATACACTTCAGTTAACTAAATCTGCCACCAGAGTTTGCACCAGTTAACCAGTTTTGCCACCAAAATATGCACCAGTTAATCAAAATTACCACCAGAGTTTAAACCAATCACCCACTCGTACCCCAAGTGTTTGCAATAATTAACCAAACATGCCGCCCGAATGTACCCAGTTTGACCAATCTCGGTGCCAGAATTTGTTCCAGTAAATCAATCATACCTCCAGAATTTACACGAGTTAGCAATTCTTGCTCTCTAGAGTTTGCACCAGTTAACCAATATTGCCTCCAGAGTTTATTCCAAGTAACCAGACTTTCCGGTAGAGCTGGCACCAATTCACTGCCAGACTTTGCACAAATAAATCAGATTTTGCATATATTAAACAGTCATGCCTCAAGAGTTTGAGCCAGTTAACCAGCCTAGCTGCCACAGCTTGCACCAAATGACCAAATATGCCTCCATCTTGCACAAATTAGGCAGTTCCCCCCCCTAGAGTTTGCTTCAATTAAGAATTTTCACCAGTTAAGCAAGCTTGCCCATAGAGTTTGCACCAGTTAACCAAAAATATCGCCAGGCGTTTGTAACAGTTAACCAACCTTGCCACCACAGTTTGCATAATTTAACGTAACTTGTTAACTATTCGATTCTCCAAAGTTTGCGCCAATTAACCAGTCGTACTGCCTAAGTTTGCATTAATTTACCAATCATGACTCGAGAGTTTGCTCCAATTAACCAATTTTGCTGCTAGAATTTCCATCCGTTAACTGACTTGCCGACAGTTTGTCCCAATTAACCAACTTGCCGTCAGAGTTTGCACTAGTTATCCAATTTTGCCACGAGAGTTTGCTTCAATTAACCATGATTGCCGCCATAGGTTCCAAAAATTAAGCAATCTTGGTGCCATACTTTCAATCATTATTTATAAATATATATGCCTATTGAAGTAATTGGACCAAGTTCATGCATTCCCAGACAGACGTTAGAATTCATACAATTTTTTTGATAAAACTGGAATCAATCTTAATCCTTTCAAACATGGAATGCTCCATCTTTTTAGCGCCTTTCCATTCTACTGTTGCCCAGGGCATGCCTCATACTTTTTCTTTTTATGCTTCTCAATTGTTTTTTTTCCAATAACTTCACGGTTTGACCGAAATATAATTTGCTACATGACATAAGTGGTATTTGCTACCCACAAACTTTAATATTGAAAGGAGCGTCTTTTTGGGTGCATTTTTCACATAATATGCACACACACACACACACACACACACACATATATATATATATATATATATATATATATATATATATATATATATATATATATAATAATGTGTATATATAATATATATATGTATATATATACATATATGTATATATATATATATACATACATACATACATACATACATACATACATACATACATACATACATACATACATACACATATATATACACACATTTGCATGAGATTTATCTATCGTAGACATAAATAGTGCTAGGAATAGTATCGCCCATGCATTTCTGTCAGAAATTATTAAGGCGAAAACATTTACAGAGAACGTTAATGATGTCGTGGCGCACTAGAGATGATATTGGCAGTTACGGAGAAGATAAGTTGCGTCAGTGTAATGTCGAATGTATCTCTTCCAACCTCCATGTGTATCTTGCTCGCTTTTTTCTATGCATATGTGTGCTTGTGTGTTTACTGCGATGTATTTTTACATAAGGTGTGTGTGTATGCGTATGTTTGTGTGTATGTGTGTGCGCTTGCTTACTTGCATGCGTCTGGCTGTTTACATCCAGGCATATTTGCATGCTTTTGCCATTGATACACAATTCCAGGAATAAATCCGTGCAAATGATTTTTTTTTTGCCACGCTGACATGAGTCATTTCATAAATTATCCTTACTGGGGCCCTTGAGCCTGTAGTATACTGTTTTTTTTTTACAGATTGGCTTGTAATAATAATAAAAATAATAAGCCGTATTCTGTGTGACGTCATGGAGAGAGAGAGAGAGAGAGAGAGAGAGAAGGGTGGAGGCCCGCATAGAACCGTTTTTCCACTGCCACAAGTGTTGTGTGTAATTCAAACCGTTTTGAATGGCAGCGGGAGAAGGCGTCGAGGTGTGTCTGATGGCTTCTGCATTTAAAGACTCGTGGCGCATTCCATTCGTTGGGGCCCCTTGATGTGTCACCGCGATGGCATTTAGGAACTCCCGTTAATTTAGAGGCACCGCCCGGGAAGGTGAATTGTGGCAGTCGCCTGTGAGAACGGTGTTATTAGGAAGGCGGCGTTGGCAATGACGTTGCTGATTTTAAGATCCTTTTGATGAGATCTGTAAGAATTTTCGCTGTCTCGTCCTCGATACGGCGTCTTTGACCATACGTTTTGTGACAGTTCTTTTTTTAATTTTCCGTAAAAGAAAACTAATGTGCCGGCTTTGTCTATCCGCACTTTTTCTGTCCGCACTTTTTCTGCCCGCCCTCAGATCTTAAAAACTGCTGAGGCTAGAGGGCTGCAAATTGGTATGTTAAACATCCACCCTCCAATCATCAAACATACCACATTGCAGCCATGTAGGCCCAGTAGTTTTTATTTAAGGTTAAAGTTAGCCATAATCGTGCGTCTGGCAACGATATAGGACAGGCCACCACCGGGACGTGGTTGAAGTTTCGTAGCCTTGATTATGCGCCGTACAGAAAACTCGATTGTGCCGAAGAGACTTCGGCGCATTTCTTACTTGTTATTGGTTGTAACGAGTTGTGAGCCCGATGGAAAAATTCATGTGGAGTTGTTGTGGTGTTACCTCTTATTTATACTTTTAGTACATTGAATTTTAGGTTATAAAACTATACAAGAGATGCTGTGTTATCGAAAATGGACTTTAAAATGATTTATATTTTGCCTTTTAATATTCTTTATTGGTTAATTTCACAAAGATTTTGATTTTTTCTCTTTTATATGAATACTTGCTACTAGGAGTGGCTGAAAATTGTCTAGTAAACCTGTTGGGTCTAATATCACTACTTTCCGAGGACGTTAATAGAAAATATAAGTGGTATTTATACTTAAAATATTAATGATGGCGATGACAGCTACGTAGTAACGATAATGATGGCGAAGATCTGTATCTTTCAAGAGTATTATTATTGCAACGTATCATGGTTCATAAAACCCACGCTGTGTCTTTGCGTGTGTGTGTATGTGTGTTTACGAGTGACCATAACCTGTCTGTTCGTCCGAAAAAGAAGTAAGGGAGATGGAAGTATCCTTCCATCCTGTTCGAAAAAGATGCTGTAAAAAGGAGCCTACATTCAGCAGATCATTCTGTCTGACAAGTGCCTATCCGTTGAGAGCCTGCTATGGGGTTGAATAGTGATGGTATTGAGATGCTACGACCCCCTCCAGGGAACATTTATATTCACCGTTTTATGTGTTTTCCGCACTGCGTCTGCGTGTATATATATATATATATATATATATATATATATATATATATATATATATATATATATATATATATATATATATATATATATATGTATATATACTGTATATATATATATATGTATATATATATATATATATATATATATGTATATATATATATATATATATATATATATATATATATATATATATATATATATATATATATATATATATATATATATATATATATATATATATATATATATATTTCACGATACGTATCAAGTGCCTGGTTATTACACAACTAATCTCAAAATTCAAAAATATACCTCACTTCAGCCAGATACCTGAACTCTCATAACATTAATTATTACGACTGAGTACTCTAAAGGTAACAGTGATCCCTTAAGAAAAAACTTATGTATTACTTGAAAAATCAAACTAAGTCTATCAGAATATGTGAGGTATCAAAAATTAAACTAGAAATCTTCTAGAGTAAAGGGCATCACTCCATCAAAAAACTCTGTTTCCTGGTCTTAATTCACTTTAGCAAAACTAAAAGAACAAAACATGTTTATCACTTTGCCTTATGCACACACAATCAATCCTATTCACTGGTGATCAATAAATGAAACACTTTTTCTAAAAATGTTAAATACAAAAATTTAGTTTTAAATTCAAAGTTTATAATTAGAATTCACAATCTGAAAAATTTATTATTACTTGAAAATAACACAACACTTAATTCTTGAATTAAATTATGGAACAAAACTAACTCACAAAAACTTTATCAGGAATTTAAATTAATCAAGCAAAATTTAAACTATCAAGAATTACTCAAGATTTGAAAAGAAAATCTTAATAAATGAAATCAAGTATGCAATGTTAAATTATACCAAGAAATATTTAAAATGCTACGTAAATAAATTGTACATCACAAACATAAAAAATGTGAAAATATGAAGAAATTGTAAATAGAAAAACACACAAAAATATACATAAGATTTATGAATAATGATTTCACTTGTTAAAAATTTCCTAACTTATCATACCATGGGATTAATAAGTAAAATTCACGTTACCTTACACAAACTTGTGAAAACCTCTGTAAATCACTTGCTGCAGCTGCGTTACCACAATACACACTTTTTTACCAGGCGCCGTTACAAACTAAATAACTTTACTAAATTCAGATCTCAAAAGTTAATGCTAATACATGACCACAAAACACTACTGTACGTTAAAAGTAATCTCTTTCTAAGAACGAGAGAGAGAGAGAGAGAGGGAACCAAATCAACTGGTCTCAGAAATCAGAATGAAACAAATTTTAGAATTCCAGTAACACACAAAACAATTACATGATGTCATTAAAGCATTTTGGGTGCGAGATACAAAAGTTCTAGAAGCAGGGAAGTGACGTCATTAAAGCATTTTGGGTGCGAGATACAATGGAGAAGCTTCTAGGAGGAAAATGACGTCATCCCAGCAAAACGTTTTGATTGCAATCTTACAAAACATGGCGTAACTGATCAAGACACGTATTTTTCTCTCAAAGTGGCGTGCGTGACTCGAACAACGCACGTAACAAAATGAAATCACTCGTCTTGAGCCCGTATGGGACGAATCGGCATTTGTTATCCAAACCTGTCATCACTAACCCAAAACACAACGTTCTCTCTTATCTCAACTGATGACAATTGAAATGAAACAAGTCTTTGCCGAACACACACGTGTTCACATACTATGCTTTTATCAAGAAAGATATTCGTTCTAAACTTCGTTACTATTAAAACTATTATCAATTCTAAATTACGCTATTAAGTTACTTAATAATTATTCTTTTGAGATCTGATGCCAAACTAAATACGACACTTCAGCAATCATTATCATTACACATAACACATGAAAAAAAGTAAATGTCAAAATTATAGGAGGATATACGTATTACAAGGCAACATCATGAAAATTATATATATAATATATATATATATATATATATATATATATATATATATATATATATATATATATATATATATATATATATATATATATATATATATATATATATATATATATATATATATATATATATATATATATATATATATATATATATATTTCTTGTGGAAGTGGTAAGAAGGATGTTGACGTAAAGTATTTTACAACTTGCGTATTAAGTTGGGTTTTTAATATTACATTTCGATTAATTTTTTTTGCATAATTTTAAATTTCAGAATTGGCGTTTTCACTTACCATCCCACTTACACTCCGAGAGAGAGAGAGAGAGAGAGAGAGAGAGAGAGAGAGAGAGAGAGAGAGAGAGAGAGAGAGAGAGAGAGAGAGAGAGAGCTGCTGTCAGGTAATGTTTTTGCATTACTGGGACTGACAAGTATTGATGTCCGCTGTCAAAAGCAAAGGGAGCTGCTTATTCGTCCTACTTGCTTCGCAACAAAATACAGCTGAAAAATTTTTAATATTTTAACTCGATCTGTAAAGGCATCTTTTACTTTCATATCAGTCATGACCATCCTTTCAAGTTATGGCTATCACTCAATGCTGGGGTGTTAATTTTTAAAACCCTCCATTCCCTTTCGACTGCTTTTGTATGGAAGAGATAAACCAAACGTTTATAAAGTTACAAGCCCTTACATAATGTTGATTTTTAATCCCTTTGCATATTCCCAGTAATCTCTCGCAACGGAATTCTAGGAGAAGCTTCAGCGAGAGGAGGTTAGGAAGTTCATGTGTGTGGATTCTGGACAAGCCGTCGTGTTATGCTGGGAATGAAGAGAGAGAGAGAGAGAGAGAGAGAGAGAGAGAGAGAGAGAGAGAGAGGGAGAGAGAGGCGGGCTTTGGGTTGTTGGTGGCCGTGGTAGGGAGGTGGGGCGTGGGGGGGAAGACTGGTTAAATTTCATGCAAATTAATCGACGCTGGAATATCCACGTAAATACTCGTGCTGTTATCTGGAATGCATGTCGGTTCGAGCTATCCAGAGGGAATGCACAAGTTGGGAATGTGAGGACCTTTAAAAGAACTCTTCATCGCGTATCGCACAAACTGCTGGCTCTCCACATTTGATGATCACCACCACCACCTCCACCACTATCATCATCATCATCATCGTCATCACCATCGTGATGATGATGATGATGGTGTTGGATGCGAGAAGTTAGAGATGAGTGAAATTCCTCGAAATGGATTATCTATTCAGCTGAACATTATTGGATCGGGGCCCGGGGGAGGGGGTAGGGGGTCTTTGGTAGGTGATCCCTTGTTTTCTCTCCGGTTCGTGAAGTTTTGAATTTTTAAAAAAGAAATTGACTGCAGGGTAAATATATGGTTTTACTTGATAAGTTGCGTGTCCTTTTGGGTGACCTACATTATTATTATTATTATTATTATTATTATTATTATTATTATTATTATTATTATTATTAAAATGAAATGTAGTTATTCCAGGAATGGATTTTTATTGCCGTTATCCCTTACCAGACGTCAAGAGAAGGAAGCAACAAAATCAGTGTCTGCTACTGTATGTATGAGGCGAAGTAGATGGTCTTTATTTACAATTGCGTTAATTTGTCTGCATAGTATGGTGTGTGTATATTACGTCGTCTGATTTGTTTTGAATTGATTTTCTTTCTGTACCTAATTTTGCTCCGGTTTCCCCCCCCCCACCCCCTGGTATTAAAACTCATGTTTTTTAACTTGATGTTAATAGTCTTTTGCTGTGCAGATTTCCGATTAAGTCTCTTGAGAGAGAGAGAGAGAGAGAGAGAGAGAGAGAGAGAGAGAGAGAGAGAGAGAGAGAGAGAGATGCCTTGTAGTGTGGTCTCTCGTATCGATCAATTGTACTCACCGGGGCTCCAACAAGCCCACCCACATATTCCCACGCCCGTACCTGCCTGTTACCACACCCAAGTACGGGCTCTTCACCCTTTTAAGCCTAAACAAAGCCTTGTCACGCAGAAAGGATTGAGATACATTAACATGTGATGGTGTAGACTCGATAAAAGGTTATTTATCCAGCTAGTCTTCGATTGTCATTTCAATCAAAACAACTTTTGAGCGATTCATATTTTCCAACGGCCATCGGTGAGGTTGTATCTATATGGATGGGGTTGCTCAGTTATTTATGGGAATTATGCGTATGAGTCTATGCGGTGCGCTATGTTTATTCAGTCGGTGATTCACTTGTTTCCTCTTTCATTCAGTTGTGCTATTATTCGCTCAGCCTTTGAACCATTAATCCACTCACCCCTCTGCCTTTTATCCTTTACTGGAAAATGTCCAGTTTGAATTGCTCTCTTTCTCTCTGTCTCTCTTACTCCCTTACTTCCTTACTTACGTCGTCATTTAACCCATTTCCCCATTTACCGTTAATGCCTACGCTTCCATGTTGCCGCATTTATAAGTTAAATCGGGCTTCCAAAGTCCGCAGAGTTGATCAAATGGGGGTTTTTATGCAAACGTAAAATGTGGCTCTCAAATGACGTAGAGTTTTTCGGATGCTGACAAATTGCGTTGGGATGTTGCGTGACGAATGCACTTTTACCAATATCGTCAGTGTATCTGTTTATTACATGACTGTTTGATTAATTGTCTTGGTTTGAAAAATTGTAATAAATCTGACAAGATGAATTAATAAAACCATTCAGTTCCTGTTGTTTTCGTAATGACGTCTGACATAAACAAAGGTTGAGATCGCCGCTGTCACGATTTTACATTTTTTTACAGCTATTTATTTATAAATAACACTACCATCAGATACATTATGTCATAAGCCGTATAATAGTGTTTTTAGTTGAGGAATATTGAATTATCCCATCCTGTTTTAGTATGATCTTAATTTGATGCACTTGTAAGGAACTTCTTTTAGTGTAGCCGTTAAAGTTGTTCTAAGACTATATTTAAACACTTGTGTAACAAAATGACTGTGAAGTATAGAGCAATTTGTCATCTTGCATTTTAGGAATCTAACCCCTTGCTCAAGGATTAGCGTTAGATAAAGGCTGTTTTTTTTCTAACGGTCATTAGCGTTTAAGCTGTGTCAACAGCAGAGGCCCTGATGAGGCTCCGAGGTAAAATTGAGAGAAATTTTAAGGAAAAGGAGACGCTGAGTTCATGATTTTAAAGTGCAGATCTCACCTTCTTTCCTGCTTTTAATCCCAAATTTTCTGTTTTTTATTTCTTTTTTTCAGTCCACCCTTACTTGCTCTTGAAACTGTTAATCATAATATTTTTGCATCGTTTCGAGATTTTAACTGTAAAACAATTGTTAAAACAATTGTATAAAGATTTGCGATGTTAGCTTTTAAATCCTGATTAAAAGTTAAGCTGCCAAATACTTAAACAGCATCAAAGCACGTGAACATCAGAAAGAATTTGTCTCAAGCAGAGGTGGACCCAAAAAGATAAGTTATTAACTGTTTGCTGGTCGCGTTCGTTTGCGTAATCCGTTTTTGTGGGCATAGAGAGGCTGATATCAACGCATAATAAGAAGTGACAGTTGAGTACTTACCCAAAGATATGGAAGACTTCCATGAATCGTTAAGAGTAGCATTGAAGTTTATACAGTGCTGTATTCTGAGAACAGGCACAGCAAAGCTTACATCAAATACGAAAGGTAGATTGGTTTAGAATGAAGCGGAAAAGTTGGTAATAGCTCAAGAAATTTGAGCCGAAAGGTACAATGGAAGGTATGAGGCTCATTCAGAATGCTTTGTAGACGAATCCTAAGAAAAGGCATCCATTTGGCTGAAGAGCATGTAGGCTGTGAACGCATCCTGGTAAAAATCTCAAGATATTTCCCCTACGAGTTTTTTTGTATTTTTCGTGAACTCTCATAAAATACAGAATAGAGTTTCATGGTATGAAATCTAAAAGTCGGTTAGCTTTTTCCGAGGAGGATACTCGCACAGCGTTTTGTTTATTTTTATTTCAAATTATATTCCTTCTAGAGGTATTGCTTACGATCTTGGAAAATAGTCATACTGGAAATACTTATATTTTTTCTTTTTTATGAATCATTGGATGTAGTTTTATTTTTTCATCAAGATGATCTTATAACGAACATATTTTTCATTAGTATTGTCTGTAAAACTAACAAACTTGTCACAGCATTGGCCATCTATCCACTGTATTATTTTAAGTTTTTGTACGTAAAAGTAACACATTCTTCATTATGTTAAGGGTCATCCCTAGGTTATTAGGGCGAAGGCTGAAGAATGTACTAAAATCTGTTGCCTATGATTATTTGAAACACTTTTAACAAAATTATTTGTGTAATCTAACTTATAAGCATCTTTACAAGTATTGGGTATATATCATTATTTTCTTCTGAAGGGCCGGTTGGCTGATTTATTGCAGTAAAATCTAGAACGTGAATTTTGACCGTACTGTGTCGACTTGCGCATAGATTTACATATTAAATCCTAAGGTTTGGACGCGTACCCGTACCCGCACCCGCACCCGCACCCGCACCCGCACCCGCACCCGTACCCGTACCCGTACCCAGACCAGGACTCAGACCCAGACTCACTTTTGCACTTGACTATTGTGGACTCGGACTCGGCCTTGGCCCAGAAAGTTGCGAATTCGCCTTTAGCCATTGATTCTTTTATTAAAAAAGTCATTATCTTTCTCTTCCCGCTGATGTCAAGATACTGCCAAGCATTGTATTATGATGTTCAAGATCGCTAATGCGTATAATTTCCTCTTTGTATATGAATATTTTAAGGACCTTCTTCCTACACCAGTATATAAAACACGTAGAATGTAAAAACTTCCTTTCGACATAGAGTGCCATGAAAACGCCATTTTCCATCCAGATAATATCCACTGAAAGGAATGACAATGTGGAGCCATAATTGCTTCCACGGCAGGTTGGGTTGGGGGGAGAGTGGCCAAAATCTCTCAAATGGAACTATAATAATGACTCGTGCTGTAATGCGGTGTCATCATTAATGTTAAGAAGAGCGCCACGTGCACCATAACGATCCGGGTGGCTAAAGGCCCTGGCTTCGATTTTGCCTTCGGAGCCTCGCTCGCTAAAGAGACTCGTCTCGCGCCTCTCCTCTTGCAAAATATATTGGCGATATCCGGTGCAAAACCAACGGGCGACTGTGAACCTTGAACTGAGGGTAGAGGAAAATGTCTTCGTTTGTCATTTGAAAGTTTTGCTTGCGTCTGTTTTCTTATTTGCGTGTCTAGGTTTTCTGTATTATATATATATATATATATATATATATATATATATATATATATATATATATATATATATATATATATTTATATTTATATAATATATATATGTATATGTATATATGTATATATAATATATATGTATATGTATATATATATACATAAATACATATATATGTATATATGTATATATATTATATATGCATATATATGTATATATATATAGACATATATATATATGTATGTATATATATATGTATATATATATATATTTATATTTATATAGTTAGTTTATTTATTTATGGATATAGTTTTCTCTTATTCAGCTCGATTTTCTGATGTTTTCATAAACTTTTCCCCTGGATGCAGTGAACATTTTCCTTTATATTCCAACTGGGATTTATTGATTTATTTTTTCATGTGTTATGATTTTTCATGTATGATACTTTCATGTTTCATAGTTCTTTGTGTCCCATAGATAGATTTTCGTCATTGTTTACTCTTTGCTCTTCGATATTTGTACTCTATTTTCTCCGTAAGCGCTTGCCAGTAAAAATGAAAATTAAGGGATAGAGAATGTGAAGTTAACGTTTCGGGTTTGTCTGTATTTTTTGTTTTTCTTCCTTTCAAATACTTTTTTTCATTTACCCTGTGGTGATCAGCAGTCCTCGGATTGGTTGGTTCGATGACCGATTATTTCCCATAATACTGAGCCCAGTATTAAAATGATCCCTAGAAGTTTATTTTTTCACGTTAGGTCTGGACTAGGTATGGGGTATTAGGGCGGCCTTTCCATTATCTCTCTCTGAAAAAAGCGATATTCTTCATTTCAGAATCCTGCGAGTGGTTTCATAAAAGGTCATATGAGCTGTATTACTAGAATGTCCAGACTCTGTAACTAATAATTGAGAGGACCGGAGGGGATATTGATGATATTTCTTTCCAGTTCCCATATCGCATCAGTGATTTTTAACCCGTTATTGTCCACGACATATTTCACCCCGCAAACTGTTGTTTAATGGAGGAATTTCCATGCGCAGCCCTGTCGTTTCCTATTCTGTCGTTTTTTTTTCCAGAACTGATTCCAATACAAATTTTGCTATGCATTTCGGTTCACTTGTGACATAAAGCTTTCGAGCATCGTTACGTTTCATGGATGATTAAATGTAAATACGACACGTTATGAATACAAACGTGGTCTCGTAGCTTGAAACAGTGTAGAGGCAGCGGAAATATTAATTTTTTTTTGGCGTCCCGTCGCATTATTAAAGCTCACATTTTTTCTCGTCATTTGTATTGGTTATTTTTTTTTTGGTAATAGTAATGCTTCATGTATCTTAATTAATTGACTCCTTCTCTGGCTTTTAGCCGGCCATGAAAATAAAACTTGTATTCAACAGTGCATACGTCCTAAGCTTTCAACGAATTTTGTAGCCTCCCATGAAGATGCCTTCAGACACACACACACACACACACACACACACACACACACACACACACACACACACAAGGCATCTTTATAGTAGGCTACAGAATATGCTCAAAGCTTAGGATGCATGTAGTTACGTATTATGTTCATTGTGATTTGAGTGAGATGGAGAGTTACTTGGAAATTCGTTTTTTCAGTTTCCTTTCACTTTTTTATTTAGATGTTTTTTCTGTGCATCACTGAGAATTTTATTCTACTTTGCGCTGTAGACTTTTTAAATGCTATTAGTGAGTTTGTGAAACCTCTTATGTATTGCTCTTCTGGAAGAGAAAGATATTAAATAAAAACCAAAACGGGACAATATTTTTTAGGATTACAGTGTGAAGATGTCTAAAATCTCACCTATATTATAAGCATTAATCTTAACTCTACAGAGAATTTTCAGGTAGCGTTTGTAATGCAGTTTTCACGTTTCTAAAAGTAGTGTCCAGTACATTACAAACAGGATTCAGTAATACAAAAATGGAGTCACCCCATCTCTTATAAAGAGATTCTGTGGAGGAGAGATCATTTCGTCTTGTTCCATTTTAGGGTCCCTGTCTAAACGCAGCGTCAGGGGACAAGAATTTTTTTCTTCTTTTTCTTTAAGAGCTTTTCAGTTTAATCTGATATGAAAGCATTATGCTCCAGCCATGAACCAGATGCATTACAAGGGCAAGGGAAGAGCCTTTCATATACTATTCTTACCTGTGGACATTTTTCGTGGAGGCTTTCATGTGCTGTTTTTTCTGCTGTTCATTGGAAGTGAGTTTATATTTGTATTTTAGAATTTTAGAGAAATTTGCTGATTACTTGTATACTTGCAGTTGAATGACTGTTTTCTACTTTATGCTGGCGTCGAAATTACCAAGGTTAATGATACCTCATTTGCATACGGTGGTTATTGGTAGACTTCACGAAAATTAAGGAGAACTAGAACACAGGTCTGACTTAGTATGGGAACAATACATTCTCAAGATCAGGTGGATCATTAGCTTAAGTCTTTAATAAAACACTAGTTTTGATTGAAAATAGCTTTGCCGTAAATTACATAATGAAGTGTTTTTGCCTCATTGTAATACCGTCTACGGAAAGGATTCTGCCTCCTTGGAAAATGCTAAGTAAAGCGCATGTTGCTTCACAAAAAACTTCTCATTGTTTGTTATGTTACAGAAAAGTTTCTTGTATGGTTCCTGTTAGGTCAGTGAAAAAATTTTTGGGTCATCTTGATCCTTAATTTCGGTTTTGGTCCCAAACCATAGGGAAAGTTGTCGTTGATATTCAGAAGCATATGTTATGAAATTACGCGACAACAATAAAATTGACAGGAAAAAATCCTCCCAAGTATACAATATACAGATTAAGAGGTCGAGGTTAGACAAAATATGAAAAGTAAATTCTACGAGAAAGAAACAAAGTGCAAATTTCTCGTTCTTATTTAAAGAATACTACATTGGAACGAAATTTGATGATAAATCGGACGAGATAAAAGACTCTCTCTCTCTCTCTCTCTCTCTCTCTCTCTCTCTCTCTCTCTCTCTCTCTCTCTCTCTCCTATTGTGAATGAAATGATACCAGGAGCAGCCGCAGTGTTCGTTATTTTGTAGTTAAGAGACTTTCGACCATTTTACTCTGACATAAAAAGGAAAACACTACCCCAAGTTTTTGAATCATATTTCAGGAAATGATATGTTCCGCAGTGCCTCGCTTTCCATTGCACACACACACACACACACACACACACACACACACACACACACACACACACACACACATACACTGATTTAGAGATGGGCGCGTATGTTACAGGGATAAAAATTGAAAAAGCCAAGAATAGAGAGAGAGAGAGAGAGAGAGAGAGAGAGAGAGAGAGAGAGAGAGAGAGAGAGAGAGAGAGAGAGAGAGAGAGAGAGCGCTGATGTGCGAGTGTGTGTAGTGTGTAATGGAGATGAGAGAGCATAAAAAGCCAGAAGGAATATAAAGATGAAAGGACGAAGCGATATTGATTAAAAGGGGTAGAAATGGAACTGCATGAAATGAGATCGGAGGAGGGGTGGGAGAGCAACGGAGCTTGCTTTTGCTTCTGTTTACTTACCGTGTGCTTGTGCTTGTGTGTGTGTATTAACTTGTCTCTTTGTTTATTTGTATACACGGCTTGAGGTTCCTGGGCTGGGAAAGAGCACATTGAAGCTGATAAACAGAAAGTATCAGAAAAGGTAAAAGAGTGATAGAAATTTCCGTTGAAGAGTTCAACGTCTAAAGTGCAGTTTGCTGTAAACAGGTATAAGCCGTGGAATAGAAGTCCCAGCCTTTACCTGGAGTCAGTGATATACAATTCTGTATTATACAGTATATATATATATATATATATATATATATATATATATATATATATATATATATATATATATATATATATATAATATAATATATATATATATATATATATATATATATATATATATATATATATATATATATTATATAAATGTATGTATGTATGTTTGTATGTATGTGTGTGTGTGTTCCAGCATAACTCTGAAATGCATTGAGCAATTTCAACCAGACTTTGTATACATATGACTTACTTTCTGGAAAAGTACTGTAGGGGTAAAACATCGATAGAACCAAAGGGCACCAAAGGGGGTGGGGGTGGAAAGGGTTTCCCTGAAACGGGGCTGGTTCTGCCTGTAGACTTAGTAACTAAAAAAAAAAAACTACAAATTTATCATACCTCATTTCGGTATACATTGTGATTTGCTGTCTGGAAAAGAATACTGTACGGTAAGACATCACTGGCACGAAAGGGGGTTGGGGTGGGAAGGGAGTGTCATGTGAAAATAACAGAAAACGACAGATATTAGTGTCTAATCCATAGTTTTCGAGGTCGCTAAGATGAAAAGCAACACTCTCGGTGCCCTTTAAGTCCAACTACAGCCTCGATAGGAAGAGGGTGTGAGAAGGGGTTAAATATAAAATGTAAAAAATGCTGGGCAATATAACTGAAGCAACTATCTTAACAGGAAAAGGAGAAAGAGAGAGAGAGAGAGAGAGAGAGAGAGAGAGAGAGAGAGAGAGAGAGAGAGAGAGAAATATACTTACTTTGGAGCGCGTTCCCAAGAAACTCCCAGATTCCAGTGAATATCCTCTTCTGTATGCACAGAATCATTCATTGTTTATAAAAAAACCGACCATCATAATCTTGTAGGTGTTCGCACGCAGGTATGGATTTAACCTTTAACAAATAGGCTTTGTAACTGGAGGATGGAGGAGAAACGATACACATAAGGCATGTGGTTTTTTATTTTTTTTTAATTTACTATGAAAATGAGGAGAAAAAGAGAAAAAATAAAAGTGATCATATTTATTCGCAGTTTTAGCATTATCGGTCCTACCCTGGTGATTTATGTATGTGGAGAATCTTGAAGAAAAGCGCTGTTGGTCGAATTGATACTCTTTCTCAGACTCCCTTCGATGTCTGGCTCCGTGGACTCATTAGCAGCTGTGAACCTCTACATCATTATCAGCTCAAGGGGCCAGCCAGATAATGTGTATCATATTACGTAATTACGTTTCCACGTTAATGATGACACGAGCCTCCACCTAAGAGCGCTTCGTATCGAAACCCTGGAGAGTGATTTATCCTCCTCTTTTGTGATGCGCCGTTGTGAAGCGAGAAGTCCAAAGCTTAATGGCCAATTGTTCGTCTCTTCTGGGAGAGTAGGATCTCGGAAAGCATATGTTTTGATCATTATTCTAAGCTCGGATTTTCCTTGGCCCCATTTTTTCCAGTTATTTGAGATTTTACTTTTAAAGGCGGATAAATCATTATCCATAAATGGAAAGCGGTAAATGCCTTTGCGTATGCATGCACATATCCATACATGCATACATATGTACATAATACATATATGTCTTACACGTGTGCTTCTAACCTAATATAATATAATATATATATATATATATATATATATATATATATATATATATATATATATATATATATATATATATATATATATATATATATATATGTGTGTGTGTGTGTGTGTGTGTGTGTGTGTGTGTGTGTGTTATGCACGTATGTATGTATGCATGTATAAACTTACTCCAATCATGTTCTTTCTATTTGACAAATGATTTGGTATAACTCCGTTATACCAGTCGGCGTGTAGGGGCATACCATTAGTCCGAGTTCTTGACGAGTATGCTGGGAGTCTAATGTGAATGCGAAAGTTTAAGAAAAAATTAAAATGAAGCTGGAAGGTAATCGCATCGTCCGACAACTGTTGTACTTGAAAATTCAATCCATCAGTCCCTCCCATCATAAAAGATGTTTGGGAACGTTTCCTGGAAACCATTTATGTATCTCCTTTAATGTGTTGCAAAGATGCTATTGTACTGTAAAAGGAAGATCCCATAGTGGCTCAGCCAATAATGTAAGCGGATGACTTATAATTCCAGAATCCTGGAAACTCGGGTACTGGAAGCCTGGGCGCCGAAAGCAGGCGGTATTCCAGATAAAAAATAATGTGTCATTCACATATCCATTATGTATACATAATAGAATTAGGTGCTGTGCATATGTTGATTTCTCTGGAGAAATTGATTCTGAATTTCATGAACGGATTTGGCTTAGCTTCTGTCCGATTGGCTTCTATGTTACAGGGAAATCGAAAGTATTTTTATCATGATCCATATCAGTGAATAAATCTTTAATATTTCATTCCGTGCACTCTAACATCTTTGTGTGAGAGAGAGAGAGAGAGAGAGAGAGAGAGAGAGAGAGAGAGAAGACTGTACAAGTAAGCTAGCGCCCAAGTTAGGTCAGGCAAAATGTGCAAATGTTAGCTGGCTGCCGTTTACGTATTTATTTAAAAATTTGGATCTAGGAAAAAATAAAAAGAGTTTGGAATATCTTCGCTAAGTATAACCTTATAGAGAGAGAGAGAGAGAGAGAGAGAGAGAGAGAGAGAGAGAGAGAGAGAGAGAGAGAATATTGCACAGGCGTGATTACCCGTCTCTACGAAACGTGTACGTAATGAAGACATTAATTTCTGATATTTATGTATTTGGAACACGTTCCTTGTTAGAAGCAAAATTTATTGCGTTTAACAGTTAATGTTTCAATTAAGTAGGGAACTTACAGCGAATGAGAACAAATGTAGAAAATACAAAACGAAACTGTTAAAGAAAAAAGTAAACTTAATGTCGCCTAGTCAATGTGGGGAAGGTCTGTCTTACTTGGAAAAGCTACCTTAATGTAATAACGGCCCATCATGGTGTAGCACACTTTTCTTCAGACTCCAATTTCCATCTTCATATTATCATTCTCTCTCTCTCTCTCTCTCTCTCTCTCTCTCTCTCTCTCTCTCTCTCTCTCTCTGTCGATGTTTTTCTACCTTCAGAGTATTTGGGTTAAATTTTGTCAGTAAGGCAACTTATTTCTTGATGTTAAATACCTTCATTATCACGATATTAATTTTTCAGTAATTGACTTCAGAACACACACACATTATATTATGCATATATATATATATATATATATATATATATATATATATATATATATATATATATATATATATATATATATATATATATATATATATATATATATATATATATATATATATCTATCAAACACCAGTGGCCACAGCCAGGTATACATCAATGTAACTACTACATTATATATTTTTCTTAATTAAATCAAAGGTTGGTTCATTTGTGATTACGAATTGAAAATGATTATAGTATAGTTACTGTTTGAAGAGTGATCACCAATTGACTGGTTTATTTTCGTTAATTGATTAAACGTCATCAATTAGGTTATCTTTTTCGGGCCATGTGTCAAGGTTGTTTAACCATGAAAGCAATCAATGTCACTACTAATTTTTTCTGAGCAATTCGGTGTTTGCTACCTGTGAAAAATTGTGTTGGAATATTTTTTTTACTGTCTAATAACATAATGGTGTTTTTAGTGATTTGGGCACAATTCAGTTTATTTATATTTAAAATTGTGGAGAATATGGACTTAACTAAACATAAAAAATGGTTCGTTCTCGTAAAAAGAGTATTGGAAAATAACCCCGTTTGCTGGAAGTACGGTGTCATTGTTGGCTGAGAACTCCCTTATATAATCTTACAAGGCATACTAAAGTTTCTCTCTCTCTCTCTCTCTCTCTTTCTCTCAAAAGAGATACAACACATCTTCTTCACATACAAGATATGTGATACATGGAATAAACTGCCACCAGTAGTTATTAACAGCAACAGTTTGGAAGAGTTCAAAAGAAAGCTAGAAAAAATCATTAGAACACTGTGAATTAACAGTAAAACCTGCTCCTAGAGATAAGTGAGCACATGATGTCTCCTCGGATGGACTAAAAAGTCCTTGATACATCCTAATCCTTGTAACTCTCTCTCTCTCTCTCTCTCTCTCTCTCTCTCTCTATTTATCCTTTCTTCGCTTTCGGACGCAGTTGTGTCTTTTATTCTTTTCGTTGTTAGTGAATAGAATCACCTCTGACGACTTAGTACGCTGCTTTAATTACTCACGGCCCAAGAGACACTTGAGGACACTTAATTACCGTAGACGGCCCCGTTCTCCTTTCGGCCTGATGTAATGCTCTCTCTCTCTCTCTCTCTCTGTATATATATATATATATATATATATATATATATATATATATATATATATATATATATATATATATATATATATATATATATGTGTGTGTGTGTTTGTGTGTGTGTTTGTGTGTGTGTGTGTGTGTACATAATACATGTATATGTAAATATATGTATATATATATATGTATATTACAAACAGTGTATATATATGTGTGGTCGTTTTCAAGTGTTGCTAGAGTATCCTTGCCAGCTGGAGTACCGAGTTCGATCCCATAAGACCAACAAAAGTGATTTAGTCCTTATTCTTGTAAAGTCCACTGTGTTTCTGTTGGCTTGAGCAGTGAATTAGGCGCGCTGTACTTAGTAACTGTCAGCAGTGAAGGGCAGGAGGCTAGCAGCTTCTTCTTAAAAGATTTTAGAAAACCCGGAAGTCTTAGCACCTTCCGGGATAATTCCTTCATGCATTTATATATATATATATATATATATATATATATATATATATATATATATATATATATATATATATATATATATATACATACAGTATATGTATACTGTATATATTATATATGCATATTTCATATATAAATATATATTCTTAAATATAATTTATATTTATATATATGTATATATATAAAAATATATATATATATATATATATATATATATATATATATATATATATATATATATATATATATATATATATATATATATATATATATATATATATATATATATATATGTATAAATTTTAAGTAAATATTCTCTGAAGTAAAAAATAATACAGGGAGGAAAAAAGAGGCGAAAGAATATGGGAGAATGAAGAGGGAGCCTCGTGTCTTACATCACGCTGGAGTTATGATCCATTTTCCAGGCCCAAGATAATGGGGATGACAATCTTATGAAGGGTTTTTATTCAACAAGTGGAGCATCCTTAGACGGCAACACCGTTATCGCCCCCTTCCCCCCCTCCCCCGTCGTCTCCTTGGTTTAGTAAACTCCTCGGGTATGCCCGTGTGCTTTTCTACGTAAACAAGCGAACGTACTATAATGTATGTAAATATGTGTCTACAAACTTACATTGTGTAGGGTAGTGAGCGAGCATGGGGTTTGGGGGGGCGTGGGGCAGGCTTTTGTCTCTGATATAATGAATATAAAGCGTAAATAATCTAGAAAGTGTAAGTGAATATGTCTGGCCTGTATCTGTGCCTTACGCAGGCGGGCACATACTATATATATATATAATATATATATATATATATATATATATATATATATATATATATATATTTATTTATATATATATATATTTATATATATATATATATATATATATATATATATATATATATATATATATATATATATATATATATATATATATATATTATATATAAATAGTATATTCAATATATATCAAGGCACAAAACAGGCCAGACATATTCACTTATATTTTCTAGGTTATTTACACATTATATTCAATATATATCAAAGACAAAAACCTGACGCCCCCAATATATACCCTTATATATCGCTACTACCCTACACAATGTAAGATTTATATATATATATATATATATATATATATATATATATATATATATATATATATATATATATATATATATATATATATATATAAATTTCTCCACAGAGAAACAGATGTTTATTGAAAATTTAATTTAAATGACGTGAGACCAAGAAAGACAGTTAACAATAGGGAGCTTGTCTTAAATTGTATGGCAACAAAGGCATTTTTTTTCTCTCTCTCTCTCTCTCTCTCTCTCTCTCTCTCTCTCTCTCTCTCTCTCTCTCTCTCTCTCTCTCTCTCATAAATGCAATTTTTTTTGTTCGCTGGTTATGGTGCCTTGATATAGTTTCCTCTCCATGACTGACAACTTCCCTAGTTTTAGTTTATCGTAATATGCACTGCATTTTTTTATAAGTGTATTTTATGTATCATTTTTCTGATTTGTTATCTTGGTATAAATTTAATCCGTCTAAGCAGTGGCATATCCGATTTATTATAAAAATTTCAGTGTTCCAATAAATGATAAAATCTATCAATGCTACTTGATATTCGCTGTTTGTTTCTGTTTGACAACCTAGCTAAGAGAAGACATTATTCTTGCTTTGAGATGATATTGAAGATATTCAGGGGGTATCATCTCATGCAAATTTGTATAAATTAATGGATATGCATATTATCACCATCATCATCATTGTCTTCAACGCCATGCGACGCAAAGGGCATCTGTGAAGTTCCGCTTCTCCCGTCTTTCCTGTGCTTTCACTTCACCAAATCTCCACCATCTCCTTCCACAGTCCTCATCTAAGGACATCTGGGTTTTGTAACTTATCTGGTGCCCTGGGGATCCTGACGGACACTGTCACGTATTGCTGTAGCCGGAGTGGTGCAAAGACTATGCCAAAGTTGTATAATAAATATCTCAGTGTGTATATATATGCAGCGATATACACCTATTTTTATTCTTATTTTTTTTCCTTACACTCCGGTTCACCAAAAAGTGGTCTCTTCAGGAGAGCTACCATTCCGAGTTTCTTTAAGTATATTTTTGTGATAAGTCTTTATTCACGGATGTTCAAGGGACACACACACACATATATGTATATATCTCAAGGCACTTTTTCTAGTACGTATTTAAATCTGCTGTTAAGTATCGTCTTCAGTTACACAACATTGCGCTTATTGTTATCGCATCACGTTGTTTATGTATGTATGTATATACGCATGTATACATGGATGTATGTATATGTACATATAAATGTACATACATATTCATATACCTGTATTGACTTTATCATCAGTTTTCTAACATTACTTTTTGGGGGGTTATCTACCTACGTTCCTCTCCGCTCTTCATCCGCCTCCGCTGCATCATGTGTCCGATTTTTATAAGATTCTTGCCACGTTGCATCCCCTCCTAAATCTTGATTATTCCAAATGGGCTGCTTCCAAGGGCGCCCCTGTTACATTCTGACCTGAGGGGGGAGATTAGATGACTCTACGTTACTTCACACTGAACAAAATACGTTGGAAACTCACATTTGAATATTTGTCCATTTCTTAGCGTAGTGTCCCAGTATTCAGGGCTTATGGTACTTCGCAAGTCACATGTTTTTTGGACTTCTTGATTACGCTAAAGATTTTCGCCTGTTCTTGGATTCTGATTTGTCTGTGTTTGATGTTTTCGTTTCTTACCTTGTTTTACAGAATGTGTCTAGTTTATTCTTCTGGTTTGTAGGTCAAGTCGTTTATTCTTTTGGTTTGTAAGTTAGGTTTTCTTTTTTCTTCTTAGTGTGTCCTTACATCTAGTTTTTATTTATAATCGTGTGTCTAGTTTTTTCTTTATTTTGTTGTGTACTTATATATTTTTTATTTTGTAATTTATCCATAGTTTTTTGTGTTTTTTTCTGTCTATTTTTCCTGCAGTTTGCCAATCAGTAAACGGGACGTGTCGCCTTTAAAGATATTTTAGGAGTCAGGTCGGTCTTCAGTTCTCCATGGTATAATTAATTCAGTGACCAAAGCGTTTAGACGAGAGAAATTCATTCATATATATGAAGGCTTCCTAAGACTTCTTATCGTTCTGCCGAGTGTGTTTGTAAAACGTATTTCCCAAAAAGATCCGCTTTTTTTTTTTTTACATTAGTGTATTCACAATTTTCCATCACACGACGTCTTGTACTCTTATAGGATGGGGTTGAATCTTTATTGTGAGGTTGCTAACCCCATGCCCTTATTCATCCTGGCTGGAACCCATCACAATCGACTAACTCTCAGGTACACCATTCACCGGTAGGTTAACAGTGATATGATGGACTGTAACAGAATTTGTAAAGCTTTCTGTCTCACTCGGGAATCGAATTTATTAATCATCCTTTATTTCCGTTGTTTTGCATTACATCCACGTTATTTTAGCATTCATAAGTAATCCGTCCCCAGTAAAGTCTTAATTCCTTTCACGATTGGTGTACCTTTTATGGTTCAATACAGAATAACACCGAAAGCTGGTTTGTGTCGAAAATCATTTCATGCGCAAGTTCCTTTTAATTGTACGAGGCCTTGGTATTTGACTAAATGACTGAATACTTCGAATTCTGTTGTGAGCCAGAATATTCCAAATTTTTATGATGGTTCGAATATTTCCTTTCTTGTAGCACGGCTGAATGTCCTGTAGTGAACGGTCAATGCTTTCTTTGTAGTAAGCTGAATGTTTCCTATTTTGTAGTAAGGCTGAGTAGTTTTGATTCTGTAATGGGTCTGAATATTTCATATTCCGTAGTTAGGAATGTTTTGTTCAATTTTATAGTAAGTCTGAATATTCCCCCCCAAAAAAACAATATCCATGTGTTAGTATATCTTTTTATTTTTGCGTTTGTATAATTTGATTTTTCAACCTGTTAAACGTTATATACAATTTATTAATTATCGAACTCTATACAAGGGGTCTTTTTGTTTTGGTTTTAAGTACTTGGTAGGGCCTCACTAAATATGTGAGTTTACCTCAACGGCAACGGCCATGTTATTAAGATTTGTGCTTTTCACTTTTAAGAGTGAAGTGACAAAATATAAGAGATCATCAGACTTTTTTTTCGAAATTTTCTCTCTCTCTCTCTCTCTCTCTCTCTCTCTCTCTCTCTCTCTCTCTCTCTCTCTCTCTCTCTCTCTCTCTCTCTCTCTCTTTTCGCTGCAGATTTAATCCTCAGACAATGACAGATTTATTTCTCCAGTTTTCTCAACCACCATTTACTTTTACGTCTGGATTTATTTCCACAGAAGCAGCCACTGATGCTGTTTCTGGCCGTTAGAAGTCTTCTGGAAGTAGGGAAAAACCTTTCATTTTTGGATTACAGCAATGAGAAAGCGGCCAAATGTTGCTTGGTCTACGATCCCCCTCCCCTATGTGTTTTCCTTGGAGGCTGAAAAAAAGAGAAAAAAAAAATGCAACGCACACATACACGAAATATTTACTTCACTTTTCCTGGAAAACCTTCGTGCACGACTTTGTTTGTTGTTTATGTTTACGTTCGCGTGTGTGCTGTATGTTTGTAATTATGTAAGTGCACGATTTTGGTTGTGTAACCAGGTGCAGTATTTATCGATAACTGTGCGACTATATACACACATGCACGTTTTGGAAGAGCTGTGCACAGGAAGTTCGTCTTGGATTACCAGTTACAAGATAAATGGTGTGTATATATATATATATATATAGTATAAATAAATATATATATATATATATATATATATATATATATATATATATATATATATACAGTATATATATATATAATGTATATTATATATATATATATATATATATATGTATTATTCAAGCAGATCAAATCAGTGTCATATATATATATATATATATATATATCAAATATATATATATATATAATATATATATATATATATATATATATAATATATATATATATATATATATATATATATATATATATATATATAATATTATAAATGGAACGAATTGAGTAAATAAAGGTGTCATTGAATCGATATCCTGATTGATATATATCATTAAGTAACGTAACATCAACAGTTATTGGTCATCGACGCCGACTTAACTCGCTGGAAGATATACAAGCATAATATGTCAATGTTTATCAAAGGATTCTCTCTCTCTCTCTCTCTCTCTCTCTCTCTCTCTCTCTCTCTCTCTCTCTCTCTCTCAACGTTTTTAGTCAGAGGGAGAGGGGTATACACTGAAGTAGGCTTGTCTCATTAATTAATCGCTGGTCCCTTAGAAAGACCGCTCAGGCGTTAGAACTTGAAAAGTGAAATGATGAATAGCCGATTCAGATCATTTTAGGATACTCGCGATGGATTATGGGAATTTGAGCTCATAACGGAAATGTACATGAATTTGGTAATAGTATAAGAGAGAGAGAGAGAGAGAGAGAGAGATGCTGGTGTTATCAATTATTGATTGCAACGAGCTAGATGGCATTATCAGATCTAACAAGTTATCCCCTACCCATAATTTTCTTCAGTCCTTTTTTATCTCTTATGTCAGACTTTAGAAAGAAAAAAAATGTTCCATCTGACTTTGGGTAGAAAAAAAAGTCAGTGAATAAAGTTTCCTCCGTTGTTATTGCCTTGTATTAAATGAGTTTGATCTGATTTCTTATTCAAGGCCCGTTGGCCTGAGTCCCACCTTCATGTAAACTGTCCTAGTTGTAGGATAAAAGTTGGAATATGTTACTTTGGCCAAATGGGGTGGAGCATGGCGTCCTTTTAAAGGAGATGAGCTTTCTCAATCTGTCTCAGGGGAATGAGCCTAATCTCAAGTCCTCTGATCTCACATAGCTTTGGAACGGGCCATCACAACATGGTCAACTATTCATGCCAGTGTTGAAATATATGAACTTTATGAAAGGAAAAAATCCCAGTTTTGCTCTTAATCCTTCCCCATAGAGTGATGACCCTTCCCCGTAGAGTGAGAGGATACACGTAACAGCCTATTTTTGGATATCTAGGTAATTTCATAAATGTTAATAACGCATTCTGTACCTTATTTTGTCGAGTTTTCACTGATTTGTACTAAGTTCCAAACATCTCGGAAAAACCGTCTGAAGATAACAAAAAGAATTTCCTCCTTCCTCAAGTAAAATATTAAATATGAACATGTTCTTTCCTTCTGTCAAGTCTCTTATAATTGCCAGTTCTCAGTCACAGTCATTCCTTTGGCAGCCGCCATTTCTGAGTCACGAAATCCACTTAATCTGCCTTAGCCAATCATCAGCATGATATTCACTCAATATATCTTTATTTCTCCGTCACAATTATTCAGTATTCAAGGGGTATATGAGCCATGAGTTGATACGCATTTCTCGTAGTTTCCATCCTTCCCGCATAAAATACACATTACTAATATCGTTCTGCGAATCTCTCGGTTGTCATTGTATCACAGCGAAAATCCAGCCAATAAGAAAACCTGAGACCTCGTCCTTGTCTGCTGCCAGCAGGTGTCGTTATCTGTCTAAGGCTCCCAGCACCTATTTGCCACTGTTAACAGCTGTCTGTTAAGCATCTGTCGGTCGCTGCCAAGTTAGGTTCCTCCGCTCTCTCCGAAACCATCGTCTTAAGACTTCTCGTCCGTTTTGGATTTCTTGATTGTTTTGGCCTGTTTGTTCTTTGGATTCTTTCCTGTGTTGATAATTTTGTACATTTGTCTGATTTATCCGTGGGTGCCTTAGAAATAATTTTTAGAAGTGGTACTTTTCTTTTATATTTCTTTGCAGGGAAACGGCGAAAGGTGGCAGGTTCAATATATGAACCCAAGACAAGGTTTTGCATATTGTATTGTTGCTTTGTGCACACGGAAATCTGGCTTTGCTGCTCTTATAATATTACTGTGGCTTTCTTTTTAGTTTCTCTGATTCAAACTTCAGTGCACTTGCGTTACTCAACTCGATGCCAAGAGTACTTCTGGTATATAAAGCTACATTTTCGATGCTACATAACGTCAGGTTCTAAACTGCATGGCACACACTGTTGTGACAGTAATTTACGGAAATCAATCTGTCAATCACTAGGTTCCCTAATTTTAAATCTTCCTGGTGTAGGTAAGGATATTAGGTTGCTCGTTCTCTCGGGCTTGGTATAGAAAATAAGACTATTTCCCCCACTCTCGCTTCAACGCTATTTCTGAGTTTTGAGGCTGTAATATTTTTTACTTTCTCTTATTATGTCCATCTTCATTCAAAAAAAAAAGAAAAGAAAAAACAACCCTATTTTTTTAATATTTTTTTTTCTTTTTTTTAGGTTCTCATTACATGATTATTTTTTAGAGAGTCCGTATAACTGTAAAACTGAATGGTCTTTTATATTATTTCGGAACTGGAAGCCTTCTCGCTTTGTATTTTCTAGGAAATGCTTTTCAGCTTCCTTACGGCACTTTCTTAATGGCCCCTTTCCCATATTAGTCCTTTTTTTTATCTGTTTGTCTTACCATTAGTGTGGTGCCCCTTCTTTGTTTCATAACAGCTTTTATATATTTTTTATTTCGTGCGGGAAAGAGAATGCTGTTGAAGAATGGATGAGATACAATCAAAATATAACATCTTATTTCCTGAGATGATATGCTCCCAAGAATGACCTGTCCTTTTTTCATTTAATTCCCAACAGGATGTGGCCTCTCTGATTATAAGATAATCCGAGCTGACTATTGAGTCGGGTTCCCCATTTAACAGGGCTCGATCGAACTTGCAATTTAAGTATTCTTCTCGTTGTTTATCTCTCTCTAATTATCAGGCTCTAACTGTGGTCTCTGTAATGGTGTAATCAAAGCTTTTAATCGGACGTGCATTTTGCCATTATATTTTATCTGGCCTAGCAGTTCCAAATTAAAAGCATGTAAGATATTTGCTGTTTCATTTATTGTTGTTAATGATTCCTTCAGATTTGATAGACCTATTCCTTGTTACTGCAAAATTCACGTTTTGGCAAATATATATTTTTTTTCATCTTTTATGTTTACATTCGTTATACATTTCTATGTACGGTCTTTGATGTCGTATTCTTTGAATCAGATTTCTGAAGTTTGAAGGTGTTTTGAAATATGGGAGTATTACTAATTTCATATTTTATCTTTTTTATTTTTTAATGTAACCATTTTATGCAAAGGTGGACACCAGTGAGAAACTAGAATAGCAAGCAATTGCGGTGGTAATATAGCGGAAGTTCTAACTTGAATTGTGCGTGTGTGTGTGTGTGAGAGAGAGAGAGAGAGAGAGAGAGAGAGAGAGAGAGAGAGAGAGAGAGAGAGAGAGGCGCAACAGATCAGTGGTCGGGGAAACTAAAGATAGAATAGTAACAAAATCCTTGTCTACTTCCAGATACTCCAGGGAAGCGATATGTATCATATGACATCTTGGAGTGGTAGCGATTCTCGTGGAGACTATCAAGTGATGAGAATTTTGGTAAGTCCTAAACTTGTTTGATTTCTTTTTACTTCACTTTTCTGTTCTACAACGGAGTAGTTAGAGAAAAATTTAATGGATTTTGGAAACTTGATGAGAAATGTGGTAAGCAGTTGTATCGTTTTATTAGTTGTGTGTTTTTTTTACTACATATTGGTATTCAAAAGCTGTTAATTTTTTAATGAAATGGATTTTGACAACGCGATGAGAACGTTGGTAAGTTGTATGCTTTTTCTTTTAATTTATAATGTCTTTTTCTTGCAATTTCACAAGACTGTTATTGACTGAATTATTTAGAATTGATTTAGTTACTGTCATTAACGAATTTGCAAGGTTCTCTTTTTATATTTAAGAGTATGTTTTTCCCTCTACTTTTCTATTGTATGATTGTATTGAAACATTAACAGAATGTCTTGATATGGTTTCGTAAGGTAAGGATTGATACTGAGAGCGGTCTGTATAACTAGAATACTGGGCAAAGAATGTCCTGTTTGATTTTAAATGTATTACGTTGACCGATAGCGTTGAAAACTAACGAGGATATTCTAAGAAGACTTTCAGGAAATCTGGTTCATGGTCCAGAGAATATTATAGCAAGACAGATATTAAACGTGACCCGGAAGCTTCGTCCAAGCTGTTTGCTTATTTGTTTATGTGGGAGAAATGCTAAAAGATTTGGGAAAGATTCGAGTTTAGTAATCTCCTAAATAAAGAAGATTAAAGCTTGTGGGAAGGTATTGAAAAGCTCCCCTATATAAAATTTTGTTATTTTTCTGGAAGTTCTAGAAAGGATATGTTAAAATTTGGTTGACATTTTTACGCTACCGACTTAGAATTTTTTGGGTAAAATTTAGTAAATCTGTAATAGTGGGAA